>NW_026089624.1:19314739-19369236 GCF_024586455.1 Bactrocera neohumeralis
AGGGAAGACACCCCAAAGTTAAAAGGCATCATGCCAGTGCTCATGATGACTCTGCCTTTACTCCCTGATAAGGAGAGGATTATGAGGCCTCAGCGCAGAAAAGCGTCACCACGCCGGTGAAGGCGCCAGTGCTCACCCGATAAAGCCTGCCCCGCCCCATTAGTTGAAATTCGCAGGCCCCGCAGCAAAGGCATCACCGCTGGGTGATCCCAATGCTCGCGATGGCACTGCCGTAACCGCGTCTAGAACACGCGGCGTTAGTAACGCTGCCTGTACACCGTTGGGCACCGTTACTAGAACGCTAACGCGGCCATCAGGCGACTGGGCGATAAGCAACGCCAAGCAGTTGCGAACCAGAGGTAAACGCGTCGAGTGAGTGCTCCTTCCCTTGTGCAATCAATTAACCATTTCTCCTCCGCAGGGAAGTCACCGTTGTGCATAAATCGCCGTACACATTGCCGCTGTACAAGTCACCGTGCAGATCACCGCAGTACGCATTGCAGCTGTACAAGTCACCGTTGTGCATAAATCGCCGTTGCACAAATAACCGTCGTACACATTGCCGTTGTACAAGTCACCGTTGTGCATAAATCGCCGTTGCACCAATAACCGTCGTACACATTGCCGCCGCACAAGTCACCGTCGTGTAGATCACCGTCGCACCAATCATCGCCGTAAAACACACGCTGGTCTGGCTGTCCACTGAAGGAGGGGGGTGTGGACACTTCATCTATTGAATTAAATCTTTTAGTTACTAAGGGTTCGTGGGTCCCAAGGCTGACCCTGGAGCGGCTGAGCATACCTCAGCTATGGACGAAACCCCATTACTGTGCTTAATTCTATGAATTACAGAAACTGGAACCGCAGCTGTTCATACGTTGTTTGTTTAGTCTGTTGGCAGCTAGCATCTGATTGCGAGCGCTGCCAACTGGCGTGGGAGCATAATGACTTCAAGGTTGATGGGCAAAACTGCTGATGTCGCATGTTCCCTAGCGTAGTGATGTGATGTTTAGAGTGGAAGTCATGGCGTGGGAGTCATGTGTTAATTCCTCCCTCTCTTAAGTATAATCGTCCGCGATTATTCGCTATTATTTGTATCATTTGCATTGACCTGCCTCAATATTTCTTCAATGACTAGGTCATTACTTTGTTGAGTTTGCCTCCTCATTATAAGGTTAATCGTTGTACGTTTACAAAATTTTGCAATAAGTATGATGAATAGAATCATTGTGACAACGCATAAAATTATCTTCATGCTACTGTGGTATGATTCTACATTTTGGTTTATGTTTGATATTCTTTTATTGTTTTTAATATCAATTTGGTCAATGTTTTCCAAGGTTAGTTCTTCCAACTCTTTTACAATGTTTAATTTCTGTAAACCGGGGTGCTTTATGTTGTCATAAGCTCTGTGTTCCCTGTTTTCGAAAATTGTATTGCTGATTGTTACTTTATCCTCAAATATTACTAAATGTGTTCCATTTATAGTTATTTTTTCATTAAATCCATCTTGTATTATAAATTTATCATTATTTAATATTATTATGCCCTCTCTTATATTGTCGATTTTTTTATAGTTTTTAGCATAACTAATGTTACAATGCGCTGTGTTTTTGTTGAGCAGATCTAATTAACAATTCGGTTTATCTTCTATTTGACAAAAATTAATGACTGTTTTATTATTATAATTTTTTAATAATTTAAAGTTTCCTCCTCTCTTTCCAACGCTTCTGTAGTCCAACTGTAGTATCTTGTCTTTTCGAATTACAGGCTCAATAAGAAATTTCTGATAAAAATCATTTACTATGGGATACTGTATTATGAAGTATACCGTTTCGTTATTCTGCATTACCTTAAGTTTAGAATTACTTAGTATATTTGTTATGCTAATTTTATCCCTTAAGCTTGCATTTATATCTATTAGTTCATTGTCTGTTAATAAAAGTGGGTTAACTACATCCATTTTAATCAACATTATTGAATAAATAATATTTTCTAATTCTAATATGATAATATTATTTCTATGTGAAATAAGTTCAAAAATGTTATCCTCTTTTGTTATTCCATTATCATTTTTGAGTTCATTTATTCTTTCCGTTATCTGATTGATTTTGTTAGTGATTTCTGCATTTATTATTAACTGATCGTTATTGGATTCTATTAGTGCCTCAGTTTTTATTTTAATCATAAAAATCCGGTGTACCGGCGACAAACTTAAGAGCCGATTCTAGTAAATTTATACTACGTGAATACCTATGATGTAAAGTCAACATATTTACTAGTCTTATTACTTGTCGCGACTCTATTTCTATTGTTTTCTGTAGTTCTGGATATGAGAAACGTTCTGCTATGTGGAGATTTTCATAGGCAATTTTTACAAAATTATTTAGCTCCGTTTTGTGCATGAGAAATATTTGATAACTTATTTCCTAGCCGTTTATTTACTTTAACGTAGACAATATCTCCGTTTTTATATGTTTTATGTTTAGTTTTTTTATTATGAAATATTAAATCATTTGCCTGTTTTTTCCTAAGTTTTTCTTCTATATCCTTATGTGATATTTCTTTCCCATAAATTATATCTATTGGCTTATAGTCTGTGACCGAATGAATTGAATTGTTATATTTAATGGTTGCTAATAAGATTATTTCCACGACATCACTTGAGTTCCCTTCGTTTTTTATACATCTACCAATTTCTAAGTTGCTAATAAGATTATTTCCACGACATCACTTGAGTTCCCTTCGTTTTTTATGCATCTACCAATTTCTGTGAGTGTACTGTGGAATCGCTCCACTTGACCATTTGACTTGCTATGGTAAGGTGGGACCTCATATTGCTGTATATTATGGTTATTTTTAATGTAATGTTTAATTGTTTCTGACTTAAGTGCTGGCTCGTTGTCACACACCATAATCTTCGTTTTAGGGAATATGTTTAATATTTCCATAATGCCTACTTTTATATCAATAATTGTGCGTGTTTCTAATTTTTTTACTACTGCGAATTTGGAAAATTTATCGACACATGTCAAGAATGAATTATTTGCCGTCGAGTAAATATCTATTTGTAAAATTTCCCCTGGATAAGTTGGAATAGGAGTTTCTTCAATTTTTTGTCTGTCTGGTTTCCTATTATATTTTGAGAGTAAACAGGTCTTGCATGACTTAATGAGCTCGTTTAACCTTTTCACAATGTTTGGGAAAAAATAATCTTCTGTTATTTGCTTATAATTATACTCTCGCAACAAAGTTGCTAAGGAGAGTATTATAGTTTTGTTCACATAACGGTTGTTTGTAAGTCCTAAAACTAAAAGAGTTAGATATAGGGTTATATATACCAAAGTGATCAGGGTGACAAGTAGAGTTGAAATCCGGATGTCTGTCTGTCCGTCCGTCCGTGCAAGCTGTAACTTGAGTAAAAATTGAGTTATCATGATGAAACTTGGTACACGTATTTCTTGGCTCTATAAGAAGGTTAAGTTCGAAGATGGGCAAAATCGGGCTCACTGCCACGCCCACAAAATGGCGAAAACCGAAAACCTATAAAGTGTCATAACTAAACCATAAATAAAGATATTAAAGTGAAATTTGGCACAAAGGATCGCATTAGGGAGGAGCATATTTGGACGTAATTTTTTTGGAAAAGTGGGTGTGGTCCCGCCTCCTACTAAGTTTTCTGTACATATCTCGGAAACTACTATAGCTATGTAAACCAAACTTTATAGAGTCGTTTCCTTCAGGCATTTCCATATACAGTTCAAAAATGGAAGAAATTGGATAATAACCACGCCCACCTCCCATACAAAGGTTATGTTTAAAATCACTAAAAGTGCGTTAACCGACTAACAAAAAACGTCAGAAACACTACATTTTACGGAAGAAATGGCAGAAGGAAGCTGCACCCTGGCTTTTTTTAAAAATTGAAAGTGGGCGTGGCGTCGCCCACTTATGGCCCAAAAACCACATCTCAGGAACTACTAGACCGATTTCAATGAAATTCGGTATATACTATTTTCTTAACACCCTGATGACATGAAATCGAAATATGGGTGAAATCGGTTCACAACCACGCCTTCTTCCAATATAACGCTATTTTGAATTCCATCTGATGCCTCTTCTGAATAATACGAGTATATACATTAGGAACCAATGATGATAGCGGAATAAAACGTTCCACAAATACGGTATTTAAAAAATAGGTATGTAAATGACGGATGATGAAATCTCGATTATCACTTTATCATGTGAGAGTATAAAATGTTCGGTGACACCCGAACTTAGCCCTTCCTTACTTGTTTTCTTTTGCATTTCTGTGTGCCCTGTTGTGTTCAGCAACTAAAATTTCTTCTTGATCGTCTTTGTTAGTTACATCAATCACAATTTTCTGAGTGTACACGAATTTAATACCTGAAAAGTTCTTTAATAGTATTTATTGTATCTCTCCGAGATCATTTTCTTCGCAGTGAAGTACATTAACTACATCAGGATTAATTGTTTCTTTTCGTAATTTTATAAGATTTTGTTCATCCGTAAAGTTTATCTCATGTCGAATGTGTTTCTGGAACAAAATTTTTGTCTTTTTACTGTTACTATCGCGTTTACTTATTATTAATTGGTTCCTAAAACTATTTAAGGGAGTTTGTATTATTCTAATTGTATTTGTTAAAGAAATTTCGGAATGGGAACAGGACTCAGTGATTATAGTGTTGCCTTGACAGAGCGTCTGCTACAATATTTAAATTGCCATGTTTATAAAAAAATGTTGGGGCGAACTCTTCTATAAAAACTCTCCATCTTTTTATTTTTGTATTTGGATTTTTTTCTGACATTGAAAATGTGAGAGGTTGGTGATCGGTAAAAATATTGAGTCCTTTGCATTCATATAAGTAATTTCTTAAATTTTTTTTAGCCCACACTATAGCCAGTAATTCCTTTTCATTTACTGCATAGTTGACTTCTGTTTTAGACAGTGTTCTTGAAATGAATGTGATTGGGCGTTTATTTTGTGATAAGACTGGGTAGAGAAGTATTACTTCTTCGGACGTAAGAATTTCTTTTAGTTTCTCAAATGCCTTTCGTCCTTCTATATCTAATTTAACGGGTATTTTCTTCGACTGGCTTGCGCTTACATTGCCATTTACACCCCTCAGGAATTTTGTGAGAGGTTTTGCTACGTCAGCGTACCCCTTAATGAATTTTCTATAATATCCTGTCAGACCCAAAAACGCACGGAGACTTCGAACAGTTTTCGGTTCTTTGTACTGAAGGATAGCTTTCACCTTATCGGGTGAAGTTTTAAGCCCATCCTTTGATACAACGAATCCTAAAAATTCCGTTTCTTCTCTAAAAAACTTCGATTTTTCTAAATTTACCTTCATGTTTGCATTATTTAGTAAAGTTAAAATTTCTTGCAAATGTTTTAGGTGTTCGTTTTCATTTTCCGAATATATTATTATATCGTCGACATAGACATGACATGTTTTCCCTATTTTGGATCTTAACACATCATCTATGGTTCGTTGGAAAATACTTGGCGCATTTTTGAGGCCGAATGGCATGCGACAAAATTCGTATTTTCCATTATTGATGTTAAAAGCTGTTTTTTTCCTGTCTTTTTCGTGCAGTAGAATTTGGTGGAAACGCGCTTTGAGGTCTAGCGTAGTGAAAAACTTGGACTTGCCTAAATTCGATAAGATAACTGAGTTATTCGGTATGGGATATTTGTCATTGGCTGTTATGTTATTTAATTTCCTAAAATCTATGACCAGTCTTTTCTGTTTTGGCCGTTGTCGTCTATACCCTTCTTGTCCACTACCCATACAGGGTTGTTATAGGGCGACTTGTAAGGCTGGATGATTCCGTTTCTTAATAATTCATTAATCTCTTTATTAATAAATTCACTTACCGCCATTGGGTATGGATAGCTTTTACTATCGATGTGCTTATAGTAGCTATAACATTTGTATTGTATGTTAATTTGACGTTGGGGTCCGCAAAAACTTTCTAATTATACTCTCGCAACAAAGTTGCTAAGGAGAGTATTATAGTTTTGTTCACATAACGGTTGTTTGTAAGTCCTAAAACTAAAAGAGTCAGATATAGGGTTATATATACCAAAGTGATCAGGGCGACGAGTAGAGTCGAAATCCGGATGTCTGTCTGTCCGTCCGTCTGTCCGTCCGTCCGTCCGTCTGTCCGTCCGTCCGTGCAAGCTGTAACTTGAGTAAAAATTGAGATATCATGATGAAACTTGGTACACGTATTCCTTGGCTCCATAAGAAGGTTAAGTTCGAAGATGGGCAAAATCGGCCCACTGCCACGCCCACAAAATGGCGGAAACCGAAAACCTATAAAGTGTCATAACTAAGCCATAAATAAAGATATTAAAGTGAAATTTGGCACAAAGGATCGCATTAGGGAGGGACATATTTGGAAGTAATTTTTTTGGAAAAGTGGGCGTGGCCCCGCCCCCTACTAAGTTTTTTGTGCATATCTCGGAAACTATTATAGCTATGTCAACCAAACTCTACAGAGTCGTTTTCTTCAGGTATTTCCATATACAGTTCAAAAATGGAAGAAATCGGATAATAACCACGCCCACCTCTCATACAAAGGTTATGTTCAAAATCACTAAAAGTGCGTTAACCGACTAACAAAAAACGTCAGGAACACTAAATTTTACGGAAGAAGTGGCAGAAGGAAGCTGCACCCAGGCTTTTTTTAAAAATTGAAAATGGGCGTGGCGCCGCCCACTTATGGACCAAAAACCATATCTCAGGAGCTACTAGACCGATTTCAATGAAATTCGGTATATAATGTTTTCTTAACACCCTGATGACATGTACGAAATATGGCTGAAATCGGTTCACAACCACGCCTTCTTCCAATATAAAGCTATTTTGAATTCCATCTGATGCCTTCTTTGTATAATACGAGTATAAACATTAGGGACCAATGATGATAGCGGAATAAAACTTTACAAAAATACGGTATTTGAAAAATATGTAAATGACGTATTATGAAATCTCGATTATCACTTTACCATGCGAGAGTATAAAATGTTCGGTGACACCCGAACTTAGCCCTTCCTTACTTGTTTTTACTTAATATTTCGTAAAACCTGGCCTTTACATATGAAGGCAGGTAATGGTCTATCTCCAATTGATTCACCTCCGCGATACTTCTTAATTTTAACGGTTCTATGCCGTTGTTAAAGGTAAGTCTTTCGTTTTTTGTATCAATAATTCCACCTATTTGTTTAAGAAAATCGTATCCCATAATACCATCGAACGATTGAAGTTCGGGTAAAATATAAAAGTACGAGTACTTGTGGAACACGTTTATTAGACATTTTTGATCTATGATCAATTTACTGTTTACTGTCTTTAAGATAAACGGTTTGCCAAGCTTTTTAATTCCTTTTAAAAATGTTACCTTCTTAATATAATTCTTGGCACTACTTGTGTCCAAGAGAAATCTAAGCAGCTTGCCATTTAAGCGCTTTTCTATGTATGGCAGCCGCGATTCTAATCTAAAAAATTGCATTCGTCTGTTTCGACGTGGTTAATGCTCTGCATTTTGTTGGGTACTTGCTGTGTACCATCGGCAGGCCTGTTTTTAACCTGTGTTGGGCTTTCCCCTAAACCGTTAAAAACATTTGATCTGCTTCTATTGTAGTTATTTACCGCCTTGCCGTTTTGGAAAGAAGTATTACCCGGTGTTCTCCTTACAAAACAGGAAGTGCTTGGGTCAACCTCCATTGGCACAGGGGTTTGATTTTTATTATTTCCCTGATTCGTTGTATTAGATGCACTTTGATAGTACGGAGAGTAATTGTATCTTTGGATTTTGTGTTGGGAGTTTTCGAAAGCATTTGCGAAAGCATATCGGGCATTACATGACACAAGTTCTTGGGCTAATGCCACCGCACTAGGCAGGTTACTTGGTTTTGAAGAAAACAAGATATTACATAATGGTTTATTCAACCCAGATATAAAAACACGAAGCGCGTCACTACGGTATTTGTCGTTAAGTGATGTAATTAGTTCGGAATTTCCCTCGGGGGACATAATTACTTTGTTTATAATAAGAGTTAATTTTTTCTCTACCTCCTCATAAAATTTGGTGACACTGGAGGGGCCTTGTCTTAAAGTCGATAACTCCTGTTCTATTAGGTAAATTGGTCGCTTATCTGCGAACGCGAAGTCAAATCTGGCTATTATAAATGTAATACCGTGTTAAAGGAGGCCAACGTGGCATCAGCACGACCTACAACTTTGTTTCTTACAATTGCAGCGGCTTGATAATATTTAGAGCTACCTCTATAGGGCGCAAATAGTTTGTGTGCGTCAAATGCCGCTTGCCTCCACGAAACATAACGTTTCTCGTCCCCGTTAAATTCAGGTAATGTTTTGACAATGTCTAAAGGCTCTTCGCAAGTCACACCACTAACTACGGAAATTGATTCGTATTCTTTTACTTGATTTGGTATATCAAACTTGCTCACTCGTTCCGTTATCTCATTTATGTTTGCTTGTACTGATTGCGTAACTTTACTTGCAAAGGCATCAAATAGTTCCCTAATTTGTGCTTCGTTCATTTTGAACTTATTTCACTTCTTTTTTTATGATAAAACATTTAATAATAACTATTCACTTTTGTTAACAAGCTTTGTGAACAAGTTTTTCACTGTTTTACTAACTATAATTCTTACACTAAGAGTTTCAGCATGGTGTCCTTTTTCCAAAATTCCATGTCCTTTTGTAGGTGGGATGGTGTACTTTTTTCCAGGATTCTATGTCCTTTTGTACTCCGTTGGGCGCCAGTTGAATTTGTCCTTTTGCACCAGTTGCGTTTTTATGTTTGCTTATTCAAAATATACATTTGAAATAAAATGAAACTTGATGGTTTAGCTGCTAAAGACTAACTGACTTTATTCAGAATATAATTTTATGGCTTAACCTAAAATTGAACTAACATCTACCTATGTGTTAGTTCATATACCTTATTCTATGTGCTTAATTCTATGAATTACAGAAACTGGAACCGCAGCTGTTCATACGTTGTGGCCAGCAATAAAAGACTTTGTTTGTTTAGTCTGTTGGCAGCTAGCATCTGATTGCGAGCGCTGCCAACTGGCGTGGGAGCATAATGACTTCAAGGTTGATGGGCAAAACTGCTGATGTCGCATGTTCCCTAGCATAGTGATGTGATGTTTAGAGTGGAAGTCATGGCGTGGGAGTCATGTGTTAACTTATATAGTGGCTTGTCAAAAAAGTCTTGCGGTATTTTTATTGATTTTTTTTTTTATTGAAATTGAAATGAATTTTTGATGACTCATGCTCAGCTCTTGACCGATGCTACGGCTGCTACTATGCCGGTCTCTTTCGACCAATTCAGCGATTTTATCGCAATTTTCGACGACAAGCCTTCCGGAGCGTGGCGCATCTTCGATCACCTCTACACCAGAACGAAAACGTTGAAACCATCGTTGTGCGGTGGAAATGGAAACTGTATCGGGTCCATAAACTCCGCAAATTTTATTGGCGGCTTGAGATGCATTTTTGCCTTTATCGTAGTAGTACTGTAAAATATGCCGTATTTTCTCTTTATTTTGCTCCATGTTTGCGACGCTATAACTCACGAACGACTTAAAAGAAACGACAATCAATCAAACACGTGTTAGCGCGTGAAATGAGCTTTCCAAAAGCAGAGGGTATAGCATGACCCGATGCGACGAATAAAACTAGAACTACGCGCTTTCAGCGCCAACTAGCGAAAATACCGCAAGACTTTTTTGACAACCTATTATTTGCGTCTTAGTAGCGTTTTGTCAAGTAACTGATTCTGTTAATCTATGGAATAAATTTCAAGAAAATATGGCCAGTCATATTCTGATTCTGCTATGGCGAGAGTTAAACTCACATGATGTACAATATGATCAAAACATATTTGACGAAGCATTATTTGAATTGAACGAAGTAGTGCAATTACTTTCGGGTAAATCTATTAAAGAATTTGAGTTGCTGATGCCAGCTAATACGAGTACTACTAACTCAGATTTAACTAGTAGTGCCGAATACATAAGAGAAACATCATGCGATCAAAAGAGACTTTTATAAAATATAGCTCAAATGAGCCACGACTAAACATCGATGAGGGATGTAAGGCAGGTCGCCTCCAAGATCCTGACTAAATGACCTGGCTTCACGGCCTAACAACTCCTAGACGACTGGCTTTTTTTTTGAGAAACTTTTTTTTTATTAGATTTGGTAGAACCCTGGGCTGGTGGTGGCGGCATTCTGACACCTGAGTACGATGAGGTGACACTCATCGGAAATGGCTGACAGGCTAATGTCGCAACTGCCCCCGTCCCGTTAAAACTCTGGCAGGCCTCAGAGTACGTTCCCCCCCCGTCGTCGTTAAGTTGGCGTGGTAGGTGTATGTTGAGATGACTCCTTCTTTGCGCTGGTCGGCTCTGAACGTATTGCCTCATAAGGGCGTACGTCAACCCTCGCCTTGGCCTCGTCATCGAGATAACCTTGGGACCATAAAAGGCGACTACCTTTCCGGGGGACGGATAGCGGCTCTGAGTGGGGACCCTTTTTGCATGGACAAGGTAAATAACAATTTAACTGACGGAAGAACGACGAAGGGAGGTGAAGGGCTGTCGAAATCGGCACCTAGATCCAACCTAGGTGGGGATGCTGCTCCTATGGCGACGAAACCGTCGCCGACTAATGGCAGCGACAAGACAAGGACTCCAGTAGGTGTCTCCGTAGGTAGCAGACTGGGGGTAACCGGCGCTAAACCGTCGGCAGCAGTAGTAGCGAAGGGTGGATCATTCATACGCGGCGGAATCGCCAGCACTAGCAGGGGAACCTCAGCTAGAATTATGAAAGGATCCACAGGGAATAAGAGCAAGGCAGCTTTAGCTAGAAAGCTAAAGTCTGACCGCCGATTGGCGGCCAAAATCTTGGAGCGCTACGGTGACAAGCATGCTGGTCAGGTGTCTGAGCAGCATGCTAGTACGCTTGAGTGGGCCAAGAAAGTGCTGAGCGAGGACGATAGGGTAGAACTGAAAACCAGCAGGACAGAACCGGCGGTCAAGCGGCAGAGGTCGCATGAGGGAGAAACCTCCCTTGTTAAGAAACCGCGGACAGGAAAAGCGCCAACCTTCAGCGAAATCGCTAAAGGTGCTGGGGCCAGAATACTGGGGTGCTTGACCGCAGTAGAGAGGACGGTGCCATCTCCCATGATGAATGGAAGAGGGTAGCAGCGGCTATCTCATCGGTCTTCCTGAGGGTGGTCAAGGAAAACCCGGGGCCACCCCCGAAATGTGTGAGTGCCGGTTGGCACCAGGGGCTACATAAGCTCACTTGTTGTGCTGATGAGAGATCGGCCATCTTGTACAAGAAGGCAGTCTCTCAGGTGGGGGAGGTCTGGAAGGGAGCCAGACTGGAGGCCGTGGCCAAGGAGGATCTTCCCCTTCGTCCTAGGGCTCGAGTCTGGCTGCCGGCCGAACCTTCCACTCCGAGTGAGATTGAGGAAATCCTCAAATATTGCAATCCCTCACTTCCAGCGCAGGACTGGAAAGTCTTATGGCTGGAGAGGACTGATGAACCGTATCGGCAAGCGCTGATAATGCTAAACACGGAATCCATCGGTCCTCTCAGCAAAACAAAGGGAGCCATAAGCTATGGTTTTGAGATGGTAGTGCTGAAAGTACTTCCATCTGATGCCAGGGCTGATGGCCCCCAAGCTGCGGTGCCTGCGGTGGAGGTGTCGAAGGTTACTGACGGTCAAACGACCGTGGAAATCGGTGCGACAGAGGGCGCCAACGGTCAAATGACCGTGGAAATCGATCCGGATCTCTCGGATGTGGCGAGTGTTGGGGGCGGTTCGTCGATTGGCGACTCCGTCTTCAGCCTCGAACGACTGTTTGAGGAGGTTCGGGTCGACCACGACTTGGGCGCTGAAATAGCGCTCCTGGAGGAAAGTCTGAAGGATGAAATTCCTCCAGATTAACCTCCAGCATGCGAAGGCGGCCTCCGCCAATCTATTGCTCCGTCTGGAACAAGATGGAGCTGATGTCGTCCTGATCCAGGAACCGTGGCTGACTGGTAACGGGATATCTGGATTGAGGACAAAGAGCCACAGGCTCCTGTCGGCCAAGGGTGCAGGTAGGAACAGAGCCTGTATGCTGGTAAGGAATGAATTAACGGTATTTCTTTTACCTAATTTCAGCAGTGCTGACATTGTGACAGCGAAACTGGAGTGTGACACCGGAGATTTCTGGCTTATCTCCGCATATATGCCACACGATGATGTGGTGGAGCCACCTCCCCTAATGCTGAGAAGGACCTTAGCCGAAGCGTCTAAGGCTGGCACTGGCGTCATCATCGGCTCCGACGCTAACTCGCGGCACCAGATCTGGGGAAGCTCGGATACGAACATTAGAGGTGAGTCGCTTTTTGATTTCATTATTGGCGAAGATCTTCGCATTTGTAATAGAGGAGACTCTCCTACTTTTGTGACCGCTGGCAGGGAGGAGGTCCTCGACCTCACCCTAACCTCACAAGCGATTGCCCCGCTGATCTCGAACTGGAGGGTCCTCGACGATCACTCCTTTTCGGATCACAGGTACATCGAGTTTAGTCTAGTCGGAGAACGTCCGCCTAGGAAATCCTTTAGGAATCCTAGGTACACGGACTGGGTAGGTTACCGCAGAAGGCTTCGGCAAACTCTCCCGCGCGCACCGGAGGTGGACGCGTTGGCCACCACCGATGCGGTGGAGGAGTGGGTTGAAGTCTTCAGCTCGGCGTGTAAGGCTGCGCTGGAGAGGTCTTGTCCGCTGAGATCGCCGAAGGGCAAAGAGAAACCTCTATGGTGGACTATGGAGCTCTCAGATATTAGGGCGTCTTGCAGACGGCTTTTCAACAAGGCCCGCAGGAGTGGGTTATCTGATGACTGGGCTTTGTATAAAAATGGACTTTCAATATACAAGTCCGAGTTAAGAAAGGCTAAGAGGACCTCGTGGAAGCGCTTCTGTGAAAAAGTGGAAGGCTGTCACGAGTCCTCGAGATTCAGGCGTATTCTCGCAAAAACCCCAGTGTCCCTGGGGTATCTCAAGGACGAAAATGGGAAGTGGGCCCTCAGTAGTGAAGAAACACTTCAAATGCTTGTCGACGCTCACTTTCCGTGTAACATGTCCTCTGTTAGGGGATCTATCGGGGTGCCGCATGACGACTGCGCGGCCTTTGTCAGCATCCTGGATGAGCGGCATTTGACGTGGGCGATTAACTCGTTCGAACAATTCAAGTCCCCGGGACCAGACGGCATCATACCAGCGCAGCTGCAACAAGCTGTTAAGGTGTCATGCAGCTGGTTGGCACCTATCTATGCGAACTGCATCAGATTAGGTTACATCCCGGGGGCCTGGAGACGAGTCAAGGTTACATTCATCCCGAAGGCTGGCAGGGGCTCCCATGTCACGGCCAAGGATTTCAGGCCAATCAGCCTCTCCTCCTTCTTGTTAAAGACTCTGGAGAGGCTGATGGACTGGTATATAAGGAAGAGCATTCCGAGAGACTATTTGTCTAGAGCACAACATGCTTATCGCAAAGGCAGGTCAGTAGACACTGCCTTGCATACTATCGTGTCATGGCTCGAAGAAGCCATTGAAGCCAAGGACTTCGCTGTTGGGACCTTCCTGGATATCGAGGGAGCTTTCAACAATGTCCTACCGGAGGCAGTAGTAACTGCCCTTGACGGTATTAGGGTAGAATCGAACCTCAAGTGCCTCATTCTCAGTCTTCTGTGTGACAGAGTGATCGAAACGGAATGGGGCAGCGCGCGTGCGAGGCGTAGGGTGAGTAGGGGAACACCACAAGGTGGGGTTCTCTCTCCTCTTCTATGGATCCTGGTTGTTGACGAATTGCTCAAAAAACTAGAGGATCGCGGCTGCCGGGTGATTGCCTACGCAGACGATGTAGCACTTATGGTCAAAGGAAAGTTCCTTAGCACCGTGTACGAGTTGACGCAGGGATATCTCAGCGATGTAACAAAGTGGGCGGCCGGAAGTGGACTCGCCATTAATCCTAACAAAACGGAAATGGTTTTATTCAGCCGAAAATATAAAATCCCGGCGGCACCGTTGCCGCAGATAGGAGGTATTCACCTGCAGCCGGCGGACTCAGTGAAATATTTAGGGCTCATACTGGATAAGAAGCTTTTATGGAAGCCGAATATCGAGGAGAGAGCAAAAAAGGCATCTATTGCCTTATACTGCTGCAGAGGAGCTATTGGCAAAAGATGGGGTCTCTCACCGAAAGTGATCCTCTGGCTCTATGACACCATAGTAAAGCCCATCTTGTTCTATGGTGTCTTCATGTGGTGGAGGGCTTTAGGGAAGACCTCACTGGCCAAAAAGCTCGAAAGCGTTCAACGGGCTGCGCTAATTAGCATATGCGGTGCATTAAGATCTACCCCAACTATGCAACTATGGCACTTAATGCAATTTTGAACATTACGCCGGTGGACATTGCCGGTAGGTGCATAGCCGCGAAGGTGGCTATTAGACTCAGAGAATATGGTTTCTTAAAGGAACGTGCATCTGGTCATTCGGATATCCTTACAAACTTTGACTGCATACCGGATCATCTGGATCATGGAATCGCCGTACCGAACTCTGGCGGCTCCTTCTCTGCCCATATACCGACGAGGGAGATGTGGGTGGGAAGAAGCCGTTGGAGGAGAGGGGCAGCAAGCTTCTTCACGGATGGGTCAAAGCTTGGGGGGAAGGTTGGTGGAGGGGTCTACTGTCGGGAGCTCTCCATCAACTCCTGTTTCAGACTTCCCGACTACTGTAGTGTATTCCAGGCTGAGGTCGCAGCCATCAAGGTAGCAGCTGATTTGCTGTTGCAGTGTGCATCCACCTTCAGACAAGTGACTATTCACTCAGTTAGTAGAGCGGCTATATTAGCCTTGAACTCATTCGAAGTGCGTTCAGGGTTGGTCGAAGAATGTCTAACGTCATTATCTCTAGCAGCCAGATGTTTCGTGATTAGACTGGTGTGGGTGCCGGGCCATAGCGGAATTGCGGGCAATTGCAAAGCTGATGAGTTAGCAAGGAAAGGCACCCGAGAATCATTATCGGTAGAATGGAAACGGATCGGTGCTCCTGTTTCTTCTTGTGGTCTACTACTAGATAGCTGGGCCACGCGGATGCTCGTCCAACGCTGGGCCAGCACCGGCACTTGTGCGGTTGCAAAAGCCTTCTGGCCCAGTATAGATCGCAGGAGATCAAATGATCTCTTAGTCCTCAGTAAGGCCAACATCTCATTGTTAGTGGGTCTTTTAACAGGCCACTGTCCAATTGGCTTACATGCGGTAAGAATGGGTATCTTGCCGGATGCTGAATGCAGATGCTGTTTGGAGGAAGATGTGGTAGAAACAAGCAAGCACTTCCTGCTTGACTGTCCTGCTTTTGGGAGGTCAAGACTAAGACACTTGGGGGCGCATACCTTTGGACACCCCACCGAATTGGCGGGGGTTGAAGTTAAGCGTCTGTGTAACTTTATATTGGCTACAAAGCGCTTCGGCAATCTGTAAGTCCGAATACGGGAGTTTTCATTTAATGGCATCACAAAGGACTAATTTGTTAGTCTACGTGGGATCATCGATCAGCCATTTTTACCTAACCTAACCTAACCTAAACATCGATGAGAAAAAAGTATTCACTGCCTTATCATCAATAATTGATAACAATAAGGTGAAATTGTTCTTCCTTGATGCCCCAGGAACTACAGGAAAAACATTTGCAATCAATCTGCTTTTAAAAAGTGAGATCTACCGGAAAAGTTGCGTTAGCTGTTGCGTCATCCGGCATTGCCGCTACGCGTTTGGAAGGAGGCCGAACCGCTGAAAATCGGCACCTATGAAGAACGGCTGAACCGATTTGGCTGAAAATTGGCGAAGAGGTAGTTTAGAACCTCGGGACGGGTATTGGCTACTTTTTATCGATTTATGTTAACAATAAATTTATGTTAATTGAAAGCAATTCATATACATACATACTTATAAGAAATTTATATTTCAAATCATGAGCATGTGTTCAATATTCATGTAAGAGTTATTTGAATATTTTTTTACTTAAAAATACAAAATAACGTCACATAGCTACTGGCAGGGTGCAGTGTTTTTTGTTTGCATACACATATACTATATATGAAATATAAAGCCAGGTGTAACTGAACAAGAAAAAGTTGAATCATAATTTGAGATGAGTGCATAATAGCTGATAAATATTCATGAAGCATTGAACAGAACAGTGCAATATTTAAAAGGAACGATCAAGTTTGTAGTATCTGGGTTTTAGCCGATTCTGCAGTTACATTCGATGATTATTGAACAAAACATTCCCATATGATTAGATATAGGGCTATAACCAGAAGCATATACAATAGGGTGGAGCGATTTTATTAATTTTTGATTTCTGTTTCGGTATACCTGTAGAAAGTTGCTGTTTTAGGTAAATATTAAACACAAGAAAAATCAGTAATCTCATGCTATGTTTAGAGGTGCCCCCATCGACTTGAAGTTTTGAAAATTTATGCCAAATACTCATAAATTCGCAAACATTTTATAAACGTTATTTCATGTTCTAAGCGATGCTATGTCAGAGTAGGATAGAAATTAATGCTCTTAAAACATATATACCTCTATCTAACCATATTATAATAACATAGCTACGTTCCGCACTTTAATTTCACACTCCAAAACTTCCCCCATTCTATATGTTATGCTAATTTTCCTAGGCACTCACTTTCCACAATACCAGGCCGACAATATCCAAATAACGGTAGACTTAAGTAAGCAACTGACAGCGATCTGTCAACTCTGTAGAGTCTTAAGTTTGAAGTTGAATAAAGTGGTTTGATTTAAAAAAAGTAAAAAAACTTAAGTTGATACGTATACTCTTTAGTCGCGCGCTTACAGCAGCTCACTTGTTCGACTTTCATTTATTTGTTACATCAAATTTTACAGCTGGAATCGGAATATTTACTGTAAATGTAGCTTAGCTTATAACTGTAATTAGTACTTATTACTTGCCTTGATTGTAGAAATATGTCTCAAGTTAAAGCACGACAAACGACGAGGTGCCCTGTCTCTGGTTTGCCGGAGAAGTTACATGTTTCTCATTTACCTACGTATAATGATCTGATGAAATGTTATCTGTTCATAAAACATGAATTGAAGCCCGATAGAACAACAATGGAGCCAACAATTCTTGAAATATCTGAGAGATCAGGGGGTGAAGTTCTAAAAATATGGCGAAAATCTTCACTGCCAACTGTAAGTGTAAAAGGAATTTTACAATTGATTCCTACCACGACATATAAAGGAGCTTAATGAAACCATATCAAGGCCGTCAAATCAACATTAAATACCAAGAAAATATTAGAACATTTATAACAGAGTCCCATAGATTATTTAATATCTGCAGCTGCAAGTGCAAAGATATCAGGAATTATTGCTGTTTAAACGGGTGTCGTGTTGACAAGGAGGAAGTAAGTTTCTTACTCGACCAAAGATCAACCAGAAAAATGATGACAGGCGGTGTCGATGTAGTTTCAACTGTGAATAAGAAAAAACATCGGAACCAGGAAACAACTATTTTGGTCATGTCACCTGTGAGTCGGGGACTGCTAAAATATAAAAGACACTATAATATTATATTTGAAATCTAAGTCGGTAAATGTGAGTGAATTAGCTTTGTTGGGTGCATTGGAACAGGAACAGTGGTATATCTGTCAATTGCATTCAAATGAGTTACTACGACATCTTTTATTTCATTTAGACGGAAAAACTATTGGACTCAAATGCTTTTAAGGCGCCATCGGATCTCAATTATAAACTTGTCAAACAATGCCGATAGTCGAATTTACCGTTATACCTACATTATTACCTGAAATAACTAGGGAAGAGCTTAATACCGACCAAAAGTATTTATACGACATAATGACCGCTATCAGTACTGGTATATTTTCTCCTGTTTGGCTAATATGGAAGCTGGAGCCCTTAACCATTCTAGATGACTAAAAACAGCTAATCATTCTAAAATTGTATGCCACTAAAACTGACCCAGAAGAAAAGCCAGTTGTATTAGCCACGTATGTTATGAAAGTTTATGGACCAATGTGGTTTACAATAAAACGTAATTCTTCATACATTAACGGAGCCAAAAACATATGGCAAACCATTAATCTAAGTCGTTATTTGAATTCCGATATGAAAGTAATCGTTGACAAGGTAATCCAACGAAATAGATACTTTGGTCACCCAGAAAATCTTCTCATTGCCATGCTTGGTGATTGCAGAGAGATTTTAGAAGATCTTGCATATCGAAGAATTGTAAAACCAAGATCAGAGAAAGCTCGAAGACTTCGAACCTTTAAAGTACCTACATTCAACTTCGATGCCTAAGATTACACTGAGATTATTATGTAGCAAGACTCTTAAATAACTAATCCATCTCTAACTTTAAAAATGTTTGATGAAACCTTGAAAAACATTGTCAATCGTTCTTGGTACATGTAAGGATATTACAGATTTTCTATGCCACACCCAAGCTGTGGAGCGCTGCATCAAGTTGATAACAGAAGCATCGAACGCAGTTTGTGGGGAAAATAAACGAGATGGCTTCATTAGGGCAAGACTGCTATCACGTCAACGAATGCCACATTTCAATACAAAAAAAAGTTTTTTAAGAGATGGCATTTTTTTGTTTTATCATACTCTTGCAACAAAGTTGCTAAGGAGAGTATTATAGTTTTGTTCACATAACGGTTGTTTGTAAGTCCTAAAACTAAAAGAGTCATATATAGGGTTATATATATCAAAGTGATCAGGATGAAATTTAGCACAAAGGATCGCATTAGGGAGGGGCATATTTGGACGAAATTTGTTTGGAAAAGTGGGCGTGGCCCCGCCCTCTACTAAGTTTTTTGTACATATCTCGGAAACTACTACAGCTATGTCAACCAAACTCTACAGAGTCGGCTCCTTCAGGCATTTCCTTTAAAAATGGAAGAAATCGGATAATAACCACGCCCGCCTCCCATACAAAGGTTATGTTGAAAATCACTTAAAGTGCGTTAACCGACTAACAAAAAACGTCAGAAACACTAAATTTTACGGACGAAATGGCAGAAGGGAGCTACACCCATGCTTTTTTTTAAAATTGAAAATGGGCGTGGCGTCGCCCACTTATGGACCAAAACCGTATCTCAGGAACTACTCTACCGATTTCAATGAAATTTGGTATATAATATTTTCTTAACACCCTGATGACATGTACGAAATATGGGTGAAATCGATTCATAACCACGCCTTCTTTCAATATAACGCTATTTTGAATTCCATCTGATGCCTTCTCTATATAATATACACATAACGAAATGAAAATACAATTCAATACTCAAAGTACACAAATTGATCTAATCTAATTAATTTTACAACAAAATAAAAGAATATGTAAATGACGGATAATGAAATCTCGATTGTCACTTTATCATGCGAGAGTATAAAATGTTCGGTGACACCCGAACTTAGCCCTTCCTTACTTGTTTTATTTAAATGTTTGACTATACTGGGGCACCTCAAAACATTAAGCCAGCTGTTTGATATCACTGGTCTACATCAAAATTGCCTTCTACATGAAAATATACTATATTGATTGTATTTCACTCATTGAACATAAATATACAAGTTAAAATTCATAATTAGCTCTTATTATGCATTTATGCCTTATAAATATAATAGAGGGTAGCGCGACAGATTTATCACATTAATGATGATAACTCAAAATATTTAGTGATTACCCGCGGAAATTTTATTATTTCACATTTGTTTGTTGTGTTTAACGTTGACTGTGTTTTGTTCAACAGTAAAAACGTGAAATTGTTACCGTTGTTGAAAAGATCTACAGTTTTCGTTATGTCGCGTAAATGTGTTAATAGTGCAGACAATTTTTGCTACATTTGTGGTAAGGTGACCCTTACTAACCAAAGATGCTCAATAACACAACGTTTAGAAACTGCTTACTTCCATTATTTTGGAATTAAAATTAAAAACCAACACAAATCGTGGGTACCACATTTAAGTTGCACAACTTGCTCCACAAATCTGATTAGGTGGCTAAACAAAAAGAAACGTTCATAGCCTTTTGGTGTACCAATAATGTGGAGGGAACCTACCAATCATGCGAATGACTGTTACTTTTGCTTGACTCCACCCATCCAGCGCGGTATATCACGAAAAAAGAAACGAAGCTGTACTACATGGAATCGATTTACCTGTTCCTCGACCTCCCGAAGAATACCAGCAAGATTCTAAAGAAGCGATTAATTCAATGAAAGTTGACTACAATGAGCCTACAACCTCACAATCGCCACAGTTTGTGGGTGACAATAATTTTTGTGACGAACCTCATAGAATTTTGCAAGATGAACTCAGCGACCTTATACGAGATTTAAATTTGCCAAAAGATAAAGCGGAATTATTAGGATCGAGACTTAAGCAATGGAATTTGCTTCAACCGGATGTCAAAATCAGTTTATACAGATATCGTCAGAAGAACTTGATGCCCTATTTCAAATTCGAAAACCAGCTTGCATTCTGTAATAACGTAAATGGCTTGATGAACGCTTTGAACATTGAATACCATCCACAGGAATGGCGGCTGTTCATAGACTCCTCAAAATTAAGTTTAAAAGCTGTTCTTCTCCATAATGGTAACACACAACCATCGATTCCGTACTACTAAAGAAACATGCGAAAATATGAAATTAATTTTAGATGCTATATCATACTCAGATCACGAATGGCAGATTTGTGGTGATCTAAAAGTCATAGCAATGGTGTTGGGCTTACAAATGGGCTATATCAAGTACTGTTGTTTTTTGTGTGAGTGGGATAGTCGGGCTAGATCTTTACATTACATAAAAAAGATTGGAATGCTATACTAAGCCTGAATGCTGGAGAAAAGAATGTCCAGCACCTTCCTCTAGTTAATTCCCAAAAAATTCTTCTACAGCCTTTACATATCAAATTGGGACTAATGAAAAACTTTGTGAAGGCTCTCAACAAGGATGGACCAGCTTTCAAATACCATCTTTATCGGACCTCAAATAAGAGAGATTCTAAAGGACCAAAACTTTGTTTCAGTTTTACAGGGCTTTGAAAAAGAAGCATGGGAATGTTTCAGAGCAGTCGTTCATGGTTTTTGGACAATAAGAGAAAAAAACCATGAAAATTATGTTGAACTTGTGAACAATCTCCTTCAAAGGTATCAACAGTTGTGTTGCAACATGTCCCTAAAAATTCATTTTCTTCACTCTCATCTTGATTTTCTCCCTTCTAACTGCGGTGATGTAAGTGACGAACAAGAAGAGAAAATCTTAATCAAATACTTTATTTTTTTTAAATTGTAATATTTCCAATTTTATTTAAGTAAAAAGCAAAAAAATAATAGTAAATAATTATTATAGTTTTTTTTTTATAAAATGTTTGTACTTTAACGTGTTACTAAAAGCCAAATTTTGTATATTAGGTATATTTCCAAAATAAGAGCTAATTCGAAAAACATATTCTTGTTTTCCTATTCAGTAACCTCAAAGCAATATAAAAATAAAGTATTCAATTGAAAGGCACACAAAAAGTTACATTTTGTAGACCAGTGTATTTTGCATCTTGCATTTGTTCTATATATTAAAAGGCAACTTTTCATAGCTATGGCGTTAAAAAACAGAAAAAAACATTTTTCTCCATACATTATCGCTCCACCTTAATATACATATATGTAAGTAATATTTTACACATTTAATTCTTTTTAGTAACAATTTATTAATAACTTATAACTTCGGCTACTGACTAACGACTTACTTGAGCTTCGCTCAGGACAGCGAGTCGAAATCATAGCTCTAAGCAGAGAAGGTACATAAACAGTATGTATAAATAATTAGTACATACTTGCATATGTCACTTGTACATATGTGTAACGATATTCGATGCAGATGCAGAGACTGTGAAGATGTTATTACATCATACGTATTTTTGTTTGTACTATTCCTTAAGCGATCTAGGAAGGCAATAAAAAATGTAGATTGCAAATTTAAGTTTTCCATTCTATTGCTATCACGATAAATGATATTCCTCACAACAAGGAGTGAGCGGCGCAGGTTTAGACTAGTAGGCTATATAATTTATTTTTTGCGAAGCAGGAGCGGGCCGCTATGTTTTTATAGACAACGTTCACAATTTTTCCGTAGTGCATTTAGTATCAGCATTGCACCCGTGCGAAGCCGGGGCAGATCGCTAGTATTTTAATAAATCGAAATCGGCAGACAGAGCGGCACGTCCACCGTCGACAACGTTAACTAGTTTCTTCACAGTCTGTCAAACTGATGATTTTGCTGTTTGCTGATATACCACGTTATTAAATATGGAATGCATCATCGAATATATATGTATATTAGGGAGTGCCATTTTGAAGCAACCTTTTTTTCAACTGAAAAACAGGCTCAAAACTTTCGAAATGTGTAAAAAAAAGTCACTCAAAAGATGAGCTCTTAATATTAATATTAAGAGGTGCCTCTTTCAAATTTTCTGTTTTCAATATAAATTCTTC
The DNA here is from genome assembly GCF_024586455.1 of Bactrocera neohumeralis. Classification (NCBI taxonomy): domain Eukaryota; kingdom Metazoa; phylum Arthropoda; class Insecta; order Diptera; family Tephritidae; genus Bactrocera; species Bactrocera neohumeralis. Next base: position 19,337,433 of record NW_026089624.1, read on the forward strand.
TTCTTCTTAATTGGCGTAGACACCACTTACGCGATTATAGCCGAGTTAACAACAGCGCGCCAGTTTCTTCTTTTCGCTACGCGGCGCCAGTTGGATATTCCAAGCGAAGCCAGGTCCTTCTCCACTTGGTCCTTCCAACGGAGTGGAGGTCTTCCTCTTCCTCTAACTCCCCCGGCGGGTACTACGTCGAATACTTTCAGAGCTGCAGTGTTTTCATCCATCCGGACAACATGACCCAGCCAGCGTAGCCGCCGTCTTTTTAATTCACTGAACTATGTCAATGTCGTCGTATATCTCGTACAGCTCATCGTTCCATCGAATGCGATATTCGCCGTGGCCAATGCGCAAAGGACCATAAATCTTTCGCAGAATTTTTCTCTCGAAAACTCGTAACGTCGACTCATCGGTTGCTGTCATCGCCCAAGCCTCTGCACCATATAGCAGGACGGGAATTATGAGCGACTTATAGAGTTTAGCTTTTGTTCGTCGAGAGAGGACTTTACTTTTCAATTGCCTACTCAGTCCGAAGTAGCACCTGTTGGTAAGAGCAATCCTGCGTTGGATTTCCAGGCTGACATTGTTGGTGGTGTTAATGCTGGTTCCTAAATAGACGAAATTATCTACAACTTCAAAGTTATGACTGTCAACAGTGACGTGAGAGCCAAGCCGCGAGTGCGACGACTGTTTGTTTGATGACAGGAGATATTTCGTTTTGCCCTCGTTCTTTGCCAGACCCTTTTTCTGTGCTTCTTTGTCAAGCCTGGAGAAAGCAGAACTAACGGCGCGGGTGTTGAGGCCGATGATATCAATATCGTCGGCATACGCCAGCAGCTGTACACTCTTATAGAAGATGGTACCTTCTCTGTTTAGTTCTGCAGCTCGAACTATTTTCTCCAGGAGCAGGTTGAAGAAGTCGCACGATAGGGAGTCGCCTTGTCTGAAACCTTGTTTGGTATCGAACGGCTCGGAGAGGTCCTTCCCGATCCTGACGGAGCTTGTCGTGTTGTTCAACGTCAGTTTACACAGCCGTATTAGTTTTGCGGGGATACCAAATTCAGACATCGCGGCATAAAGCCAGCTCCTTTTCGTGCTGTCGAAAGCAGCTTTGAAATCGACGAAGAGGTGGTGTGTGTCGATTCTCCTTTCACGGGTCTTTTCCAAGATTTGGCGCATGGTGAATATCTGGTCGGTTGTTGATTTTCCAGGTCTGAAGCCACACTGATAAGGTCCAAACAGTTTGTTGACGGTGGGCTTTAATCTTTCACACAATACGCTCGATAGAACCTTATATGTGATGTTGAGGAGGCTGATCCCACGGTAGTTGGCGCAGATTGTGGGGTCTTTTTTTTATGGATTGGGCGTAGCACACTTAAATTCCAATCGTTGGGCATGCTTTCGTCCGACCATATTCTTCTTCGCCGCCGTGTTTGAATAGCTCGGCGGGCAATCCGTCGGCCCCTGCCGCTTTGTTGTTCTTCAGGCGGGCAATTGCTATTCGAACTTCTTCATGGTCGGGTAATGGAACGTCTGCTCCATCGTCATCGATTGGGGAATCGGGTTCTCCTTCTCCTGGTGTTGTGCGTTCACTGCCATTCAGCAGGCTGGAGAAGTGTTCCCACCATAATTTAAGTATGCTCTGGTCATCAGTGACTAGATCACCTTTGGAGGTTCTACAAGAGTATGCTCCGGTCTTGAAACCTTCTGTAAGCCGCCGCATTTTTTCGTAGAATTTTCGAGCATTACCGCTGTCGGCCAGCTTATCAAGCTCTTCATACTCACGCATTTAAGCCTCTTTCTTCTTCTGTCTGCAGATGCGTCTCGCTTCCCTCTTCAACTCTCAGTATCTATCCCATCCCGCACGTGTTGTGGTCGATCGTAACGTTGCGAGGTAGGCAGTCTGTTTTCTCTCCGTTGCGATACGGTACTCCTCGTCGTACCAGCTGTTCTTTTGCACTTTCCGAAAACCAATGGTTTCGGTTGCAGCTGTACGTAAGGAGTTTGAAATGCCGTCCCCCAGTTCTCTCATACCGAGTTGTTGACGAGTGCTCTCAGAGAGCAGGAGTGCAAGCCGAATAGAAAATCGTTCGGCTGTCTGTTGTGATTGCAGCTTCTCGACGTCGAACCTTCCTTGTGTTTGTTGGCGTGCGCACGCACATCTGAAACACTGGAAATGTGTCTTTCGTCTATCACAACATGATCGATCTGGTTGGCCGTTTTTCGATCCGGAGACAGCCAGGTAGCTCGATGTATCTTCTTATGCTGGAGTCTAGTACTACAGATAACCATATTTCGGGCCCCGGCGAAGTCGATCAGCCTCAACACATTTGGGGATGTTTCCTCGTGGAGGCTGAATTTACCGACCGTAGTGCCAAAGATACCTTCCTTGCCCACCCTGGCGTTAAAGTCGCCAAGCACGATTTTGACATCGTGGCGGGGGCAGCCCTCAGTGCGCTCCAAGCACTCATAAAAGGCATCTTTGGTCACATCGTCCTTCTCTTCCGGCGGGGCGTGGGCGCAAATCAGCGATATGTTGAAGAACCTCGCTTTGATGCGGATTGTGGCTAGACGTTCATTCACCGGAGTGAATGATAGTACTCGGCGACGGAGTCTCTCTCCCACCACGAATCCTACACCAAAATTGCGCTCCTTTATATGGCCACTGTAGTAAATGTTACAAGGACCTACTCGTCTCTGTCCTTGTCCCGTCCATCGTATTTCTTGGACGGCGGTGATGTCAGCCTTTATTTGTGCGAGGACATCAACCAGCTGGGCAGCGGTACCTTCCCAATTAAGGATCCGGACATTCCAGGTGCATTCCCTCAAATCGTAGTCCTAATTTCGTTTGCCATGGTCGTCATCAAAAGGGGGGTCTCTCATCCGAGGCTGTGTTTTCTTTTTCATTGGGTGTGTTTTTTACGTGGCGGTTCCCAAACCCAGCGCACAGCCCTATGCAGGGGATGTTTCGCCTTCTCACATTAGCTCGCCTTCGAACGGATGTTCTTAGGCTACCCAGAGAATACGTGGTCAAAGACCGGAAGTAGTGAGCTGCTTGAGCCATGTGTAAAAGAATCGTTTCTGGCCACTCCCAAGTGAATAGGGATCAGAGAACTTTCCTCACTTGCGTGAACTTCTACACATGACTCCATCCTCCAACTCGAATGTCAAGAATCGATTCTTAATCGACTTCGACTACTGAAGATCGATTCTCAAAAATCGATTATTTTACGATAAAACTCGATTTTCGAGTAGAATCGGAATCGAGTTTACCATCCGTACTGGCAGCCATCGCGTGCACATATAATAACCTCCGCACAATAACCACCACAAAAAAATGATTTTTTTTCCATGTAATTTATATGGAAAACAGAAAATTTGAAAGAGGCACCTCTTAATATTAATATTAAGAGCTCGTCTTTTGAGTGACTTTTTTTTACACATTTCGAAAGTTTTGAGCCTGTTTTTCAGTTGAAAAAAAAGATTGACTCAAAATGGCACACCCTAATGTATATACAGTAAAGCAGTTCGGTATATATGTATGTATGTACCGAAATAGCTGAGAAAAAAGTTCGGCACCTGCCTATAAGCATATTTTGTGTTTCCGAACACACCGTAATATTATTAAAAAAACAAGTAAGGAAGGGCTAAGTTCGGGTGTCGCCGAACATTTTATACTCTCGCATGATAAAGTGATAATCGAGATTTCATTATCCGTCATTTACATATTTTTTATTTTGCTGTAAAATTAATTAGATTAGTAGTTCCAGAGAAATGGTTTTTGGTCCATAAGTGGGCGACGCCACGCCCATTTTCAATTTTTAAAAAAAGCATGGGTGCATCTCCCTTCTGCCATTTCTTCCGTAAATTTAGTGTTTCTGACGTTTTTTGTTAGTCGGTTAACGCACGTTTAGTGATTTTCAACATAACCTTTGTATGGGAGGTGGGCGTGGTTATAATCCGATTTCTCCCATTTTCGAACTGTATATGGAAGTGACTGAAGAAAACGACTCTATAGAGTTTGGTTAACATAGCTATAGTAGTTTCCAAAATATGTACAAAAAACTTAGGGCCACACCCACTTTTCCAAAAAATTACGTCCAAATATGCCCCTCTCTAATGCGATCCTTTGTGCCAATTTTACTATAATATCTTTATTTATGGTTTAGTTATGACACTTTATAGGTTTTCGGCTTTCGCCATTTTGTGGGCGTGGCAGTGGACCGATTTTGCCCATCTTCGAACTTAACTTTCTTATGGAGCCAAGAATACGTGTACCAAGTTTCATCATGATATCTCAATTTTTGCTCAAGTTACAGCTTGCAGGACGGACAGACGGACAGACAGACGGGCAGACAGACATCCGGATTTCAACTCTACTCGTCACCCTGATCACTTTGGTATATATAACCCTATATCTGACTCTTTTAGTTTTAGGACTTACAAACAACCGTAATGTGAACAAAACTATAATACTTTCCTTAGCAACTTTGTTGCGAGAGTATAAAAATTGTACAAAGTCATGCAACTTTCCTACGACACCCTTTGGCCTAATAAGCAGGATCGTGTACAACAAATAAGCAAAAAAATACATACATTTGTGTATATACTTGCGATATTTTATAATCAAATGGTACATACATAAATTAAATAAATAAAAATCTTAGAAAAAGAACTCTGTGGTTCAACTACCTGCCTATATACTTAATTCGTGTTTACAAACACACCACAAAATCAAATACCAAGAAAAAACAAAATTTTTTCATAAATCAAATATTCCTACTTGCAAACTCTCTAGCGATACCTCTTGAGCTAAACAAAAACAGTAACAAGCAGGATCGCTTATAATATAAGCAAAGTCAAAAGAAAAGGGCCATAAAATATTATTATCGAAATTTATGTACATATGTACACATATTTACTTATACATTTGAATGTCTCACGCCGAGATATATACCGCAATCACACCCACCATTTTGCTCTAATAAAACAATTACGTACATACTTACCTTTTTAAAAAGTTTTTACTTATATAAATATATAATATACATATTATATACATATTATATTTGTGTTTATATTACCATTTTCCGCGCTCTCATCGAACGTTTACCAATAAATTCATGGGGATCCATCATGTTGCTATATTGTACACACTTTTACTTATATACAGGGTTTGTCCGGAAAGTAATATGACTGGTTTTCTTCTGCCGCGAATGTACTTCGGTAGAGGGTGTTCCTAGCTAACGAACGAGTGGCTGATCAGTTGTCTCCGAGAACCTGGAGAGTAAGAACAAAGAGTGAGTGGTGCAAGCCGAAAATGCAGCGTTCGTTAGAGCAGAGGTACGCAACTAAATTCAGTGTGAAAAACGGAAAAACTGCGACAGAGACGTTTAAAATGATCAAGCAGGCTTACCCAGATGTTACGTTAGCAAGAAGTGGTTTCGGAGGCAATATTCCGAGTATCACACGCCGGCGTCTCCTTGCCCAAAAAAAGGGAAGAATGAGCAAATCCAAAGTGAAAAAGATGCTCATTGTCTTTTTTGACATGAAAGGCATCGTTCACCATGAATTTGTTAATTCTGAACAAACCGTCAACGCAAAGTATTACGTAGCAGTCCTCAAGACACTCAAACGAAGGGTCAATTGGGTCCGAATAGACGTCGCAACCGATTGGAAGTTGCAGCATGGCAATGCCCTGGCTCAAACCGCCTTTCTTGTGAACAGCTACCTAACCAAGGCCGGCATCCTAACGCTTTCGCAGCCGCCCAGATGCACCTGTTGGCAAGATTTATTCTGCGTTAGATTTCGAAGCCGACATGTTTATCATAGACGAAATTACTTCGAAGTAATGACTGTCAACAGTGAAGTGGGAGCATTGTTGCATTGCGAGTGCGACGACAGTTTATTTGCTGACAGCAGATATTTTGTCATATCCAGTCTAGAGAAAAAGGAACTAACGGCGGGTGTTGCAGCCCGATCGGCATACGCCAGCAGTACACTCTCATAGAAAATTGTACCTGCTCGATTAAGTTCTGCAGCTCGAATTAATTCCTCCAGCCGCAGATTGCAGAAGTCGCACGATAGGGAGTCGCCTTGTCTGAAACCACGTTTAGTTTCGAACGGCTCGAAGAGGTCCTTCCTGATCCTGATGGAGCTTTTGGTGTTGCTCAAAGTCAATTTATACATCCGTATTAGCTTTGCGGGAATACCAAATTCAGAAATGGCGGAATAAAGGCAGCTATTTTCCGTGCTATCAAAATCAGCTTTGAAATCGACGAAGAGGTGCTGTGTGTCGATTCTCTTTCTCGGGTCTTTTCCATCATTTGGTGCATGGAAATATCTGGTATCCTTTTGATTTTCCAAGCCTAAAGCCACACTAATTAGGTCTAATCAGTTTGTTGACGGTGGGCTTTAATCTTTCACACAATATAAGGTCTATATGCGATGATGAGGAGACTAATACTAGTCGGGGGGTTCTACAAGAGTATTTTCCGGTCTAGAAACCTTCTGTTAGTCACCCCATATTTTGGTAGAATTTTCGAGCGATACCCCTGTCGGCTAGCCTATCAAGCTCTTCGTACTCACAAATTTCGGCATCTGGTTGGCGACGTTTTGCTACGGAGACAGCCAGGTAGCTTTGTTGAAACTTTCTGTGCTAGAATCTAGCACTACAGATAACTATATTTCGGGCTCCGGTGAAGTCGATCACCCTCAACCCATTTGGGGATATTTCATCGTGGAGGCTGAATTTACCAACCGCGGTGCCAAAGATACTTTCTTTGCCCAGCTTGGCGTTAAAGTCGCCAAGCACGATTTTGATTTTGTGGTGGGGTCAGCTCTCATAGGTGCGCTCCAAGCGCAGATAGAAAGTATTTTTGGTCACATCGTCTTTCTCTTCCGTTGGTAAGTGGGCGCCAATCAGCGATATGTTGAAGAACTTCGCTTTTGTTGCGGATTGTGGCTAGGTGTTCATCCACAGGTGTGAATGCCAGTACTCGGCGACGGAGTCTCTCTCCCACCACGAATCCTACACCAAACTTGCTCTCATTTATATGCCCACTGTAGTAATTGACGCAAGGACCTACTCACCTCAGTCTTTGTCCCGTCCATTGCATTTCTTTGTCGGCGGTGATGTTGGCCTTTATTTTCACGAGGACATCAACCAGCTTGGCAGCGGCACCTTCCCAATATAGGGACCGGACATTCCATGTGCATGCCCTCAAATCGTTATCCTCAATGCGTTTGCCACGGTCGTCATGAAAAGGGGAGTTTCTCTTCCGAGGCTTTTTGTTCCTTTTTTTTTGGGGGTGTTTTTTATGTGGCCGGTCCCAAGTCCAGCACACAACCCTGTGGAGGGGACATTTCGCCTCCTCACTTTAGTTCGCCTTCAAACGAATGTTCTTTGGCTGCCCAGAGAATACTTGTTCTAAGACCGGAAGTCGTGAGCTGCTTGAGCCATATGTAAAGTAACCGGTCCTGGCCACTCCTACGTGAACGGCAATCAGAGAACTTTTCTCAGTTGTGTGAACTTCTACACATGAATCCATCCTCCTGAACTTGAATCATTGGAAATTCAAAAAATGGTTAATGATGTTAAATTACAAAACATACCTGCAGAAGATACACGCTCAAAACAAGGTCCCAAACAAAAAACAACCAAAGATATTTCAGTGTCGGGGTTCATAACTGAAAGTGGCAGTTTTATTAGATAGAAACTGCACAGCTTCTCCTATTAACGACAATACAGAATCGGGTTAAATTTATAAACTCAAAATGTAGATAATATGTGGGTATGTCTTCTGGCAGTGTACGATACAGTACTAGATACTGGCCCAGAAAACATAAAATCTTTAAAATCTTCGATGTCAGCCAAATATGAGAACTGCCGCGAATAATATGAAACTACGAAGGCAAATAAATTTATTAAGGCCATGTAGAGCCACTACTCTTCTTCTGAGATTAGTTACATTTCGAAAAGAAGACCTAGCTACAGGTATGTTTTTAAGAGCTGGTAACTACTTTTGGATTTACATATTGTTTTAAAATACCAATTATATTTTCGGGTCTATCATATTCAATTAACCAATCCATGCGATATTTCCGAGTTATTTGCAAACCACTATTCTGAAACAAGCTCAGATATTTCATTCAGCACACAGTTTCAAACCACTAAAACCACCACACTGTCCGACACTTCCTACTCTGTCTCCCCTCTTTCTTTTTCTGCAAAACAAATTGAAACCAGCATTTCACTGTCTGAATTCGAGTTCGTTGCATCTACCGTTAAGGGTAAGTCCCCGGGGCAAGATAAAATTTCTTATCCAATTATCAGACATATGCCAAAAAGCATCAAGCTCCGATTGGTAAAGCTTTATAACAAAATTTTCAATACTGGTGTCTACCCCCAATTTTGGAAAACGTCCTGTGTCATACCAATACTTAAACCACACAAATCCTCCGATGAACTTGCTAACTATAGGCCGATTTCCCTCCTTCCATGTATGGGCAAAATTTTGGAAAAGATCGTGGCTAACCGCTTGATGTGGTACGCTCAGCGAAACAAGTTCATATCACCGAATCAAGTCGCCTACAAAAAAGGTCAAGGCACGTTAGATGCTTTAATCTAACTAGACTACTTCATTACTAACGCTTTGTCCAGCAAAAACCACGTGTCCGTACTATCTCTGGACTTTCACAGAGCTTTCGACAAAATTGGAGCCCATATTATTATTCGACAACTAAGAAAATGGAAAATAGGCCAGAAGATGATACGTTTTATTACTAACTTTCTCACAAACAGAAAACTCAAAGTCAACGTAAATGGTTTTCTTTCTTCAACACTCCCGCTTTCTAATGGTACGCCGCAAGGCTCACCTCTTTCAGCATTCCTTTTTATCATTGCTTTCGATGATATTAGTAGGATGATAAAAAATTACAAAGGAGTTGAGCACCAGATCTATGCTGACGATGTCCTAATCTACACAAAAGTCTCTGACGTTAATTTAGCTCAATCCTTATTTACTAATATACTCGCCAGAATTGAGACTTGGTCACTAGAGTCTGGTGCTTCACTTTCCTTAGACAAAACACATATCCTTCATGTATGTAGGAAGAAAAATTGCAACGGTATTTCACTAACCCACAACCAAACTAACATCGAATGTAAAACACAGCTGAAAATACTAGGATTAATTTTTGACTCTAATTATAATTTTAATGCTCACTGTAAATATGTCAGAAACTCGTTAATGTCACGATTAAATATTGTTAAATATCTCTCGTCTAAGCATTCATTTATTCATCCGAACACACTAGTCAATGTTGTCAGAGCTTTGCTAACTTCAAAAATAGATTATGGGCTCCCCATCTATGGCAATTGCTCCAAAAGCAGTATCAACCTTTTAAATGCACCTTACCATTGCGCAATACGGCGAAGTCTCCGGGCCTTTCCAACCTCGCCAATAAAAACGATAATGGCTGAATCTGGTTTACCAACTATTCAAAATAAAATTTTAGATTCTTCGCTTCAAATTCTTGCGAAAACGGCCGAGAACACCAACCCATTACTAAATACAACTATCACGCATGCCACGAAAAGAAGAAAAACTCCAAGAATACAATCGGCTATTTCGAGATGCTTAAGTTTCGCTGCAGAAAATAATATTTTACGTAACGCAACACGCAAATTCACCACTCGACATCCTCCCTGTCTGATCAATGATAAAATACTACAGAACAAGCTTATGTTTTTGTCCAAACAAAACACACCAAACGAAGTCTTTCAACAAACCTTTGCTGAACTGGAATCTAATTACACAAATAATGGCTGGAAGTTATTGTTTACGGATGGCTCCAAGTCCATCGATTCCACTTCGTTAGCAGTTGTCACTGCCACAGGAGAAATTATTTGCAATTGGCTTCTTCCCTCAACGACCTCTGTATTTACCGCTGAAGGATCTGCTATCCTTCATGCTGTTAATTACGCAAAAAAGACTAAAGGAAAGTTCCTCATCTGTACAGACAGCAAATCGTGTATGTCTGCAATAACGTCTCCTTCCAATCGCAATCCCATAATAGAAGTTATCAGAGACGCGGTCATTGGTGCCCCCCAGAAAATCCAAATAATGTGGATCCCTGGCCATGCTGGTATTACAGGCAACCACTTTGCAGACCTCGCTGCGAAAAATGTAGCCAGGACTCCTGCCTTAACATACTACGTCTCATCCAAGCAAGACATTCTTAACCTTATTAAGCACAAAAGGCATCAAAAAAACGCAAGCGAATGGAAAACATTTAAGCATCACTACGCGGTCATAAACCCAGCCAGAAATCGTATAATCTACTCGTCAACAGTTCCAACTAGCGCAATGAAGACATATACTCGATTAAGGATTGGACACACTATCATAACACACGCCCACTTACTATCGGGTAAAAGCGATTTGCGATGATACCGTTACTATCAAACACTTACTCACACTCTGTCCGATGCTTCACCCAACAGCCCACAACTCTGGCAACATTGATCTCATAAAACTACTAAGTGAACCTTCAGAAAAAAACGTGATGATTGTATATAGATTCTTAAAAACCAACGATTTGTTAAAATATATTACATCTTACATCAACTTATACATCTTTACTAACCCTTAGCAATTAGAATTTTTCACCTAGTTATAATTACAAGACGGCTGAAGGCCTCGTAGCCAGTGCTGCGTTTATGTATTTATATAATAAAACTCTTTTTTGTTATATGAATTATTATAAATAAATAAATAAATAAAATAAAAATCGTTTGTTATTAAAAAACGAACAAGAGTAAATTCTGTTGCTTAAAATGGTTCAAACGTTTTTTTTATTTCATGAATTTGGTACTCATCGCTATATTCTGCAGAATTCTGCGTTTCTATCAGTGAATCTCTTGAGTCGCTCGGCTCACCTGGACTAGTTAAATTATTTAATACTTGTCTTGATAATGCGTCAGGAACTACTGGTTTGTAATTTATTTTTGGAGAAAACTCCACTATAAAAGCCCTCCATCTTTTTATTTTAATATTTGGATTTTTTTTTTAATTGGTCTTCCTTCTTGGGTTAAAACTGCACCTACAACAACATTAGATGTAGTTAAAATTAATTTTTTCTCAAAGTTTGGTCGAACTAATTCAATTTGTTCTTGTAACGCTCCTTTCAGAGTTTCCCAAGCAACTATGCCTTCTTCATCAAGATTAATAATTGTTTTCTTATACTGCGATATTTTACCATTTTCTTCCGTGAAGTGTTTTGTTAGTGGTTTAGCTATTGTTGCATAATTTTCTATAAATTTTGTATAGTATCGCTTAATCCTAAAATTCCTCTAATTTGTCGTAACGTCTTGGCATATTGGTAATTTTTATTGTTTCATTTTTCTCCGTTTTAACAGATACTAGTTTCACTTTTGATTAAACTTCAGTATGCCCTATCGGACAGGGTTTTACATACAGAGTTTATTATTTGTTTTTTTTCTTCTGGTCCGCGGTAAATGCACAGTAGGGTGTTTCAAAAAAAAAATTTTGAATATGTGATGGTTATTTTTGAGAAACGAAAATTAGGTGGTGAAATTTTATTTTGAATGAAAAAACGAAAATTCCTATGTAAAATATATGGGAACCTAAAAACAAAATAGCGACCCCTTAGAGTTAAGCTAGAGCGCCTGGCTTGAGGAAGGATTTTTTGTTTGTCAATCACTAACATTTGAGGGGGTAAGAGTTGAAAAAAAATTTCAAACTTTTTTTTTGAAGAACCATAATGCACAGGCACGATTGCCGTGAGCAACTGCTCTCCGTTTTCTTTATTTAGTGTTCTTTTGTAACATTTTGTTTAAGCCTAGATACATAAATTAATTTGACAATTTAAGAAGTATATCATATGTGTTAAGTTGAAAGGTTCATCTTACAATTTACGAATTCAATTTTGAGTCCACTTAAATCGGACTAAATATATGTATCATAAGTTACATATTTATGACATACTAATAGATACTCTCGTGGTCACACAAAATTTTTCACTGTACTTTCTTAAATTTTTTTCGGACTTTTTCGTTTGTTCGAGATTTTCTTCAATTTTGTTTTTTTTTTTGTTTCTAGTAAGCATAAGTTAACTAAATGATATTATCTAATTATAATTATAGTTTTTAATTTATTAGGTTTAATGAGCAAAACACAAATAGCTTTTCTGTGTTTATACAAAACCGACCGATTTTATTGTTTTTAAAGTAGTAACGCGACTAAACTTCTTGTTTCGTTAAAAAATAAAATAAAACATTAATTTCAATTGTAGTGTAAATGAAATTAAATTAAAAATATAAAAAATATCATTAGCAGCAAGGGAAGCAGTGACAATCAGCGTTCGTGCGTTTATGTTTTTCGGTACAGCTCGGATTTTCTACCAATAACAGAATGTTGTGACGCTTGGTCGTCGCGTCAGTCCTTCGACGCATGACAAAATGTGAGTTTCGGCCATTGGTTGACAACGGAGATTTCGCATGAAACAATGAGCATACCTATGTATTTACATACAAAGTTGTGTGTAGACAAATTTACAAACATTAAGCGAATGGTTCTTTCAAATTTGCTTACGTGCACACGCAATTACATACCTACATATGTGAATATGTGCTGCCGCTAAGTCTTTTAAGATGTTATCAAAATGTATAATGGCCACAACAAATAAATATATGTATATTAGGGTGATTCAAAAAAAAATTTTTTTTTTTTTTTCAATTGGTACTCGCAAAAATAGGTTCCTAGACACCTCTAAGAAAGCCTCTCCAAATATGAGTTTTTAATTGTAACGGGAAGGTCCTCCGCCTAACGGTTTTCTATTTTTTCTTATTATCAGATAGAAAAATTTATATCTCGCTTCCAGCTACTTGAAAAAATATTTTGTTAATTAGGTTTTGTAGGAAATTGAATGCTCTAAAATATGGTCTCTTATGATTTTTTCGTAAACCCAACCGTTTAAAAGATATTAACGGTTGAAATTTGACTATTTTTGGAAAAAAATTTTATTTCTTATGAATTTTATAACTCAATGAAAAAAATTATTATGAATAGATTTTTGGAGAGGCTTTCTAAGAGGTGTCTAGGAACCTATTTTTCAGAGTACCAAACGAAAAAAAAAATTTTTTTTTTTGATCCACCCTAATATGCATTGATGTTTGACGATGAATATCTCGTAAACGCTTAACTTAATCGAAATATCGTAGTAGACCATTTTTATAGAGCAGTAAATTTCCTACAAAACTATGTGTATCATCATTCATAACAATTTTTTTTCATTGAGTTATAAAATTAATAAGAAAAAAAGAATTTTTCCAAAAATAGTCAAATTTCAACCATTAATATCTTTTAAACGGTTGGGTTTACGAAAAAATCATAAGAGACCATATTTTAGAGCATTCAATTTCCTACAAAACCTAATTAACAAAATATTTTTTCAAGTAGTTGGAAGCGAGATATAAAATTTTCTATCTAATAATAAGAAAAAATAGAAAACCGTTAGGCGGAAGACCTTCCCGTTACAATTAAAAACTCATATTTGGAGAGGCTTTCTTAGAGGTGTCTAGGAACCTATTTTTGCGAGTACCAATTGAAAAAAAAAAAAATTTTTGAATCACCCTAATGTATATGCATATACATATGTATAAGCACATACATATGTATAACTTACCAAACTTATATTAATTAAATAGTAAGGCAATGATACAAAACTTACTTCATTATACATTTCAACCGATTTTCATGAACTCAACATGAAATATGTCAATTTCCACTTGTACTACTGTGATAGAATTGAAAGGTGATTTTTTAATTTATTCTTTGCTTGTTTTTCGAATTGGTAAATTTTTTTTTCGGGTAAATTGGTAGTACTGTTACTGACATCTATGCTAAACTTTGCGTCAAAATATTCATTAGTATTTGAGATACGCGTCGTTTTATGAGGCTCTAAAAATGAATTCTTTGATTTTTACTATGGCTGAATTTATTGAATAAAGAAGTGCGATAATGCACCATATATCGTGCCGTAACTCCCAAATTCGCCTGATTTACCTTCGTGTAACTTCTGGCAATTCAGCAAATTCACATGACCACTCCGAGGACGTCGTTTTGACTCAATTGAAGATATAAAAGTTGAATCGAAGAAGGCTCTGATGGCCATCACGACGAAGGATTTTTCCAAGTGCTATGATGACTGGAAAATTCGTTGGCATAAGTGTATTGCAGTGGGAGGCGATTACTTTGAGGAAGATGAAATGGACAAAATTCACCTTTCAATTTGATCCCAGTAGTATACTTACATATGTGCTTTGATATGGTATTCTGGTTTAGAAGCCCGAATTTTAGGTATTTTTTTTTGACGCGATAAAAAAAATCTAAAATTATTTTGACTATCTATTTTTTTACATGCGTTTTATTAATATTCTAAGAACACAAAACATAAACAAAATAAGAAAAACAATTAAATTTAAAAAAACTGCCAGTCGGCGAAGTAGACACTGATGAAACAATGGCTTGTCCTGGTGTGCAGGATATAAATCCTTTCCGTGACCTAAAATTAAAATTTATGCGAAATCCGTGAAGAGTAGAAATGTTGTTAACGCAATACGAAACGTTTTTGGACAAAAATTGTTTGCAAAATGGTGGTGGTTTGAAAAAAAAGTTTCGTATTTTTCCTGTTTTTTTGTGGTTTGGAATTAAAAAAAAAAAATCTTACGAAAGCTCTTCGTGGTGCGATACTATAATGTATAAGAAAGCTCTGCGTAAAATTTCATGTGAATTGGTTAAGTAGATCTTGAGATATCATGCACACCGTTTCTAGAAAATTAGTTATGAGAAAAACGAGTTTAAAGCTCCGACCCGGCTACGAAACGGTTTTGCCGGCACGTCACAAAATGAGCTGTAACTCATAAAATAATTTGAATTTCGAAAAAAATTATATCCATAGCCGTTTGCGTATTGTAAATATGTGAATAAGCGTACATGCTTTGTCCGGAAAGTAATAGGACTGATTTTCTTTTTTCATAAAACGTTCCCGTGTGCACAAAAGATAAATCATAGCAACGATTGTTCAAGCACAAGGAATTACACTAAACTAATGAAATTTGTTTACTTTTATGGTTTCAGTTGACTTGTTCGACTTGGGGAATTGTCACCGCAAGGCTCTGCCAAAAAAAAGCCTCTAAGGGAAACAGCCACCCCTTAAAAACTATTTGATATTTTTCCACGAAATTTCACACAAACATTTTTAATAAAGTGTATTATCAAAAAATAAAAACCTTCGTGCAATGAAATAATTGCTACATACCTAAAAAAAAATCCAAACTTTCCTTTTTTTCTTCGACAAAGAAGGTATATACGTATAACCCCTTAAGGTTATTTCGGAGAATGCCTTCCGTTACACCTTCAATGCTTGGAAATCACGTTGGCAGCACTGCATCGACGCAGAAGGGCGCTACTTTGAAAGTTTTTAAAGAATTGTAACGATTGGTTCAATACATTTTTTTTAAATAGTAATAGGATTCCTATTACTTTCCGGACAAACCCTGTACATTTCTAAACATTGAAATTAGTAACATTTTCTCAATTAACACTGGAAATGCTCAAAATGTAATATTCGGGTCCCCTGATTTCGTGAAATTCGCTTATAATAGTTTGTGGTGAAATCATCTAATCGTGACGAGTACCCCTTCAAAAAATGAAATATTACATAGTACCGACCCCATTCTCTATATACACTAAGGTGATTCAAAAAAAAATTTTTTTTTTTTTTTCAATTGGTACTCGCAAAAATAGGTTCCTAGACACCTCTAAGAAAGCCTCTCCAAATATGAGTTTTTAATTGTAACGGGAAGGTCCTCCGCCTAACGGTTTTCTATTTTTTCTTATTATCAGATAGAAAAATTTATATCTCGCTTCCAACTACTTGAAAAAATATCTTGTTAATTAGGTTTTGTAGGAAATTGAATGCTCTAAAATATGGTATCTCATGATTTTTTCGTAAACCCAACCGTTTAAAAGATATTAACGGTTGAAATTTGACTATTTTTGGGAAAATTTTTTATTTCTTATGAATTTTATAACTCAATGAAAAAAAATTATTATGAATGATGAAGCACATAGTTTTGTAGGAAATTTACTGCTCTATAAAAATGGTCTACTATGATATTTCGATTAAGTCGTCAAACATCAATGCATATTAGGGTGGATCAAAAAAAAATTTTTTTTTTTCGTTCGGTACTCTGAAAAATAGGTTCCTAGACACCTCTAAGAAAGCCTCTCCAAAAACCTTATTCATAATAATTTTTTTTCATTGAGTTATAAAATTCATGAGAAATAAAAAATTTTCCCAAAAATAGTAAAATTTCAACCGTTAACATCTTTTAAACGGTTGGGTTTACGAAAAAATCATAAGAGACCATATTTCCTACAAAACCTAATTAACAAGATATTTTTTCATGTAGTTGGAAGCGAGATATAAATTTTTCTATCTGATAATAAGAAAAAATAGAAAAACCGTTAGGCGGAGGACCCTCCTGTTACAATTAAAAACTCATATTTGGAGAGGCTTTCTTAGAGGTGTCTAGGAACCTATTTTTGCGAGTACCAATTGAAAAAAAAAAAATTTTTTTAATCACCCTAATATACACGTTCTCTATTTATACATTTCCGCTGATTTCAGACTGCTTTTGTGGTACCGTTGTAAGTACTAGTTTTACGCTCTTCGTTTGTGCGTGCTAGTGACGATAAGTATGCTAGAGAACGTATATGACAGAGAAGGTTCACGACGAAGCGTTCGGAAAGCATTTCGATCACAGATATGAGTGGTATGGTCCTGCAAACATCCTTAAATATCATCGCAGAAACGAAATTGGAGACAAAAGAATTTCGATAGGGACGTTTTTAAGAACATATCATTTATTACAAATGTTATCGAAGCACATCTTTTCTTCTTTACTGTCTACGCTTACGCTATTATAGCCGAGTTAACAACAGCGTGCCAGTCATTTCTTCCTCGCTTTTTTTCGCTGCGTGGCGCCAATTGGATATTCCAAGCGAAGCCAGATCCTTCTCCACCTGATCCTTCGAACGGAGCGTAGGTCTTCCTCTGCTTCCCTCGGCGGTTACTGCGTCGAATATTTTCAGAGCTGGAGTGTTTTCGTCCATTCGGACAACATGACCTAGCCCGCGTAGCCGTTGTCTTTTAATTCGCTGAACTATGGCAATGTCATCGTATATCTCATACAGCTCATCGTTCCATCGAATGTGATATTCGCCGTGGTCTACGCGCAAATGACCATAAATTTTTCGCAGAACATTTCTCTCAAAAACTCGCAACGTCGACTCATCAGTTGTTGTCATCGTCCATGCCTCTGCACCATACGGGACGGGAATAATAAGTGATTTATAGAGTTTGGTTTTTGTTCGTCGAGAGAGGACTTTATTTCTCAATTGTCTACTCAGTCCGAAGTACCACCTGTTGGCAAGAGTTATTCTGCGTCGGATTTCCAGACCGACATTGGTTGTGGTGTTTATACTAGTTCCAATATAGACGAAAGTATCTACGACTTCAAAATTATGACTGTCAACAGTGACGTGAGAGCCAAGTCGTGAGAGCAATTTGATGACTTGAGATATTTCGTTTTGCCTTCGTTCATTGCTAGACTTAGTTGCTTTGCACCTTAAAAGTCGCAGAATAAGAGCTATTGGCTATTGCGAAAAAATCAAAAACTCCAAAGCGCCTGGAATACCAAATAGAGCCCTAAAAAAAGCAATGACTCTTAGGCCAGGTATGTTTGTTAAAATGTATAATGCGTGTATAATTGAAGAGGTATTTCCTGATCGCATTCACATCCGCAAAGTGGGCAAATATAGTAAAAGTTTTATACAAAATATGGGCTAATCATTATTAGTAAATATTTGGCTGTCAAATAGCCCTTCCGCCTTTTTGTCTTTCGAATTTCGCGCTACAGAGCTCGTATCTGGCAATACTGTAATATAATCTTTGAAAGATTTTGACATAACCTACGAAACGACGCTATGCGTGATTAGTTTGGATATTGCGTTCAAAGATTTCCTTTGTTAAAGGCGAAACCGCTAGAGAAACGTTCCTTGAGATCAATGGTGTTTTGGGGGATGGTACTCTATCACTTCGAACTGCGGAGGAATGGTTTCGACGACTCAGAGCGGGTGAAAACGACACCATGGATAAGACAGCCGGAGGAAGACCTGTGACGATGAATACCGATCAAATCATGGAAAAATCGAGTTAGACCGGCATGGGGCATCTCGTGACATCACCCAGAAGATGAGAGTCAGTCACCAAACGATTTTAAGCCACCTGCAGAAGGCTGTATACACAAAAAAGCTTGATGTTTGAGTGCCGCTTGATTTGACGCCTTCTGGACCGAATCAAACGGACGAGGGCACTCAAAGTTACCCTACACTACACACTATCTCTAGTGAAGTACGACAAAGCTCGGTTTTAGGCCCACTACTATGGATGTATGATGTGGTGCTAAGAATACATCAACAAAAAGATGTGAAAATAATCGCAAAGGCGGATGACCTAATAGTGGTAGCAGTGGCTGAACATCTAGATGACCTGCGTATCAAATGCAATGACTGCATAAATGGTTTTCACCGATGGTCTGAGCTGGCTGAGCAGAAAACAGAAGTCTTGCCCATAAGCTCCAGGAAAATTAAAAAAAGAGTAAGCTGTCAGTTGACAGCTGGCAGATGTGAAACATCGAAATTATTTTATACAAGTAATAGGTTAAAAAGTACAGATTATGACAGGAACTAAATATGGTACATAATGAAAGAATAAAATATTATTAATTTTTTCCAGAAAATGATGACAGATAGTTTATTCAATAAACATTTATTTATTTTTTTTTTTATTTTTCTATATATATAAACGAAAGTGACGTTAGTTACTACGCTTATAACTGGAGAACGCCTGGACCGATTTCGGTGACTACCACCAATTCGGACAGGTCTCCGCCCAAACAAGGAGAGTACTTAAGAAAATTCTGGAAAATTTTCCGAAAAAAAAAAATAATGAAGAAAATAAATTTTCAAATACGATTTTAAAAAGGGAATAAAATGAGGATCAAGGATGGTTTTTATGGCGAAAAAAATTCGAATAATTGCCAGAAAACCCCTAAAAAGAGCCTTTTTCTTTTTCCCATACAAACGAATGAATGCTGTTGGTAACGCTAATGTTCGAGAACAGCTGACCCAATCCTGATGAAATTTTCAGAGGTTGTTCGCTGTGGATCGAAGAAAGTTTAGAAATAAAAAAAACGTATGCTTTTCGTGAGGAAAAGTCGGAAAGTTGGACCATTCCAAAAAAATAACTTTTTTTCATACAACAATTTTTTTCAACTTTTTTCCTTTTATTTTTCAATTGTCAAATTTGTCGTTTGCTTTCTTTATTCCGGTTATTAAAAAAAAATTATTGAAATTTATTCCGTGAAAACGTTATGTGTGTTTCACCCAAGGTGCTCAATTACAGATTGAAATTTGTTACGATACCACCAAGAGGTCGCGTTCGTTTTGGCATTAACATAAGTATGTATATTGACAGCCCATGGCACATGACCGAGTATTCCCAGGATGCGATGACATACGAATGAAATTATGGATCGCGGGCAATCAGCAAGCGATCGTCAAGATGTCAAGGGACAACTTTTCAAACAACAGTTGCGATGTTTTGTAAACTTTATCTTAAAGCAACGTATATGTGGTGCTGTTAGATGCTGGATGTACTCTGTTGAGTGGCAAAAGAGAGGTTTGCCCCACGCACATATTCTTCTTTGGATGGTGGATGGTGGTTACACCAAATCAAATTGATGAAATCATTTCTGCGGAAATTCCTGATCCAGAGACAGAAGCAGAATTATACGAAACCAATATGGTTCAGGTACCTTACGGACATCACAATACCACTTCGGTTTGTATGCCTGACAATAAATGTACGAAACACTATCCAGGTGCTTTCCTTTCGAAAATGATGGATATCCAATGTATCAGCGTCGCTCACCAGATGACAATGGCAGAACATTTAGCATTCAATTTAGAGGCGTGAATATCGAAGTTAACAACACATCGAAGTCGACAACATATGGATCGTACCATATTCGCCACTGTTGTCTAATTCACATTCAAAAGTCATGTCAATGTTGCGTATTGCAGTTTGGTGTAATCGATAAAATACGTGTGTAAATACGTCACCAAAGGAAGTAACATGGCGGTTACTGATCTTGAACGATACAGTCGATACGTGAACTGCAATAAAGCGCTTTGTATGATATTTACTTTTGCGATTCATGAACGTTTTCCGACTGTTGTGCGTCTCGCAGTTAATTTTGAGAATGACCAAATAGTCTATTTCAACACAGAGAATACAGTACAGACAGAGAAAACACCCCCAGCAACAAAATTAACATTTACGAGTTTTTTCTCAACTTTCGTCAGTGAACCGTTTGCGAGAACTTGCTCTATTCGGAAATATCTTGATATTATACATACAATTACAATTACAATTGCTGGAACATGATAATCACTGGAATGAAGTTCGCACACTTTTCGCGATGATTAGCCATCAAATTAGCGTCAATTATGGAATACGAACAAAAATGACATTGCCGAAGACATTTTACATCGTATTCGCTAAGGATTGGAAATGGTTAAATTCCGGTTGATACTTCCGGTGGTTTGATATAAATTCCATCTTCCCTTTACCAATTCACCAGAGATGAACTCATCACGAATATTCGGACATTGGACAAATTATCGTAACTACAATTCCTTAAGTGCACGCTCAATGTTAGCTGCCAAAAATACCGATGTTGTTGACTTAAACTGGAAGACTCAAAGTCAAATTCCGGGAGACTTGTGCTCATACAAATTGATCGATCGTGGAATTTCTAAATTCTTTGAATAGGCTTGGTATGCCACCGCATCATTTGCGTCTCAAAGTTGGATCGGTCGTTATTATGTTCCACAATCTTCGGGCGCCGAAACTGTGTAATGGAACCTGACTGATTGTGACGCAGCTATCAAATACAAAGAGGCAGAATGCTTGATTCTACGAATTCCTCTGAGTTCTAACGATTTGCCATTTCAGTTCAAACGTATTCAGTTTCCAGTGAAAATTGCATTTGAGACACAAGGATAGTCGCATAGTGTATGGTATACATTTGGAAATGCTATGTTTTTCCCTCGGCCAGATATACGTGGCCTGCTCACGAGTTGGAAAACCATCTTTTCTATACACCGGAACAGAAACCAAAAAATGTTGTTTATCAAGCTGCGATACATTGAAAAAAATTGAAATGATAAATTCAACTTTGTCATTTCTAAACACATAATTTCACGCAGGACAACGACTGCGGGGTCAGCTAGTTATTTTATATACAAAATTGTATCCAAATATTTGTTTAAAATCGCGTCAACTCAATTATTTTCATCAGTGACTTCAGTAATAACTACATTCGAAGTTGCCTCTGACGGTATTACTGTGACAATTGGTCGATGATAACTGAAGTATGTACATATGTTTCAAAAGTATTAGACATCACATTATCAAAATATCTAATATTTAAATTCAGCATCTATTGTTGTTCCATATATTGTAGTACATTCTCTCGGATTGTTGTTTATTTCTAACCAAAATTCTTCTTGGAGGAACGATAGTAATGGCATATACCCATATCGATATGATTGTCATCGTGGCGATAGAGGACGTCGTTACGATCACCACGCTATATTATTATTATTATGGAATATATGGCCGATACGCAGTAGTCTATATGTAGCAGAGAACGTTTATCATAGAGAATGTTCACGGCGCGGAGAACGTAACAATATATTTGGCTAACTCGGTCGAGATGAGAGAGTTTCACCACTGCCAGCTCGGCAGGAGAAATCTTAAGAGTTGCGTTTGAACAGAGCTGAGCATTGAATAAAAATTATGCTCAGAACTATATATTGCTGTTACAGACGTATGTTAGCTCTTTTGCTTATATTTTTATACGTTTATATGCAAATATGTATGTGAATTCATATGAATTCTTTTTGTGCATATTTATGAATACAGGTGCAATTGAATACATTTGAATTAATTAACTTTTTCAAAGCAATATTCGTAGTTAATGTGAAAATAAGGCCAATTTTTTAATTATTTCTGATATTTGATATATTCATGCTTATGTGTATACTTCATTATATATGCATGTATATATGTATGTAAATAACAAACTATCATAATATATTAACAAAATTAAATATATTACAATAGTGATAAATGTACCTAAATCGTATATTTTATCATTCAAAACTTTTATCCACATGTATCATGACCATTTTCACTTTGGCGAATTCAAATCATATTATCACTTATCATTATTAACAAGTGCGCTCTGCTCATATGTACATATGTATGTAAATACGATCGCATGACTTTGGCACACAAATAATGCATACACAAACTTACATACAGATATGCGTACACATGTAGATATGTCACCCCCAAAAATTACAAACATTGTTCTAGAAAAACAACAATTGTCTCAAATAGCATCAGCTGCGACACAAGTCAATATGGAAGCCAATCAGTCGATGCCCAAATTTGTAGAAAAACACACAACAACAACATTTTCATTCATGAACGAGCATGCCTTTTCCTACAAGCGTCTTTTCGCAATGTTGGCAAAAGCTAGAAATCATAAATTCAACAACTTTCTGATGTTTCTTCACAGAAAGAAGTGAGAAAAGTGGCAACATAGCTGTTGTCGATTTATAATATTTGTCAATTCTAAAATATTTTTCCGCGGAGGGCAAAAATCTGCTTTAATATGTATGCACCAGAGATAAAGAGATGTCCAACTCCTCTCTCACTGGAAGTGAGAGAGCAATTGCTAATCGTCAAAACCACCTAAACTTTGACAGTTGATCGAGTTCAGGAGGTTTTGACGTTTAGCAATTGGAAAAGAGGGACGAACAGATTAAAATCTCGCCAAATTATTATTCAAATGGAGACATTTTTCATTTTTTTGTCTCCATTTTTAACGGCCATTAGTTCGAAGAATAGCGAAAGTGAAACAGCACGTAAGTTGAAAGATGTGAGTATATTTTAACTTTTATTAAAAAAAATTTGCATTTATTTAATACTTTTTTATTTTATTTTGCAGATAAAATGCCGAAAACAACCAGCAGTTGGAGAAAATGTGTTGTTGGCTGCAACGAGGGAGGAAGAACATTTAGTTTTCCAAACAGTGGAACGGACCTCGAACGGTGAGTGAAAAACATTAAATAATGCAAAAAGTGTTTGTGAATTTGTGCAAAATTTCAATGAATTAAGTGTTTCGATTGTGCAATTAAAATAGTAATTTTGGATAATGAAATTGAATTTCCGTGTGTTTTTAAGTGTGATGTGCTGAATAAGTAGAGCGCGTCAGACTGCAAGCGACATCTGTCAAATATTAAAATACACACGTTCTTATGGACACAGTTATGTAGTCGTTCAGCTGCCTCAATAACTGTGTCCTTAAGAACATACGTATTTGAATATTTGACAAATGTCGCTTGCAGTCTGTCGCGCTCTACGTGTTCAGAGCTTAACTGTCAATTTGTTGCCATTGCCGTTAATTAACTAAATAAATTATTTTAAAGTAACGATTTACCTTTGAATATTTATGATATTTATAAAAAAAATCGTACTTTTAAATATTCATTAAATATGCACTTTTTGTACTATTATTATTATTTTTATTATACATATTTTATAATTATATATAACATTTTGTATTTTATTTTGTTTCTTTAAACAGGCGTAAATGTTGGCTTAAACGTTTAGGTGTTTTTGAAGATTTAAATGAAAAAACACCTAAACACATTTTTCCGAGAGCCGTTCCGGACATCAATTTAATTATTTAGCCAATATTTAACGCCACAATTTCTTTTTCTGAGAATCCAAATCAAATGGGCGTTGAAGATTTTTTTCCCCAAATGGAAGGATCTGCCTCAAATGCAAATGGTGTATCGAGGCAGCTGCTTCCGCTTTTAGAAAAGGAAGACCGCGAAAATATTTTAGAGCCTCTGCCACTTTTTGAGGAAGCACTACTAAAGAGTAATGAAAAAGCCGCGCAAACAGGGTCTGACAGCAGGGATAGATAGAAAAAAAAAATTGAGAGAAGAGAATAGGATTTTAAAAATAAAATTAGATGAAAAAGAACAGGAGTATAGGAGTTTAAAAGCTCAGTTGGTCCAAATGGCAACTGAATTAGAAAGATGTAGGGAAATGTTAAGAAGTAGTTCATCTAGGGAAGAGTCAGATCCTCTTGAGATAGTTTGCAGCAAAGTTCCTCCTCAGTTAGATGCTTGTATTAGGAGTAGTTTTTTAAATAGTAATCGCCAAAATCACGGCCGGCGATATGATAGTTTTTTTAAAACTTTAGCTTTGGGTGTATTTTTTTTTGTCGCCAATCGCTTACCGCTACCTAAAGCACCAACTTAGTTTTCCCTCAGAAAATACGTTACATAATTTTGTCGCAGATTGGCCTCGTTTCCTAGGTTGCACCCAAAGCAGCATAAAGTCTTTACAAATTAGGAGTAAGGGATTTTCTTTCGAACAAAAGTTCATATCAGTTTCTTGTGATGAAATGTCACTGAATTGTCATTTGCAGTATGATAGGAAATTTGATAGGGTGATAGGTCTTGAAGATTATGGCGATGAAAATCGCACATCTAGAATAGCCACAACTGCAATGACCATAATGGTGCAGGGTATAGGTGGGGAACCTTGGTCCCACCCGTTAGCTTATTTTTTTTATTAGAGGCTCATGTAAAGAGGATGTCCTCAAGAAATATATTCTTGAAGCCATTACCCAACTTCAAAATATAGGGCAAGTTCCTTGCCATTTTGTTTGTGACCAGGGTACCAATTTTCAAAATTTAGCCAATTTGTTAGGTGTTTCATTGTCACGGCCTTTTTTCAACGTTAATGGTAAGGAAATATGTTTTTTTACGATAGCCCCCATTTATTAAAATGTAGTCGAAACTGCTTACAAAATATGAAAAATAAAGTTGATTATAAAAATAGTCGCGTATGTTGGTCGGATAGTCCATTTTTATAAACAGGACTCGAAGTCGAGTTGTCGGTGTGCGCATAAATTAACCGATGCTCATATTTACCCCAATACCTTTCAAAAAATGAAAGTTAAATTCGCGTCTCAAGTGTTAAGTAATACGGTCGCTTCAGGTATGCTTTCTCTTTACAGCTCGGGAGCCCTAAGCTCAAATAGTATGAGCTTTATTAATACCGCAGATTTTGTTTCTTTTTTCAATAAATTATTCGACATTTTTAATAGTAGTTTCACTGAGGCCATTGTACCCACTAAAAAAGTTTTTATAAGTTCCTCAGAGCAAAACCAGTTTTTAGGTGAGGCAGAAAAAGTTTTAAAAACAATTCGGGTCATAGATGAGTTAGGAAACAACACAACAAATAATTTCAATTTTATTAAGGGGTGGTTAATTAATATTAATAGTTTAAGACGATTGTGGCGATTGCTGTCACACTCAGGATTTCCTTACCTAAAGAAAAGACGACTATGTCAGGACAGCTTAGAGCATTTTTTTGGTCAGATTAGAAGTAGGGGAGGTACTAGAGTTACACCTTTCATGTTCTCTAGTTTATTTAGGAAGTCGTGGGGTTTACGTTACGTAAATATCGTAACAAAAGGTAACTGTGAGCTGTCTTTAGAACCCGAAGCCACAGTTATTTCAGAACATAGCCATAATGTTCTTCCTTATGTGTGCAATGATTCCGTTTTAAGTGACCTTTCGTGGCAGGATTTCCAGGCTTACCACGGCCCGAACACTCCATTGTTAGATCCATTACTTTAGATAGTAGTTTAGAAATTAACTTTTTAAAAGAAAATGCTTTTAATTATTTTTGCGGCTACCTTTATTTGAAAATTTTTAAAATGCACACATGCATCCTGCCTTTACCTTATTTAGGAGATGAAATTCCTTCTGATGAATTCATCTTCATACACCAAAACCAGATCGATAAATGCAAGTGAAGCCGCCTCAAGAATTTGTTGCATATATTAATAATTTAGAAATAAAATTTGTTGAGGAATTTGACAGAAATTGTCATAAAATAGGATTAGGTGAACTTCTTTTTGCTAAATTAAAAGATATTGGGCCCTTCTTGTGTTGTGAAGACTGTGACCCAAAGGTAGTTATTGCTCTATTTATTAGAATTAGAATTTATTTTATGACAAAATTTTTAAATAAAGATTTATCTCTACCCAATTTTAAGAATAAAATTTTGTGTGTTTCACATTTGTAGTTTTTATCATCCTTTTTAGTGGTTGCAATGAGCTAATTTTTTTATACTAAAATAATATTTTTTAAGAAGATTCGCATTAAATATTGGCATTTGTATACACGTTTATTTTTATAGTCTTAAGTATTATATTATTGATATGAAGTGATATTGTTTTTGTTATTTTTTATACTATTATATATGAATTGTTATCGTTTTGTTTTTTTTTCATTTTTTTATGCAAATAAATTTTTAATGGGTGATATAGGCCTACTGGGGAACCGAGCACCAAAAAATAAATTCGGTGACGCGCCCTTTTGCATACCTCATAGGTGGTGTGGAAAATGCGAATTGGGTGTTTTATTTAAAATGCCCAGAAAATAGCTTTTTTTCTGATCTGGCTACAATGGAAAATGTCATCAGGAATAAGTTTAACAACCCTTATTCCTGATACAAATTTGAATTGTCAATTTTCCGAAATCTAATAGTTTTTATTTTATTTGGCACACCGGCAAACACACGTCGATCACCCCGACACTTATTATATATGACGCGCTCTCTCGACAGCCGAAATAGAATAGCGAAATCGTTTGAAATCGCACGACCAACCCAAACACTATCTAACTAACACAACCAACTTCACAAAATATCAAAAAATTTTGATGTTCATCCAACCTGTTGGTTCAACTCATACAACTGGCCCATATACGAATCAACCAGTTGTACAATTCCTGATGAAATTGGTAAAATAATTGGTACGTGTATGCCATCCATAACGAAACAATTATCAAGCTTGCCAGATGGATAGTTCGTTACTCGGTAGAACCATAGTCTGTTAATTTTACAAAACAAAATACATGTAAAAACTACCGAATAACGACTAACGAATTAACAAGGCTGGTCTGAATACCCCTATTTTTTAACATATACAGATGTGACGAGGAACATCTAGCTTATATACTGAAAAACAGACACCCGGGTTGCAGGGGATGTTTGTTAAAACTTTATTTCACTATGGTAATACCAAAATATAATTATCGCGAGGTTTCAAATATCGACCATTTATTGACATTTATTAAATAGCCACAACAGCATTGAAATATATGGTTATATACAAATAAAGTGCTGCTTTTAGTTTAACGTGTTTAAAACAATTATTACTTTTGCAATGACGGCATTTGGCGAAATTGTTTGAAATATTTGAGTATTTTGTTATTGACAACAAAAATTGTTTGGTCCTTTTTATTTGCCTGGATTAGCACCTGCCGTAAATTATTGCGTTAAATCTGAATCATCGAGCTCGTGCAAAGTATGTAAATTTTTAAAACAAAATATTTTTATATCTTAAATATATTGAATTGCAAACTATTTGCAAGCAAAACAGCAGGTATGACTGAAGCAATAAGGCTAGTAGTATTAACTGAAGATGTTTTATCAGAAAGAAGATAATTGTACACATTTCTATTGTTGGTGCGTTGTTCTTGTAGCGGCTGAATTCATTTTTTTTTAAGTTCAACAATTCAACTATTATAATGGATTTTACACTTAAATTTTTAACTTTTTTATATTTACTTACACTTCACTAATTCGTTTCTAATTATTTATTTTATATTTAATAGTGCAAAAATAACTTTTATTTAATATGTAACTTTTGTTCAATTATAAACGAAAGGAGTTTTAGATTAAGTTGGTTTTCCATCATTGAGTAGCATATTTGTCTACTAGCCGAACCTGTCCAATTTACAAAAATTTCTATAAAAAAAAACAATGCATATTATATATACAGATGTGATAGAGCTAATACAATAATAAGGCGATTGATGAGGTCTGGATGGATAGAGGAGGTCCTCAGGATTAAAAAAATATATATACCGTCCGGGTTGTGTTTAGTATCGTCGGTTAATTTTGGCTCACTGTACCTAAACGAGAGAACCAAATTGAAAATTTTAAACACGCATGTATGCTTAAATTATCGAACTTTATTTTAAAACATATTTTATAAAAATCGGTTCACAAATTTTTCCACAAATTCACTTTAAAAATGCTATTTTTGTAAAACCAATGCCATGGATACATTTTCACGCACAAATATGGATATTTTCACGCACATATATTACATTAATTATAAAAACCACTAGTAATGTTTTTAATTACTTTTGATTGTTAAATTCTTTGCAAATCTTTAAATAAAATACACCTTTTTCTGCATTTAGTTCAATAATGCGAAAACCAAAATGACTGCCCAATTTGAACTGTCAAATTACCGAGAAAGCATGAACAAAAGGGAATAAATTAAACCCACTTAGCAATAAATGTATGAAACGCGAAAAGGTGTTCAATGCTAAAATACTGTGGATGGCGTAGCCGGTGTTGGACCGGCTAGGGTTATTTTTTAAAGCGGGGCCAATGCAGAAAGGAATGAAATGCTAAATACTTTGGATGGCGCGTAGCTGGTGTTGACCGGCTAGGTTATTTTTTGAAATGCGGATGGCGGCCGAATGCAAGGCCGAAAGGAATGAAATGCTAAAATACTTTGATGGCGTAGCCGGTGTTGGACTGGACAGGGTTATTTTTTTAAAGAGCGGCCGAAGACCGCCAATGTAGAAAGGAATGAATGTCCATACGAAAATGTTGGCTGGGTTGCATTGGCTTCAGTTTGTAGGGAAAAATGAGCAAAAACACTGATTTTTGGTAATTTTCAAAGGGCTCCCTACAGGTCTATAGTGGCTCTAGGTGGTCGAGGGGGTTTATTAAAAAGTTCGATGCTTCCTCTTTCCAATAAGGTGGCGTGAGGGGGGTAAACAGCAAAATATGTAGGATTTTTAACAATTTTCTTTGTTTGTTTTTTTCAAGTGATTCTTTCTATATTAACTATAAAAAAATACTTTCTACATATGGGTTGCAAGAATTAATTCACGCTATGAATGCAACAGAGAATTTATGAATTCATCTCATAACTCGAGTTGATCGCCGACGCTGAGTTGGAATTATGTGAATGCAGATACAGAGAAGACATTGTGAGTTGTTGTTTATCGCTGGCAGGTAGGCTCAGCTCATTCCTCTCATAAACAAACCCAACTCACACTCATATCATCAACCAGTAGTGAATGCAAAAAGCGTTAGCGTTCGCTTAGTAGTGGAATAGTGTGTGTTCGTCACTTATTGTTATGTGATTTCATTGTTTCTCTCATTCTTTTAACAGAACCGGGTGCACCCATAGTGTTCAGCTAAGCAAGCAAATATAGAAGATAAACGGAAGGGTTTTCCCCACAACATTTTGCCTGCATTTGTACTGGCCGTAGACGCTAACCGAGACAGTTTATTAAATATTTAATTTAAAAGTTAACGAAGTAATGCACGACAATTTTGATGTTTTACAATGGTGGGAATTAAATAAACTTAAATTTCCGTTACTTTTAAATTGAGTTTAAAATCTTAGCAACACCGGCTAGTAGTGCCTCGTCTGAGAGAATATTCTCAAATGCCAAAATTTACTTTCTGAAAAGCGTCTAACCCTGTTACTGTAGGAAAAATCATGTTTTTACATACGAATATGTAAATTAATTAATTATTTCTAGAGTTTAAACTAATAGGAAACACATGTGCAACATTGAAAACGAATTTGATAATTATCTTTTCTAAATTTCTGAAGTCATTAATTTTTTAAATAAATTATTTTTAAGTTCAAAAAGACTGGTGAATGTTTTACACATTTTTTTTTTAAATAAATGAATTATGTATATATTGTATATTTTTGTTAGATAAATGAATTGCTTTTTTGTTTAAATTTTTATAGGCAATTTTTTTAAGTTGTATGAGACTGAAGGGCTTTACATTTTGTTTTTAATAAAAGAATTATGTGTATATTTTTTGTTGTATAAGAATTTCTTTTTATTTTATAGTTTAGAATACATAAAAATAAAAAATACATATGTATCCATGTATGGTATTTGATGCTTTTCATTACAATTTCATTTCATGATATGTATAAGTTTCTTGTTAGCCGATATAAAGAGACTCGTACGTCGCACGTGCGTATGTTTTTGGTTTTCCTAATATTTTTTTACGATTTATCGACAGTTTATCAGCATAATACGTAGGTATATTTACATGAGTTAATTGGACTGGAAATGAACGCGAATGTAACTAATAAAAATGTGATACTTTGGAACTAAAAGTTGTATGTATTTTGTGATTTAAAAAGAGTTTTTTTTCAATTGTTCCAAAGGACAGGTTTTAGTTCTAAAATATTTTTATTTTTTATAATATTTTGTTAAATCTATTAATCCTAAATAAACTTCATGAAAAATTGCAATAAAATTGAATATTGGAAACATTTTTATCCACATTCGTATGCAATTATCTATGCGTATTTACATACTTTTTCTAGTCGTGCAACTAGAATAACTCGAATTAACAGTTGTTAATTCACACGTAGAACAATGTAACAAACAACACAAATCAAATTCGATAAATTGGTAGGGCATGTACAATGTAATATAAATAAGTGTCAACTATATTTCCTTTTTTAAAAGTTACTTTTTTGGAAAACCGTTGAATTGTTTTTTTATTGCTTTGACTTTTTTTAAAGCCAAAAAATAAAAACAGAACGCTCTCCAAAAGAGCCCATACCCCAAAATGCGTTGATCGGTATAATTGTTTGCCATCCCAAAACCAAAAATTTTGCGTTGTTCTTCACAGAGTTAACATTGGGTAGACAAGGGAACATTTCAGGGAATTTTTTTCTTAAGTTTTACTTTTTTTGTAT
Organism: Bactrocera neohumeralis; assembly: GCF_024586455.1. Classification (NCBI taxonomy): domain Eukaryota; kingdom Metazoa; phylum Arthropoda; class Insecta; order Diptera; family Tephritidae; genus Bactrocera; species Bactrocera neohumeralis. Next base: position 19,368,571 of record NW_026089624.1, read on the forward strand.
TTTTAATGGGGTTTTTCCAACTTTTTTTCTAATTTTTGTATAGTAATGGCAAAAGGAAAAATTTTAAGGGCCCTTTTTGATTATTCTTTTGGAGGGTAGAAAAAAAATAAACTCGTATGGGAAATTTAAAAGTTTATTTTCATTGACTAAAAAATTTATATTTAAACTAAAAAAATTTAAAAAGGTCAAGTTTTAAAAATTTTAAACACAAGTAAAATTTTTTTGCCCCTATTTTTTCAATTTTAATAAATTTTAAAAATTTTATTTTAATTTTTGTTTAACTAGAAGATAAATTAATAAAAATATGAATCTATCAAGTTTCGATAGAAATTGCACCTGCATCCCGGCTCCGAAAATGTACAGAGGAAACGAATTTTTTAAAAGGCAGAATATCAAAGATTTTGATCAAAAAAGGAAAAATGTTCAAAAATATAACTATAAAACCTAAAAATTTGCGAAAAATTTTTTCTTTCCCCCCCAAAATCCCCAAAAAAACGATTTTTTGCCCCTAACCTTGCCATTGTCCGCGACTCACTGCGGGGACACAAAAAATGAGGCGCCAAAACCCCAAAGAAAACCGCGCACCATCGTAAAAATCAAAATTTTTGCGGGAAAATGGATCGTCGAAAAGCCCTAAAGATAAACCGCAAGCGCAAAACATAACGA
>NW_026089624.1:19369336-19395906 GCF_024586455.1 Bactrocera neohumeralis
TTCTGATGGGTCCCCTGAGCTTCTCATTTCAATTTTTGTTAGAGCAAGATTCAATGCCCTGCTGACTTCGCAATAAAATTCCGCCAGCGTAAGTTTGTTTTGCGTGATCCTTTTCATTTCGTCTAGTAAGACGTAAAAAGGTCTCTGGTACGCATACGTGTAGTCGAGGCGTTTTATGATTGAGTAGATGTTGAACTTCGTGTTGTGGTTGATTAAAATATCGGCTGCTTCTCCTTGAATTTTCGAATGCAATATCGAAAGTGCGGTATAATATGTCGGGGTTGTGGCATATTCTTTTATGTTTTCCAGGATCAGTATTGATTTATATTGCCCGTGAAGTCTGGCAATGCTTTAAAAATATCCAGGTTAATCTGCGTTTCGTTGATTATATTTGGTTTGCAGTCCTCGTGCTGATCGTAATTGTCACATTTGATGGCAGGCTGTTCTCCAGGGTTGCCACTCTTTGTTGGTTCTCAGTTAGAGATGTAGTTAAAGCAGCAATTTGAGCCCTGAGATTTGAAATCTCCTGTGCAGACATCTCGAAGTTGGTGTTCAATAAGGGACGACGCAAACTGAACAGTTTTTGTCTCTTTTTATGAGATTCCAGCGTGATTTCGATGTTTATCGGTGCTGCTTCCAATTTTTCAGGAACGTATTTTTTTTTCTTCTTCAGGAACGTTGATTTTAGTTTTATCCCTTTATGTCAGGATATGGCAGGTTCAGTTCAAACGAAAAGAACGGGTGAGCCCCCAGTTAACAAACTGTTGTTTGTCGCGAGTAAAAGAAATTATATTTATTTGGGCAGTACACTTATTTTCGTGTTGCCTTTTTATTCATAATTTCTTACTGACTGCATTTTATAATCTTAGTGCTATTTATACTTATGAAATGCGGCTGCTGTTATCTGCTTGCAACTTTTTTGTTGTAAATCGATATCTGTTATCTTGCTAGAACAAAGATAGTTTTGTTATGCTTATCAGTTTTTCGTTATGGAATTCTGTCTATTGTGTTTATAATGCGGGAATTTTATTGTTTGTTTAGGTTAAGTGTGAAATTTACTTAAGCTATCTTCAGCGTCGCTAACTCGCGCTTTCTTTTAAGTTATTCTTAAGTGTATTCAAATAAACTTTTATCCATTATTTTTTCAATGAATACGAGATTTCCAACACCCGCCGCTGACATACAACGCCATACCATGACCCCTCCACCCCCGTGTTTACTGTACTTATCGTATTATTTTTCTCAAGTTCAGTATTGGGTTTTCTCCAGACCCATATTCTGCCATCCGACTGAAAAATGTTGAATTTACTTTCATCGCTATACGTGATCTGTAGCCATCACGATGCAAGTTCTTCCGTACTGTTTTTGCGTGAATATGTTTCCCAATTTCTTCACGAACTTCTGCTGGCACCTGCGTAGAGGTAATTTTGGTATTCTTTTTAACTTTTCTTACAATTTGCCGTTCTTCAGCGTTGGTCAGCATACGGGGTCTGCCGGTATGAGCACGACTCTGAAGGTCTTCTTCTCCTTTAAAGCGCTTTATGATGCTGTAAATAGTATATCTGCTTCTATTTACAAGTTTACCAATTTCGGCACTTGACTTATTTTGTTTATGTAAATTTAAAATTATTTTTCTTTCCTCGACGGTAGTTTCTTTTAATTTACGACTCATTTTCAATATCTACAACTCACTTGCACAAATCACAATACCGAATGTCGGAAATTCAACGTAAAATTACAAACTTCGAGTGTAGCATTCATAGCGGTACTTCTCCAAATGCTTCCGTTAGATTTTATTGCTAAAATTTTTATTTTAATTGGCATGACTTTGAGTTGTGTGAATAATTTTGTGCCTCACATAAACGAAGTAAAATACAATTTTTGCAGATTTATTTAAAATGGAAAGTTAATTTGTAAAATTAATGTTATTTTTAAATACCAGAGATATGAATAAAGATTTCCTTACAACAATACTATAACCTAGTTTTTTATTATTTAAAAGATGATGTGGAATGATTATGTTCGCTAGAGTAAATAGCCAACAATAAAAATTTATCATCCCATCTATGTATGTATATTAGGGCTGGTCGATTTAAAAATCGCCCATTGCTCTCTGAAAATCATATTTTAGGGATCAAAATAAGATACTTTGCCGAAGGAACCATACCTCTAAAACGAATTTTGATGTCCCCCAATTTGGGTCAAATTTTGAAAAATCCCACTTTGACCCATTTAGAGTGCTCCAATCGAGTCCAAATGTATGACCGACCCCCACTAACTTTGGACGGCCGATCCACCCATGCCAGGGGCACACACCCTGGAACTCCCCTGGGGGGTTCCCCATACAATCATTTCAAAAAATCACAATTTTTGGTGATTTACATGAAAAAATCAGCTAAATTGCTATGTTTTTTCTTTATTTTTATTTATTTATTTATAATAATTCATATAACAAAAAGAGTTTTGTTATATAAATACATAAACGCAGCACTGGCTACGAGGCCTTCAGCCGTTTTGTAATTATAACTAGGTGAAAAGTTCTATTTGCTAAGGGTTAGTAAAGATGTAAGTTGCTTAAATATTTTTTAACAATTGAGTAATAGCAATAACTTACCGGAAGAGTTTCACAAGTTTCGATTTGACGGCTCAGTTTTCCGGTTGCCGATCTTGGTCCAGTGCTGGTTGATTTATCCAAAGCTTCAAACAAATGCCGAAACGGAAGTTCGTTGAAGTGTAGAATGCAAACAAACCAATGCAATGGTCTTTTTAACAGCAATTCGAATCGTCGTATAATTCCACCGTGTGGGCCAGTGTTTGTTGGCTGACCGTCAGTGCATAATCCAATTAATGTATCCAGTAATATATTTTTATCGTTGAAAAAACCATTTAATTTGGTTGTTTTGTATTCAGCGGTTACATGTGTCAGTCTTACGTAACCAATCAATTCAAAATTGGGTTCTCTCAAAATAACAAGATGAGGTTCTTTTACCATTCTAGTATGATACTTCTCATCAATTTTATCTATCGTTGAAGTATCATCTCTTCTGCTATCGAATGAAAACGCTAACAAATTGGTATCATCTAACCGTTTGCGAAGCACTTCTTGTCTGCATTTCTCTTTTTCTTTGCGAACTTTCGATTTATTCATGATGAGAGGTTTCCCATGCTTATCTTTAATTTTAAAATCTTGCAAAAGAGCGGTTCCCAGTGCTGATGCTACTCTGTCAGGCACACCAAATCTGTCACATACCAAGGCAAAATTAAAACAATCGTATCTCTCTGTGTATTGTGAACTTGTGCTTCTATCCATATCTTCTTGAACCGGTGGCGGTGCGTATGTTGAATCATCGGGATCTTGGTATGTTGGCATTGATGACATAGACGTTGCTCCTTGCTCTTCAGTTTCCATCATAAATGCATTCATTGTTAGTCTTCTTTGATTATGTTGATCGTGCATGAACTCTTTGAGGCGTTCGGGAACCCAGCCGCATGCACATGGAGCTGCCTTCAAATCGCATTTACATGTTCCAATGTAAAAAATTGTTTCCAGAGATTTTACATACTCTGTAAATTGTTTGGTGTTGTTTCTTCTCTTGATTTGCTCTTGATACTTGTCAAGCAATTTATTAAATTTATCACATACACTTTTTTTCAGCATTATTTCCATACCAAGTTTTTTCCCAAATTCCAATCAACTTATCTTGTACTTGAATAGTGAATGATTTATGGGAAAACTTTTTTTATTCTGTTTTAGCACGTTCGCTTAAGTAAAAATTATATCTCAAGATATCCAGATGGGTTGGTAAATTAAGATCAGTCAAATCAGTAGACACACCAAAAACAGTAACATCATGCTTGGGTATATGACTCATTGGGTTTTCGATAGTTCTTGATGTAGTTGTTTCATCTTGCGGTGTAGAGGATGGTGGATTCATTGTAAACTTTTTGATTTGGAATGGTCTCTTCACTTATTATTGGTATTTGAAATACTATAGTGGTTATTGCTTTAGTTCTCCTCACTTTCAGAGGTAATAAGAACGAAATGGTAATTTCAATTCTATTTCAAAATTTGCCCCTACCCAAACGTTCGACCCAAATTGGGGGACATCAGAATTCGTTTCAGAGGTATGGTTCCTTCGGCAAAGTTTCTTATTTTGATCCCTAGAATATGATTTTCATAGAGCAATGGGCGATTGTTTTACCTCCCCACAAATCGACCCGGCCTAATAATAATAATATAATAATAATAAGAAATAACATATATATGTATATGCCATAGAAATTCTATTGGTACAAATATGGAAATGATAACGAAATAATGCGAATATGAATATTTCATGAAGGTCATTAATTTTCTTTGAAAAAATGAAGTTCATTTGGCACATCTTCATTTTGTAATACTCGAAATAAATATAATTTATTTGAAATAATTTTGTATCTAATTTTTCACGATTTTGTAATAAAATTAAAATTTTTACCAATTTAAAAAAAAATGGTTCACATGATACAAACCAATTACGCATATGTGACAAACTTTGTATATATTGTCTTCAAAGCATTACTCTTTATTCATTCTCGCGTGAGATCAGTCGTTTTACATATATTTTTGCCAGAGAACGTGCTCATTTCTGCTAAATAGCAGCGAGAATGGTGAATTCCTTACTACAATTCTATCAACTCTGTTAGCTGCTCAATCGAACCATCATACAGAATTCAATTTGCACCTTCCCTATGCTTTAAGTTCTCTGGCCAAATAGTCGATGCCCAAAGTTGTAGAAAAACATCTAACAAAAATATTTTCATTCATGAACGCAAGCGCACTTTCAACAGGCGAACTTGCTTCATTCATAAAAACAAACACCATTACATCTCCCCGAGCACGCCTTTGCCGATAAGAGTCTTTTCGCAACGATGGCAAAAGCTAAAAATCATAAATTAACCAATTTCTGATATTTGTATGAGAAGAAAAAAGTGACAACGCAGCAAATATAAGTATTCAAATATATTAGAATAAAATTGACAACATAGTTTATTTGTCGAATTTCATGTCAAGATATGTATGAAAATATTCAATATTCCTCTGATTTATGTGTACAGTGATTCCCGGTTAAGTAGTACTCCGCTTTAATGAAAATCATCCGTCTTAGCTGCCTATATCTTGCTGCATCTTACGGTTAGTTTTTTGAAATACATAGAAATTATTGTTTTAAGTACCAGTCGCTTAAGTATCCACACTCGCTTATCTGCCATATTATAATTTTATTTTTAACAAACCACAAAAATCTGTATATTCGATTGTGGCACATAACCGGGATTGACGGTATTTGTCAAGGACCGTAAAAAATATTTTTACGCGGCATGCAAAAATCGTTCGTTTGTGTTTTTAGGCACAGCTCGTATTTTCTATCAACAATACAATGTTGTGACGCTTTGTCGCCGCGTCGGTCCGCCGACACATTGACTCTTTGACAAAACGTGAGCTTAGCCATTGGTTGTCCGTGTCAACTGAAATTTTGCATAAAGCATTGACTGTAGGCCGGGTCGATTTGTATGGGTGGAAAAAAACCAACAAAGAGGCTAGCAAAAACGAAAACTACAGAAAATTCTATGGAAGTTTTGCCCAGAAACCATGGGTCTAAAATTAATTCCCAGTTCGCGCAGAGCGACTTTAGATTTTGAGGTCATATTTATTAAATTGTACTCAAAAACCTATACTTTCATAAGAAGCGATCCGGAAAAGTGTGCTTGGTTTCTTCGATTATAACGAAAGTTTGTGCGTAGAAGCAGCATACAGATATTCCCATATTTAAAAAAAAAAAAATTCTAAAATTGTGGAAAATACGGTGGATGGAAAATAAAATTTTATTATTGTAATTAAGTTTTCAAAAAATTAAATGTTTTTGGTGACGCATGTTACAGACATTGGTTTTTTGCTGATGACTGGGAATCATTTCTAGTTTTAGTTTTTTTAGGTTTTAAAGTCTTTTTTGGATTCCATGCGTGGTGTTGTAGTACGACTTTCTATAGTTACGGCCATGATATCGTCTGTATTATTTGCAAAAGCGCGTCGAGAAATTGTTGTCAGAAGCTGTACACAGCGCTCAGTTGCTTGGATATGATATGGAATCCCTAGGTCAGGAAGCGGCGGATCATCAGACTCAATAAACTGCAACAAGTGTTCGTATGAAGTGTTTGCTGAGAATGGAAGCTCAGACAAAACGCTGTCATCATCTAGGTCAATCAGATAAAAGTAGTCTGAGAGTTGTTTTATTACCATCAAAGGAGAAGGTTACCAGATCACAGTCATTGCCTTGCTCTCTTTGAAGAGAATCCCTACATTTCTTTCTTTCAAGTGAAACTTTAGATTTGTCCATAATTATTGGTTCCCCATTTCTTTGAAAAGCGATGTGGCCAAAAAAGTAGCAATCCCATTACCGATTCCAAACCTATCGCACGCCATAGCGAAATGAGGTGTATCGTACCTTTTGGTATTAATTTTTTTTTGACGAACTTGGCTCTCTTGCAGTTGGCATGACAAACATCACCTCTGATTCAACATCCATATTTGTTGAGCCAGGAAAAAAAGGTTGGATCAAGACTAGTTGGCGCCAGTGTTGATTGTTGGTCAACAGCAATCGCCTCGAATTCGGGAATGGTTAGCTTCCTCTTACTGTGTTGATCAATCATACACTCTCGAAGTTCAATGGGTATTAAACCACAGCAGCAAGGCAAAGTTTTTGCGCACTGACATTTTCCAATATAAAACACTTGATCAATTGTTTCCAGAAACGTTGAAGACTTACTTGGTCTACTTTTAAATTTTATTTCATTATGATATTTATTTAGCAATGTTTTCAGTTTTTTCGAGGCAGTTTTTTCATTGATTAACGGAATGTTTAGTTTATTCCAAATTTTCTAAATTTTTTTTGCCACTTGTGTGTTAAGATTACCGTACTTTTGCTTTTTGTGTTATTTTTTGCTCAGCCACGCGTAAAAATAAATAGTAATTTAATACGTCATGATTACTTGGTAGAGTTAGATCACTTAAATCTCTTGGCAAGCCAATATTCAGATTGGGAAGAAAACAAGACCCGGAGTTCATTGAAATTGTATCAATATTTGAATTGGTGGAATCAACTGACATTGCAGACGTTTCAACGATAATTTATTAATCGAAAACTATTTAACTATTGCTTTTTTTTGTTGTTTTTTGCTCAGCCACGTGAAAAAACAAATAAGTTACAAAAGCCTGCTATTATTGCATTAATTGTATGGCATGCTTTTTTTTTAACTATAGGTTTTTGAGTACAATTTAATAAGTATGACCTCAAAATCTAAAGTCGCTCTGCGCGAACTGGGAATTAATTTTAGACCCATGGTTTCTTGGCAAAACTTTCTTAGAATTTTCTGTAGTTTTCGTTTTTGCTAGCCGCTTTATGTGAAACAAATTCGACCCGCCCTAGTGTACATATTTACATATATACAAGTACATAATATGTGACCTAGTCTACGAAAAGGGGGCTTAGGTGTCAAAAAAAGGAGAACAATTAATGAGATAACGAGAAACTGACGATTATTTTTAACAGCTTTTCCCAGAAAACTAGTTTTCGCACGTTAGCCCCCTTTTCGTAGACCAGGTCACATATATGTAAATATGTTCCATGTAGACGAATTTACAAACATTATGCACACATAATTATATATGAGCACATGTACGGCCGCTAGATTTTTGAGGTGATATCAAAACTTTCAATGTACATAAATAAATGCATAAATTTAAAACTAATTACCTTAAACTTATATTAATTATTTGGGTAATAATACAAACATTACTCTATTATTGCGTATACTTATTTTTAATGATTTTATGGATTCTTCATGAAATACATACTTATGTATGTATGTAGGTAAATTTGAATATACATACATACATATATACTTACTTATATACTAAGTATATGCTTTGATACCAAATATATACCGATCATACTTATATATGTAAATTATATGCCGAGTCGGTTGTGCATAGAAAACAAACGAATCTGAAGGCGTACATTTTTTTACATTGAAATTAGCATTATATTTCTCATTTAAATGCTCAATTCTGCATGCATTATTACCTAAATATTTAATTAAGTTAGGTTTAATAAGTTAGATATTTACATATTTATTTGCTGGGCATTATATGTATGTTTGATGACATATTAGCCCTTTACAACTCAACTAAGTAAAAACGGAAAAATTGTATCGTTTCTAATAGATTTCGGATAGAAATGAAATACGTGTTTTTTAGTTTAAACAATTTTTTTTTATTTGGGTGAAAAACAACAAAAAAGGGTATGTGACAGATATGTCACGTTATGTAACAACGTCTCTAAGCTCATTAAATAATAATATTTGTATTTCGTGAATATTTACATGTTTTTTAAGAAGTGTGAAATTCTTTGAAGCAGTTGTTTTGCTTGTTGTAGCATAAAGCCACACCACATTTTTCACATACCGTTTGTGATACTCCAACACATCCTTGACGCTTGCAGCGAATTCGTTTTTTTGCCCATACCGGCCAGTGTCCAACTTGATCTTGCCTAACTGCCATAGAAGGAACATGTTGGGCTGGGCCCTTATGCTTTTTAGATTGTATCTCCGCTTCAATTCCTCTTCGTTTCATAGGGGACTTTGTACCCAATTTGCACAACACCGTGGCAACTTCTAAACGAAAATCTGCAGATGACAACTGATTGCCTTCTAATTTTTTTTTTCTTTATGAGCTCTTTTGTATAAGAGCCAAGCATTAGACATTGCAAGGTCTAAAAAGTGATTAAATAGACGAACGTGACATCGCTTGCTTCTTAGCAATATCTTATAGCGGCCCATGATGCTGTCAATATAAGGTCTTTCAATATCTATGTACCTTTTGTTTGTCTTATCATAGCGGCGTACTGTGGACTTCGGTAGCTCACCAGCGAAATTAGAAGCAAGAGTTACACTACTGTTGTCTTTCCAGACAACGGTGGCTATATCTATTCCTCGCACATTTCCAACATATTCTACGCTGTGACCACTGCTCTTTTTCGAAATATCCTTATCTGTTGGCAGTTTACAGTCAGGTATCCTATTTCGTCGTATTGTTCCTAAACTAAGAATTCCTTCCTTGGCCAAGTATTCTATAAGTGACAATGACGTGAAATAGTTGTCGAAATAAAGTTCATAGTTTTGGTTCTTTGGAATATTTCTGGCCAGTCTCATGACAACATTTGAAGCAGCACCTAAATCTGGTTCTCCGGGTTTCAAAATATTTTCAGTTCCAGATTCCACTTCAAAACTATACGCGAATCCGTTAGTGTCGCAAAGTACAAATATTTTAAATCCCCATTTTTTCGGCTTTTTACGGTTATATCGTTTTAGGTTATGTCGAGCTTTGGTGGAGCAAATTTGCTCATCTACACATAGCTGACTTTGTAGCGGAATTTTTTTGCAAGTTTCGTTTAGTTTTGCCAATATTGGTCGAATTTTAAAAAGTCTATCAGCTTGGGGATGATCACGAGAAAGTATCTTAGAATTGTCATTAAAGTAATACATTGCCTCAATTTTTCAAACTTATTCGCTGCCATTGTTACCTTTATGAAAGGTGTAACGATTCCGTTATTCCAATATTTCGTCACTCTCGGGAGGAGCACCAAACACATCATGTAAGTATGTGATCCCAATAAATTGTTGAACGTCAATTTCGGATACATGGAAACTATTGTTGGGATCTTTTTCCCTTATGTATAGGTTAGCTTGTTGCGCAATATTTTTGATTAATTCAAGAGGAAATATTTTTTAGAAAAAACTGTATGGGTGTTTCCAAATCCAAAATATCAGCAAGCAGTTCTTCCTTTCTAGTGAAACGTATTTGATGTTCGTTTAGTTCAATATTCTTTTTCTTCCAGACTACATTCATTTTTGGTTTAGGGCGATGGGACGATACTTTCTGAGTGGCATTTGTAGGCATGGGTGATTCCTCTAAGCGAACGTCAATATCTTCCCTTTCGTTTTCCAAAAGAGCGTCATTTTGTTCACAATCGAGTTCAAAGTCTGAACTTATATCGCCCTCAGGATCAAAATCGGGATCTGTAACACTATTATCGTCAGTTTCGAACCCATCTTCACTACTTCATTTTATTTATTTATTTTTATTTTATAATCATTTATAGTACAATAAAATATTTATTATATAAATACGGTGTAATCCGGTTATAATGGACTCCACGGGACCGTGTCAAATTGTCCATTATAACCGAGTGTCCATCTAATCAGAATATAAAATTTTTAACTCAAAAAGTAAATTCAATGTGTTTTTTTATTAAAGCAATAAAGTTTATGAATAAAAATACAAAATTAAGGATATAATAAGTTTAATTAAGTCTTTTGAAAAAAGTCAGTGATTTTCTTTTGGGTGAATGCCTTATTGGCAAAATCTCTTTGTGGTTTGATTTGGAGTTTATTGAGCAAATTGATTGCATCTGAACTATTCTCTTTTTGTTGAAAATATAGCTTCAGTTTCCTAGAATAATTCGTAGCGTCTTCTATTTTTATTATAGTTTCGGGCTGTGCTAAATCTTCATCACCGGAGTCTTCTTCAAGCAGCACATGCAGAAAGTCTTGAATTAAGTCATTGTCTGAGTGTTTTTCTGTGGCTATAATATTCTCATCAATCCTTGAATATTCATCAAACTTGCTTAAAACCACTACGTTATTAATTTCGATAATTTTGCTTAAAGGTTCATCGTCCTCCGGGGCGAAATCTAATCCATCAGGAATGTCTTTTACCAGACCAGCATGTCGAAAACAGTTTCCATTGGTTTCCTTAGATACACTTTCCCATGCAACACTTAACATATTGACAGCATCTAAAAGACTCACAGCTTTTGTCGGGTTTGCTTCTTCAAGAAGGTCCATAATTTTCATCAGAAGCTGCTTTCTATAAGATTGTTTCAAGCTATTAATGACGCCTTGATCCATAGGCTGAAGAACCGATGTAGTATTAGGCGGAAGAAAATGTGGTTTAATGTTGTGAAGATGAACTTGAGGATGAGCAGGGCAATTATCTACTAATAGCAAAATTTTAGTCTTGGCTTTTATAAGTTCACAATCCCATTTCTTTAAATAGTCAGTAAAGGTCTGAGAAGTCATCCAGGATTTGTTGTTAGCACAATAATCTACCGGCAACGTTTTAACGTTTTTAAGGCATCTGGGGTTGTTATATTTTCCTGAAAGCAGGCATTGTGCAGAAACAGCGGATTGTATTAAATTGTATTTAAAACTTACCAATAACCAATAATTTCCGTTTTATCGTGCCCGATGCATTAGCACAAATCATGGCAGTTATTCTTCTTCAGACATTTTTCCACCACTGTATGTTTCACCTTTGATCTTATGTGTTTTGTCAGGCAGCATCTTATAGAAAATTCCCGTTTCGTCCACGTTAAAAGTGTTGTCCATGGAATAGTTGTTACTTATTGTAGGCCAGGTTTGTAATAGCCAGTCATTTGTAACACTTTGGTCCACAGAAGCCGATTCACCACAAATTTTGCCGAAGCAAATATTATGCCTCTTTTTAAATCTGTCTAGCCATCCGGAACTGCATTTAAAATTAGCACCGACAGCTTCTTCGAATTCATTGGCTTTCATCATTAGCATTGGACCACTTACTGGAAAATTATTGGCCCTTTTCTGCTGAAACCATTTAAACAGTAATTCATCAACTTGAGGATGTGTCGCAAATCTTATTTTTTCTCTTGTCGTTGACTTTCCAATCATTATTAATTTTTTCCCGATTAATCCATATGTTCGAAACAGTCTGTTTTTTTAGGTTTTTGTTCAAGCAAATGTCAGCTTGGGAAGTTCCTCTTACAATTTCGATTATAGCTTTCAGCCCACCACAGAAGTTGTTTGCCTTCTTTGACTTATTTCCAAGAAAAAATGAACATTTTCTGCTGCAGAGACTGATTGTGTTTTTTGATCGAATTCGGGGAAGTACAAAATTTTGCTTATTGCCAACTGATTGCCAACTTTGTTTTGAAATTTGATTTTGAAACCTTCGGTTATAATGGACAAAATCCGATTTTATTGTCTATTATAACCGGAGTCCATTATAATCGAGTCTATTTTAACCGAGTTTTTTACATATGTTTGAACTGGGACTTGACAAAGAGGTACATAATAACAGAGTTTCCATCTTAAGCGAGTCCATTATAAATGGATTACACTGTACATGAAATCGCAGCACTGGCTACTAGGCCTTCAGCCGTCTTATTAATAGCTAAGGTACTATTATTGTGTTAGTTAGTTGTTAGTGTGTTAGATTTATTTTAGTAAATTTCTATCTTTTAAAAAATTATATGTAATCATTACGTTTTTATCTGAGGGATTTTTTAATGCTTGTGCTAAGTCAAAGTTAACTTCTGAGTAATTTCTGGAATTTTCGAACTTTTACGGCATATTGAAATTTTTTTTTGTAAAATTCAATTGTTTATTCTAAAAAATATATTATGCCTATAGTTTTAAGATAAAAAATAAGAAAAATTTGCAAATCAAATCAAATTTAAACCGCTTGAGTACAACAGATTTCCTTTATTAAACATTCCTTAGTTACATTTGCATATTACCCAGAAGTTAACTTTAACCTTGAATAACTTTTAAAGGAGTGAGTATATCGAAAAATTGTCAAGATTTTTTGTAGAGTATTCAATACTGTACAAGAATATGACTTTTTTCTTCCTACAAACGAGATAGCGAAAACAAAATATTCGTAAAAAGTGGTAAAATCCCATGTTATTTAAATGGGAAATATATCGTGTTTGGGGCAAGGTTTATTATGAAAATTAAGGGCTTTTTATGGTCTGATATTTGTTTTTAGATGTAAAACTAAAAGTTTAGGGGGCGTCTCGTCAAAAATAATCAATTTGATAAATAACGGACACCCTAATGCTACATATAGACTACGTATAGACAACTACGTAATATAGCGTGGCGATCGCCACGGCGACAATCGTGTTTACCTGCGCCTATAGATGTTTTACATCAAAAATATAAAAATAAAACAACAAAAAATTATAAAAGGTAAAAATATAAAGAAAATCGTGTGTCCACCCGTGCGAAGCCGGGACGGACTGCTAGTGTTTATATAAAAATAATCAGTATGACGAGTCAAAAGACTGTCTGTCCGTCCGTCTGTGCAAGCTATGTTACTAGAAGAAAAATTGGGATATCTTAATGGATCCTGGTACACGTGTTCTCTAATAAAAAAGAAACGAAAACCTATAATGCGCCATAACTAAACTCTAAGTTATAAATAGAACTGTAATTTAGTGCAGGGGATTGTATTGGCAAGTAGCACTTGTGGCTAAAGACTAAAAAAATGGACGTGGGCCTATCCTCTAATTGGTTTAATGTAAATATGTCCTAAACTATTTAAGCCACAAAAACCAAATTCGCTAATGACAATTTCCATTAGCACCCAAAATAAGATCAAAATTGGGCAATGGGCGTGGCACCACCCACTTTTAGATAAAATCACATATCTCGCGACCTGTATACCTGAGCAATGTCAAAATTATTGCAATTAGCTCATTCCGTTTTGAACCGCCAATATACTGTATAAAATGCTTTCCGTGTTTCCACCTACTTATATTTAAACCGTTCAATTTTGTCAAAATGTGTGATATTTCAATGAAACTAAATGGATAATAAATATATGGTTTATCGTTGGTTGGATCGGTTTAAACCTTGCCCTGAGCTTAAAATCTCTAATATAATGAATTCTGATCTTCTGGTTGACGTTTAAAAGATATTTTTAATATATTTTCAGCCGGCGCGAACTAAAATATAGCAATAAAACTAAGTCTAAATTTATGGCCTACAATCAAATAACTAGATAACAAAATTTATTGTAATTTATACACGATTTCATCGAATAATGTTTTTTTAATACTTTTTTTTTCCTATTTTGTTTAATATAAAGTTTTGCCAGCATCATAAGGAATTTCACCGGTTTTGATTCTTGCATGTTGCAAGACTATAAAATTTTGGTTACACTAGATCTTAGTCCTTCCTCACTTGTTATTGCTTCATTTGCGCCACTTATAGAAATTGTTACTTGATATTTTAGATTGTAAATCGGATGTGCTTCGTTTTTGAAGTTATACTTCTTATACGAGTTCGGAAAAGGTTGCGATAGATTCAGGTTGCGCAACCTTGCTCAATATGAATCTACGCAACCTTGTCTGCGAAGATGTTCGAGCAGCAAGCGAAGCGGTGACAATCGGCGATCGTTTGTTCGTTTCTTTCGGCACAGCTCGGCTTTTCTACCAACAACGCAATGTTGCCATGCTTATGCTGTTGTTGTTTTTGTAGAACTTCGAACTACGCACCTCCAACGTGCTCGTCGTCACTTTCCAAGCGCTTACCACCTAGACCGCCATTGACACTTGAATTGCGTTGTCCTAATTATGGCATGGTTTTGAAAGAAATATACAATGGATCGCCGATTGTTAACTCTTTCCTTGCTGCTGCTGCGCATATGTATGCTTGTATGCTTGCGCATTATTGAAGTTATACTGCTTCTTCTTTCCTTTGTCTTTCATTTCTGCGAATTCTCAACTATTTTATGTGACCTTTGGTTGAAATACTTTGCGTTGGTCCATGTTTTTTTTTTGGAGATCTATAAATTAGTGCGTAAATTGTTTTTTTTTTATTTTTGGAGGATGGAGTCATGTGTAGAAGTTCACGCAGGTGAGGAAAGTTCTCTGATCACCATTCACTTGGGAATGGCCAGAAACGATTCTTTTACACATGGCTCAAGCAGCTCACTACTTCCGGTCTTGGACCAAGTATCCTCTGGGTAGCATAAGAACATCCGTTCGAAGGCGAGCTAAAGTGAGAAGGCGAAACATTCCCTACAAGGGTTGTGCACTGGGTTTGGGACCCGCCACGTAAAAAAAACACCCCCAGTGAAGAGCTATAACCAGCCTCGGATGAGAGACCCCCCTTTTGATGACGACCATGGCAAACGAAATAAGGACTACGAATTGAGGGCATGCACCTGGAATGTCCGGTCCCTTAATTGGGAAGGTGCCGCTGCCCAGCTGGTTGATGTCCTCGTAAAAACAAAGGCTGACATCACCGCCGTCCAAGAAATGCGATGGACGGGACAAGGACAGAGACGAGTAGGTCCTTGGGACATTTACTACAGTGGCCATATAAAGGAGCCCAAGTTTGGTGTAGGATTCGTGGTGGGAGAGAGACTACGTCGCCGATTACTATCATTCACTGCGGTGAATGAACGTCTAGCCACAATCCGCATCAAAGCGAGGTTCTTCAACATATCGCTGATTTGCGCCCACGCTCCGACGGAAGAGAAGGACGATGTGACCAAAGATGCCTTCTATGAGCGCTTGGAGCGCGCTTATGAGAGCTGCCCCCGCCACGATGTCAAAATCGTGCTTGGCGACTTTAACGCCAGGGTGGCAAAGAAGGTGTCTTTGGAACTACGGTCGGTAAATTCGGCCTCCACGACGAAACATCCCCTAATGGGTTGAGGCTGATTGACTTCGCCGGGGCCCGAAATATGGTTATCTGTAGTACTAGATTCCAGCATAAGAAGATTCATCAAGCTACCTGGCTGTCTCCGGATCGAAAAACTACCAACCAGATCGATCATGTTGTGATAGACGGAAGACACGTCTCCAGTGTTTTAGATGTGCGTGCGTTTCGAGGTCCTAACATCGACTCGGACCACTATCTTGTTGCAGCCAAGATTCGCACCCGCCTCTGTGCAGCAAAAAACGCACGCCAACAAACACAAGGAAGGTTCGACGTCGAAAAGCTGCAATCACAACGGACTGCCGAACGATTTTCTACTCGGCTTGCACTCCTGCTCTCTGAGAGCACTCATCAACAACTCGGTATAAGGGAACTGTGGGACGGCATTTCAAACTCCTTACGTACAGCTGCATCCGAAACCCTTGGTTTTCGGAAAGTGCAAAAGAACAACTGGTACGACGAGGAGTGCCGCGCCGCAGCGGAGAGAAAACAGGCTGCCTACCTCGCAACGTTACGATCGACCACAACACGTGCGGGATGGGATAGATACCGAGAGTTGAAGAGGGAAGCTAGACGCATTTACAGACAGAAGAAGAAAGAGGCCGAAATGGTTGAGTTTCAAGAGCTTGATAAGCTGGCCGACAGGGGTAATGCTCGAAAATTCTACGATAAGATGCGGCGGCTAACTGAAGGTTTCAAGACCGATGCATACTCTTGTAGAACCCCCAATGGTGATCTAGTCACTGATGCCCAGAGCATACTTAAATTATGGAGGGAACACTTCTCCAGCCTGCTGAATGGCAGTGAACGCACAACACCAGGAGAAGGAGAACCCGATTGCCCAATCGATGACGATAAAGCAGACGTTCCATTACCCGACCATGAAGAAGTTCGAATAGCAATTGCCTGCCTGAAGAACAACAAAGCGGCGGGGGCCGATGGATTGCCGGCCGAGCTATTCAAACACGGCGGCGAAGAACTGATAAGGAGCATGCGTCAGCTTCTTTGTAAAATATGGTCGGACGAAAGCATGCCCAACGATTGGAATTTAAGTGTGCTATGCCCAATCCATAAAAAAGGAGACCCCACAATCTGCGCCAACTACCGTGGGATTAGCCTCCTCAACATCGCATATAAGGTTCTATCGAGCGTATTGTGTGAAAGATTAAAGCCCACCGTCAACAAACTGATTGGACCTTATCAGTGTGGCTTTAGACCTGGCAAATCAGAAACCGAGCAGATATTCACCATGCGCCAAATCTTGGAAAAGACCCGTGAAAGGAGAATCGACACAAATCACCTCTTCGTCGATTTCAAAGCTGCTTTCGGCAGCACGAAAAGGAGCTGCCTTTATGCCGCGATGTCTGAATTTGGTATCCCCGCAAAACTAATACGGCTGTGTAAACTGACGTTGAGTAACACCAAAAGCTCCGTCAGGATCGGGAAGGACCTCTCCGAGCCGTTCGATACCAAACGAGGTTTCAGACAAGGCGATTCCCTATCGTGCGACTTTTTCAACCTGCTTTTGGAGAAAATAGTTCGAGCCGCAGAACTAAATAGAGAAGGTACCATTTTTTATAAGAATGTACAGCTGCTGGCGTATGCCGATGATATTGATATCATCGGCCTCAACACCCGCGCCGTTAGTTCTGCTTTCTCCAGGCTGGACAAGGAAGCATAGAAAATGGGTCTGGCAGTGAACGAGGGCAAGACGAAATATCTCCTGTCATCAAACAAACAGTCGTCGCACTCGCGACTTGGCACTCATGTCACTGTTGACAGTCATAACTTTGAAGTCGTAGATAATTTCGTCTATCTTGGAACCAGCGTAAACACCACCAACAATGTCAGCCTAGAAATCCAACGCAGGATAACTCTTGCCAACAGGTGCTACTTCGGACTGAGTAGGCAATTGAGAAGCAAAGTCCCCTCTCGACAAACAAAAGCCAAACTCTATAAGTCACTCATAATTCCCGTCCTGCTGTATGGTGCAGAGTCTTGGACGATGTCAACAACGGATGAGTCGACGTTGCGAGTTTTCGAGAGAAAAGTTCTGCGAAAGATTTATGGTCCTTTGCGCGTTAGCAACGGCGAATACCGCATTCGATGGAACGATGAGTTGTACGAGATATACGACGACATTGACATAGTTCAGCGAATTAAAAGACAGCGGCTACGCTGGCTAGGTCATGTTGTCCAGATGGATGAAAACACTCCAGCTCTGAAAGTATTCGACGCAGTACCCCCGGGGAGGCAGAGGAAGAGGAAGACCTCCACTCCGTTGGAAGGACCAAGTGGAGAAGGACCTGGCTTCGCTTGGAATATCCAATTGGCGCCACGTAGCGAAAAGAGGAAACGACTGGCGCGCTGTTGTTAACTCAGCTATAATCGCGTAAGCGTTTTCTACGCCAATTAAGAAGAAGAAGAAAGTGTGTATTTAATACAGACTACAGTCTGACAGTAAACAACAACGCGAACGGACGTAGAGTAGCGCAAACAAACGCAAACACAAAGCTTAGCAAGGCCGTATGCCTGCTTAGCTATAAACAACTAAAACAACAACAGTGCAGTGAGTAGTTCAGTGAACAGTGTATAGAAAGTGATAAATTGACACTAAAAAGAAAAACATTGCTAGGGAAATACATTGCGAGTTGTGATAACTCAACAATGAATTTCCCAAACCCTTCTTCCCTAAGCGAGGGCGAACTTACCGCCCTCATTAAAGACCTCCGTGGGTATCTGCTCAGAGTAGGGCACATGCTCAGTAATTATAAATCCACCTCCACAAACTCCAACGACAACTCCAAAGACAACTCCAACGACGCTACTACCTCTCCCGAAAATGCTCAAATGAGCATTGATCCGCCCGATGACACCGTGTTCATCGAAGTTCGCCGCCGGAAAAAAACCAAACGGGAAGAACCCAAACGGGAAATTCCAAAGCGGCGCCGCTTCACATCACCGACCGAAACCGTAAAAATTGACGAAATTGACGACTTCTTCTCCTCATCCTTCTCCGATGAGAGCGAGGACATAACTCCCCCTAAGGAAAGAAACCCTCCTCCTATTCGAATTCTCAAGAAGGAATCGTGGGAGAAGGTGAGCTCCGGTCTGCGCAAAGCAGACATTCAAATCAGATCGGCTAAAGTGGTATCTGAAGCCATCATTGTCTACCCCGAAACTGTTGACGCGTTTCGGAAACTTACTTCTGCCTTAGAAAGGCGCGAAATTCCCTATACAACCAATCAGCTCCATCAGTACAAGGACCTGATTGTCGTTATCAGAGGCGTCCTCGAATGCCTCGATGACGAAACCATCCTCAAGAAATTGAGGATGAAAAATCCAGCGGTGAAGAGTATTCACCGCATGCGCAGGGGCCCAAAAATATGGCCCCTAATAACCGTCAATCTTGACCCTTCGCGCTCCGCAGCGAAGGCGATTTTTAACCTGAAAGCAATCGCTGGCCTCAGCGTCAGAGTAGAGGCGAAGCGTAAATCCAAGGTCATTCCACAATGCCTCCGGTGCCTCAACTTTGCCCACACTGCGAACAACTGCTTCGCTCCTTGGGCCTGCGCCTTCTGCGGTCGCTCACATGCCACGGCATCTTGCGCTCTCAAAGAGCAAAAAGACGCGAAGGCCACCTGCATCCACTGCAAGGGCCCACATCGCGCCACCTATCGGGGTTGCCCTAAAGCCCCCCAAAACCACCAACCCGGACCTCCAAAAAAGGCCCACAATATTCGCAAGGCTCTCCCACAAAGAGCCACCCGCTCCCCGGCACAAACCACACCACAACCTCCACCCCAACCACGAGCCCAAGGGCCAACCCGATCATACGCCAAGGTTTCCAAAGCCAAAGATGCAACCAAAAACACAACGGCCAATCCTGTCCCAAACATCGCTCACTTAGAGAAGCTTTTTCGGGACTTCCTGTCCACCGTCATCAGGAACTAACCGTGTCCTGATGATCCTAAACTGGAACGCCAACGGGCTTTCGACTCCCAAAAGGACCGAATTGATCCAGCTAATAAATGACAAATCCATTGATGTCGTATGCATCACCGAAACTCACTTAAACTCCAAAAAATCCCTTTATATCCCGAACTTCTCAATCTACAGAAACGACCGCCCAGATTCCAAAGGGGGCGGTGTCGCCATCTGTGTGAACAGCTCTATTCACCACCTAGCCGCCAACACTGGCCCCTCAACACTCAAGGCTGTAGGAATTGACGTATTCCTCATTTCACGCAGACACAGGATCATCACTGTGTATATCCCTCCTGATCAAAGCCCTCTCAACATTACAACCCTCTTCAACTCCTCCACCCCTACCATTATCGCAGGCGATTTCAATTCCAAATATAGGATTTGGAACCGTTCTACGAATAATGCTAACGGATTAACCCTCTGGAGAATGTCTCTCCAACACAACTTCAACATCGAAGCTCCCTCCGAACCGACCTACCACCCTACAAGTCCCAGATTCCAAGCAAGTACCTTGGATTTATTCCTGACTAAAAACGTGACTCTCAACAGAGACCCCTGGACCCTCCCGGAGCTCAGTTCAGAACACTCGGAGCTCGCAAATCGCCCCCTACTTTCTCCTCGGTTAAAGACAAAAACCGATTTCCTCCACCTGAAATTCTTGCTGGAAACCTCCGCTTTCACTGGCACCCAAATCAACTCTATCACTGATCTTGATAAGGCGGTTGCAGGTCTGACGGAGGAAATCCAAAGGTCAATAATTTCAGCCACCTCCTCAATTGAAGCTATCAATAACCCAAACAACCTTCCTCTACGTATCCGTGCACTCATCGCCAGGAAAAACAAAATCCGCAAACTCTGGCAAAAACACAGACTTCCCCGACTACGCCAAACTTTAAATTCCATTCAAAGGGAATTAAAGGTTCTCCTCCTCCAAAGAAGCTCTGAAGACTTCAATTCCTTTATCGCTGAAGCCGAACAGCACCCTAAACGTATCTGGAAGGTTACAGATCCTTACGAAACCGTAGACTCCACCTCCCCGCCCTATTTAAAGACGGAACCTCTTACCCACTTTACAAGGACAAAGCCAACGTCTTTGCTCAATCCCTTAAAAATCAATGCTCCCCCTTTCCAAGCCTTCAAAAATTCTCTTCTTTTCACGAAGAAGTGTCAGAAACCGTCCGGGGCACAACCTTCCAGACGGGTTCGAGTTTCAGCCCACCTCTCCCAAAGAAGTCTCCGAGGCTATCCGCGCCCTCAAAAACCGGAAAGCTCCAGGCCACGACAGTATCGGTAACGGCGTCTTAAAAGTCCTACCGCGCAAACACCTTGTTGCCCTGAACAACATCATAAACGCCATGATGCGTTTCCAACATTTTCCCCCGGCCTGGAAAGCCGCCACAGTCGTCTTTCTTCCCGAACTGGGTAAACCCCTAAGCGATCCGGCAAACCATCGCCCCATCAGCCTACTCTGCACCCTCAGCAAAGTAGCTGAAAGCATAATTCTCTCCCGACTGGAGAAATTTGTCTCGGAAAAGAAAATCCTCCCCGACTTCCAACATGGGTTTCGAAAGCAACACGGCACCGCACATCAACTTCTGCGGGTCTCCGAATTCGTCGCTAACAACCTCAACAAAGGAAGACACATCCCGATGCTACTGCTTGATTCCAAACAAGCATTCAATCGGGTCTGGCATGATGGGGTCATTTATCTATATATAAAAAATTAAGTGGCAAAACTTCCTGTTCGCATACTCCTCTTAGACCGCTTGCCCGATTTCAATGAAATTTTCAGGGGCGATTGGGGTCTGTTTGGAGGGTGCACATAAGAAATTTAATGTGTGCTTTGCAAAAAAAAAAACAAAATGATACATCCCGCCTATACAAATTATCATGAAATAATGTTTTGCCGCAAGATTGGCAGTCCTGTCAAATGCTTTTTACCAGAGAACGTATTGACAATGAGACGAAGCCGCGAATTATAAAGTGGAATTTCTAAGTGCTTTGGAGAGGTTTGGTATGACACCGCATCATTTGCGTCTCAAAGTTGGATCTGTCGTTATTATGTTTCGCAATATGATTGTGATGCACCTATCAAATACATGGGGCAGATTGATTCTACGGATTTTTTTTGAGTTCTAACGATTTGCCTTTTCAGTTCAAACGTATTCAGTTTCCAATTGGAAAATTGAATTTGAAATGACAATCGACAGGACACAAGGATAGTCGCATAGTGTGTGGCATAAATTTGGAAATGCTATAATTTTCACACGGCCAGATATACGTGGCGTGCTCACGAGTTGGAAAACCATCTTTTCTGTACACCGGAACAGAAACAAAAAATCGTTGTTTATCAAGCTGCGTTACATTGAAAAACAAATGTAGAAAAATCTCAAATAAATGATAATCGACACAATATGAATTTTTGTCTTTTCAATTCAAAAGACATAATTTCACGCAGGACAACGTCTGCGGGGTCGGCTAGTAAGCTTATAAAACTAAACTTCCCAATGTACCTCATTGGCTTAGTCAAACCCTTCGTGTCTGACCGGAAAATCGCTGCTCGGGTGAATAGTGAGCTGTCTGAAGCTCACCCGATCACGGCGGGAGTACCTCAGGGCTCCAAACTCTCCCCAGTGCTATTTAACATTTATTGTTACGACATCCCAACCGAGGAGAAAATCCTCACAGCCCAATAAGCGGATGATGTCGCCTTCTTGTACGCCTCCCGTACAATTAACTTCAGCACATCCGCCCTCAACAAATTCATCCCCACCGTCCTCGACTGGTACTGGTTGTGGAGATTCGATATCAACACAACCAAATCAGAGGCAATCTTCTTTTCACGGAGGAAACGCATTCCACCAAAAATCTTGGTAAATAGGTTCCCCATCAAATGGAGCCCTTCCGCGAAATACCTCGGTGTTGTCTTCGACAGGCGGCTAACCTGGTCGAAACAAATCGCAGCAGTTCGAGGTAAAGCCAATGGAGCCTTCAGCTCATTAAAACCCTTTTTTACCAATAAAAAGGTTTCCCCAAGCACCAAAAACCGAGCTTTTAATGCCATCATTAGAAGCATCTGCTCCTACGCGATCCCTATTTGGGGCTCTGCCTCACCCAGACAACTATCCAGGCTTCAAGCCTCATACATGCGTCTACTGAGATCAGCTCTTAATTTCCCGTGGTACGTTAGAAACAAACAGATCCTAGAGGAAACAAATCTTCCTTCCATTCCATCGGCAGCCACTTCCTACGCTGCAAATCTTCGGGCATCAGTAGCATCCCACGCAAACCCCAGCATCAACTGTCTTGCCACTCTTAGGTGCAAGAAAACCGACCGTTTCAGAAGGCCATGTATCCTGACAAATCCTTCCGCTCCCACCTAACCAAAACTCGAGCTTCGCTTTTCAGCGTCAGATTCTTTTGAGAGCCACTCACAATTGAATCTTCCTCCTAACCATAACCATATGGTTGGCAACCGGTGTAGGGGGGTTTTAGTCGGTAGGCGCATCTATCGAATCCGACACTACCCGCCAGGGTGTCGGTGTCTTTAGAAGATTTCCCCCCCCCCCCACATCTCTTCAAAAATAAAAAAACAAAAAAACAAACAAAAAAAATTTGGAAATCGACCTACGATGTCGAAGTATTTTCGTTTTATCTGACAGCGTAAGGTTAAAAAGTTCATTTCTAATTTTGTCTTATGGCGTATTAGTAATGATGTTTCTTCGAAAATCATTCGCTTACAACGGATAAAACGACTTCTGAGTGGTGATTCTAATGAATGAATTCCTTTTGGTTGAAACGATCTGCGTTGGCCGTTGAAAAGTTAAGACTATACTTCTCAGGATCATTAATTTCTTCAAAGAAATTAATGACATTTAGAAATATGCATATTTGCATTATTTTTTTGTTGTCATTTCCATATTCGTAGCAATAGAAGTTCTATGGCATAAGTAAAGTAATGGCCGCCGATTGTCATCCCTTGCCGCTGTAGCAGCTTCGCCTATGTGTACGCATATGTATGTTTGTATGCTTGTGCATTATTCGGCAATGTATGCAAATATATGTACATACTAGCTGACCCGGCGAACTTCGCACCGCCTAATTATTGGAGGAATATTTAGTAAGTCACAAACACACGACACAATACTTTTTTAATTTTATTGAAATTTGCTGCTTTTAGATTTTTATAAATATTAAAGAATTATAGTATAGATGCACAGCAAAGAGACGTTAACATTTCAAGTGACATTTTACCATAGACAATTTTTTTTGAGTAAATACTGACAAATATTTACACTATAACTATCAAACTACATCTGTCGTTTTTTTTTGACGATGGCCATGGTTAGGAAAAGAAGAAGAACTAAATCTGTCATCGAGAAAATAAAGAATTCAAACAACTATAATATAGTTATAGTGAAGCTATATATCCCTCAACTCCTTAAAATGCATTGTCCGTTTTGTAAAAAGTGAATGGAACGGCAGTAAAAAAATAATAACTGTCCAGATTGTATTAAATTATTATTAAGATGCGACGAATGCTACAACATAATCGCGGTTACCTTCAGATTTTGTACCAAGTGTGGTAAGAATGTAGAACGAATAATACGCGTGAACAGGGCAAAAGTACAAAAAAATATATTAAAGCAAAAGCTGATATCTAAACCAAAACACGTTTCTACAATGCCATCTTCATCATCTGAGGAGACATTCTGTGAATTAAATTTATCGGCCGAAGACATACAGGACATTCAAGTTATTGAAGACAGCCAAAAGCCCAACATCAAGA
The DNA here is from genome assembly GCF_024586455.1 of Bactrocera neohumeralis. Taxonomy (NCBI): domain Eukaryota; kingdom Metazoa; phylum Arthropoda; class Insecta; order Diptera; family Tephritidae; genus Bactrocera; species Bactrocera neohumeralis. The sequence continues at coordinate 19,393,698 of NW_026089624.1, forward strand.
ATGTTCTGGTAGATATTGATGTCATTGAAGACAGCCAGCAGCTCAACATTGATAATGTTCTGATCGAATCAGATTTGTCCGAGTCGCCTAGTACTTCCACCATATTATCATGTCCTCGCGAGCCAAGTGGTTCCCAAGTAGATGGAGCCAAGTTGATGGAAATAAAGAGTTACTAATACACGTTGACATTAAGGATCCAAATGCACATATTATATACATATTAAGTCATTTATTTATATTTATGCACTTCATATACAAAAATTTAAAATTTTCTTGGATGTGCTCGTTTCTGGACTGTGAACATGATAAACAAATCTTTGCTTAAATTAAATACAACACAGTTATGATCATATACAGTTAATTAATATAGTGCTTTCTGGTAGACAATATTTTTAGTTTTTTTTTGCGGTGCGTAAATAAATAAGGATGTTGGTTTTCCGACACGCGAACACGCAACGTATAATTGTCCATGTGCGAAACAGGGAAACTCTAACTTTATTCCGCAAACTTGCAACGATTGGCCTTGCGATTTATTTATGGTCATCGCAAACGCCAGACGCACGGGAAATTGCAACCTCTTAAAATCAAAAGGCAAATCCGTTGGAATCATAGGTATTCGTGGGTAAAGAAACCATTATAAAGAAAATCCGTGACTTATAATTTTCTGATATATGTACATTACATACATTATTAACATTATGCACTAGGGCAGGTCGATTTAAAAATCGTCCATTGCTCTATGAAAATCATATTCTAGGGATCAAAGTAAGAAACTTTGCCGAAGGAACCATACCTCTAAAACGAATTTTGATGTCCCCTAATTTGGGTCGAAGTTTTGGGTAAGGGCAAATTTTGAAAAATCCCACTTTAACCCATTTAGAGTACTCCATTCGAGTCCAAATGTATGACCGACCCCTACTAACTTTGGACGGCCGATCCACCCAAGCCAGTGGCACACCCCTTGGAACTCCCCTGGGGGGCTCCCCATACAATCATTTCAAAAAATCACCATTTTTGGCCTTTACATGAAAAAATCAGCTAAATGGCTATGTTTTTGAAGTTATACTTCTTATACGAGTTCGGAAAAGGGTGCGATAGATTCAGGTTGCACAACCTTGCCAATATGAATCTACGCAACCTGCTCATGCGTCTACGTGCTCAATAGAATCTACGCAACCTTGTCTGCGTAGATGTTCGAGCAAACAGATCCGAAGAGGAAACAAATCTTGTTCGTTTCCATCGGCAGCTCACTTCTACCAACAACACAATGTTGCCATGCTAGCATCCTGTTTGGTTCAAACCAACAACATCAATGTTTCCATTTTTGGTTGGTGCAAGAAAAATTCTGTTGGGATTCGAACCTACGTGCTCGTCGTCGCTTTTGAAGCGCTTACCACCAACACCACCATTCACACTTGAATTGCGTTGTCCTAATTATGGTTTGGTTATGCAGAAAGAAATATACAATGGATCGCCGATTGTTAACTCTTTCCTTGCTGCTGCTGCGCATATGTATGTTTGTATGCTTGTGCATTATTGAAGTTATACCGACACTTTTCTTTCCTTTGGTCTCATTTCTGCGAAGATTCTCAACTATTTTAACCTTTGGTTAAAATACTCTCGTTGGTCCATTTTTTTGGAAATCGACCTACGATGACGAAGTATTTTATCGTTTTATCTGACAGCGTAAGGTTAAGAAGTTCATTTCTTATTTTGTCCTATGCCTTTTTAAAAAATATGTTTCTTCGAAAATTATTCGCTTACAACAGATAAAACGACTTCTGAGTGGTGATTCTAATGAATGAATTCCTTTTGGTTGAAACGCTCTGCGTTGACCGTTGAAAAGTTAAGACTATACTTCTCAGGATCATTCATTTCTTCAAAGAAATTAATGACCTTTAGAAATATGTATATTTGCATTATTTCGTTGTCATTTCCATATTCGTAGCAATAGAAGTTCTATGGCATAAGTAAAGTAATGGCCGCCGATTGTCATCCTTGCCGCCAGCAGCTTCGCCTATGTGTACGCATATGTATGTTTGTATGCTTGTGCATTATTCGGCAATGTATGCAAATATATGTACATACTAGTTGACCCGGCGAACTTCGCACCGCCTAATTATTGAGGAATATTTAGTAAGTCACTTTAGGATTTCTTTTATAAATACGAAGAATTATAGCGATAGATGCACAGCAAAAGAGAAAATTT
>NW_026089624.1:19396006-19438933 GCF_024586455.1 Bactrocera neohumeralis
CGTATACCCATTTTAAAACCAATTCGTCGATTCGCCAATTTCATTTTTTTTTACAAAACAAGGTGATTGAGAAAATATAAAAGCATTTGCAGTGCACAGTAAAAACGGTGAGTTACTGAAAAATACAAATACAAAAGAAAGAAAAATGAAATACATTTTAACGATTTTAAGGTAAGTTTTTATTATATTTTCTGAATATAATTTATATATTTTTCCAACCTTTTTCAGCTTCAAATATGGAGGAAGAATTGAATTTTGTGTCTCCCACGCCAAGCAGCAAGAAAGAGGGTGCGCAAAATAAAAGGAAAGTGGACAGCGGAGGAAACGGAGCGGCTCATCCACGAAGTTGAGTCAAGAGAAGGGACGTGGAATTTCCTTTCCTCTGCCTATAGGGATCGTAACCTTGAAGAGACTGAATGGCATGAGGTGACTGAAAAATTACAGATGAAGCAGCCGGAAGTGGCAACTAAATGAAACAGCCTTCGCTGTTCTTTTCGCGTAAGTATTGTGAAATAGTACAGAAGAAATAAGATAACAAATATTTCTTTCAGACGGCTTTCAACCGGAAAGATTTTTCAAAAAGTGGACAAGTTGCAGGAAGAGCGCCCACGATGAGGCCGCTCTATAACTCATTAAAGTTTCTTGATCCCACTTTGCGTGTTGAAGCGAACATCACATCAAATTTAAAAAATGTAGGTATAGTATATACATTTAAGCAAAATAATCTCTAAAAACATATTATCATTTGTTTTTCATACGTATATTTGTTTTTACAGGACAACCCGTAGACCCTGACCCCTTCACCACTAATGTTAGAGTCAGATGATTTATCTGGCGAAGTACAATCAACGTCATCCACATCACGATATACTTTAGGGAGACATCGAAACCAAAAATACGATGATGTTCCACAACTGGCCAAAGATTTTAAGAGGGGATATAAAATTGAGCAACTGCTCTCTCCTTGCTACTTTATGTTGATACTTGAATATCAAAAAAGTTTATATCAAGTATCAACATACAGTAGCAAGGTGGGAGCAGTTGCACAATTTTATGTTCTAAGTTGCATGAGTATAAAATTCTTTCGACATAAATCAGAACTTATTTTCCAAGTTAAGACATATGCTAAGCAATGGACAATCCACATACGAAGGGCAAGGTACCCTGAAGGAAGGCATCCTATCCCTCTTGCTGTGGGACAGGAGAAGTTCAAGTTCGCTGTCCTCTGTCCAGGGTTGAATCTTAATTGCATACCTCTCCGCATACAAAAGGCCATGAAGATCTCCGCCGGCTGGGCGGAGGGCAACGGACTAACTGTCAATCCAGATAAAAGAGAAGTCTGCCTCTTCACAAGAAGGAAACTGAATCCCCTTAAACTGCCTCGCGTCATTCAGCTCCTTCAAGGGTTCTTTGAAGCAATGAACCATAGAGAACTTGGGGTAGTGTTGATGGTGGACAAACCAAAAAGCTTCCTCGTTTAGGATAAATGGCGCTTAGCATCAATTTAGGGGTCATCACAGGCACCTAAGCTAAAGATCCTGCTTTCAGAAAACAGTAATAATGGATTCGACGGATTGCAGAGCATGCGGGGAGGATGATGAGATGCTGGAAAATTATGTATGCGAATGGCCAGCCTTTAGTCGGATGAGAAGTAACATAATCCATGGCTCCCAATACTTTAACTTAAGGCTGTGGTGGAAAAGAATCAGGTCTAAAGAGGTACTGCATAAGACTTAAATTGGTTGCCTACCGGGGGTACAATGAGCGGCCAATACTTTAACTTAAGGCTGTGGTGGAAAAGATTCAGGTCTAAAGAGGTACTCCATAACTCTTAAATTGGTTGCCTCCCTGTGGTCTGGCGCATATGCACCTCTCTTTTCAACGAACCAACCAAACTTATTGACATATCTCACACATTAACCATTACTTCGTAGAATAAAAAAAGTATGAAAAATGGTTTTAACTATTCATTGTCCGATTTATGAGATCTTCGGCAAAAGGTTGGAGTAAATCCAAGATTATACTATACGTTCATTTAATTTCGGCAACATATCTTACATATTGACCGATCTCTACGGTAAAATAAATTGCTATTTTATTTCAAAATGACTCGAGTGGATTCAATTCAAAAGCATTCTTGCAGTTTCCGTAATTTTGTAATTCAAAGAGTTCTTCCTGTATAAGTTAACACAATATAAATTTATATAAATTCGCTGACAACAATGTCTGCACAATTAGGAGTGAACTTACAGTTGAGACTCCTATCGCAATGTTAGCTCAATGGAATGCGCTACATGCGCATCCGTTCTCCCGATTATTAGGTAAGTGAGCGAAACACGCGCAAACCTAATTTTGATGACTAAACACTAATAGATCTCGAGCTAAGCTTGATGGTGGCTTGCAATAGAATTAAGTTTTCAGTTTTGCAATAAAGCTCAACATAAGCACATAGTGCTGCCAAGTAAAAACATATTGTTTTATTTTATGTGGCGCCCGAGCAGGGACCGCGAAAGTTAAAAATCGTTCACTGATTTATATTCGCGGCTTCTAAATAAAAAAAAACTTCTGGTAGTTGGCCCCGTAGTAAGAGCACAACACGTGTTCACGAAAAGGACGGTCCGTACGGACCCGCCAACCGGAAGATTAACATAGTCAACAAGAAAAAAAAAAACCTTTTTACATTTTTTAAGAAAATTAAAATAAAGTTTTTAAAAAATGTTTAAAGAATACTAAAATTAAACGAACTAAAATCATCAAATAACGAAATCAACAAATAAAGCTAAGTGCAAAAGAGACAAAAAAAAAAGAGGGCAACAACATTCATCAATGTCTGATTAACAATCTGACTACACACAGTAAAATCATCAAATAACGAAATCAACAAACAAAGCTAAGTGCAAAAGAGACAAAAAAAAGGTGCAACAACATTCATCAACCCAGGAAGAGGAAAAAAGGGTGCAACAGCATTCATCAACTTACTATTAACCAGCAATCAACCATCTAAGGACATAATGCAGTGGCTAGGATTAACGTAAGTTAGGCTAAATAAAATATTTGTTACTAAATAGATAAAATAAGAAAACGTTATTAAAAATAATGGCAAGTTTGTAAACAAGTGATAAACTTAAGAAGAAATAATATTAATAAATTATAAAGAAAGGTTCATATTTTCCATCTTTCAAACGTAAAAGAAAGGTAGTGAATCAAAAATGAGTCAGGAAGAACAAATAGCATCGACATTGTCGAGATTAAATCTGCATTCATCCAGCACTAACGTTTCCCCTCCTAACATCCCTTCCACTTTCAATCCTAATCAAAAAAGAGAACTCATTTCGTTAATATCGGAAACAGTTTCGGCCATACTACACCCACAAACCGAAGAAGAAGTTGAACATCCTGTAGATTTTAGCGTTAACGTGGACGCATCCGAAAGAGTTCCGGATGTGGTAAAATGTTTAAGAGAATTTTCGGGTAAAAACGGAGAATTCAGTTCATGGCGGAAATCGGTAGATAGAATATTATTAAGTACGGACAAAATAAGAACACCCCAAAATATTTTGCTATCCTGCATACAATAAGACACAAGATAGTTGTCGAAGCTGACACGGCCCTTGAGTCTTACCGCACCCCATTAAATTGGGGTAAGATAAAAAAATGTCTGATGTTACATTACTCGGACAAGAGAGACGTTAGCACGTTGGAATATCAAATGACAACACTTGCACAACGGGGTAGCACTGTTGAAGAATTTTATCAACAAGTTTCTCAATATCTCTCACTTATCCTAGACAAAATCGATTGCCTGGAGTTAGGTGAAGAATCTTTGTATGCCATGACAACGACATATAAAGAAAAGACACTTGATACATTTATAAGAGGTCTGAAAGGTGCCTTACGCAGTCTGTTAAGTGTAAAGGAACCAACCAGTTTATCACAGGCTCTCAACATGTGTCTCCAATTAGGCAACATGAATAACAGGACGAACCATACAAATAGTATCAGTCGCTTGCCGACCAATACCAAACCTATTAGCCACAATCAACCTATTAGCCACAATCAACCAAGGTCATACTCATTCAAACCCCAAGGAAGACCCTTTTACCCAGAACTCATAAATGTTCACAACCAATCCCTTAGACCAAATTCGTATCAACAGTACTGACAAAACCGACACTAGGTCACAATGCAACCAAACTTTAGACCACCTCTTCCTCCAAAACCTCCTACACCAATGGAAGTTGATTGCTCTCTTCAAACGAAGCAAATAAATTATCAGAATAGGCCTCAGTATCAACAAAATCAAACATTTTATAATAGGCAGCAAACATTCAGTAACAAACCACAAGCATTTAGTAATGAACTAGCGCAGGCTAATAATAATCAAGCTAGTAAGAGACCACCATCACAGATAATACAGACTCCTAATAAAATGCAACGGATCTACAATACTGAAGTTACAGAAACTGACCCAATAGAATACGATAATGAAATGTTAGAATATCCTGAAGGGTACTACGAGTCTTCGCAGGACTACCAACCCGAATACAACGAAGAACAAGAAGAGATCGAAGCAACCCCTAGTGACAAGATCAATACTATTTTACATTACTCAATAAATACGAATACCCCATCCACCAGTTAGCAATTAACTCTATTACACACACTACATTAAGGCTAAATCATTTGAGTCCCGAAGATAACGAAAGATTAAAACAACTCTTTAACTCTTGCCCAACATTATTTGCTGAACCAGATAAAAAATTAACATATGTCACGAACGTTAAAGCCGAAATTAGGACTAAAAGCGATAGGCCAATATATTCCAAAACTTACCCCTATCCAATGCCTTTAAAAAAAGAAATAGACAAACAAATCTCAAACATCGAAATCTCCCTACAATTCTCCGGTATGGGTCGTACCGAAGAAAGAAGACGCCTCAGGATTAAAAAAATTCCGTATGGTTATCGACTATCGTAAATTGAACGAGGATACCATAGCAGATAAATATCCCATCAAATAAGTATTTTTCTACAATTGACCTTAAGAGTGGATTCCATCAGATTGCTCTCAACGCAGCAGATATTGAGAAGACCGCCTTCTCCATTGCCAATGGGAAATTTGAGTTTACTCGACTTCCATTCGGCTTAAGAAATGCCCCTGCCATTTTCCAACGCACTTTGGATGATGTGCTACGAAAACACATCGGCGTTCGGTGCTACGTTTATGTTGATGACATAATTATCTTTAGCAAAAGTAAAGAAGATCATTTTAGAAATCTTGCAATTATATTTGACACTCTCGAAAAAGCGCATTTAAAGGTACAGTTCGAAAAATGTGAATTTATCAAAAAGGAAATCGAGTTCCTCGATATAATAGTTGGCCAAAATGGAATTCGCACTACACAAAAAAAGATAGAAGCTATAATAAATTTTCCACGGCCCAAAACTGTCCATGATTTACGCTCCTTTTTAGGAATGACCGGACATTATCGCAGATTTATAAAAGCGTATGCACAAATTGCAAAACCCCTGACTGAAATACTGAGAGGAGAGCTGGGAAGAGTTTCCAAGAATCAGTCTAAAAGGACACTTTTAAATCTAACCGCACAACAAGTAGAAGCTTTTAAAGACCTGAAAAATTGCTTGACGTCAGACGATGTTATATCGGGTGATTTTTTAAGAGCTTGATAACTTTTTTTTAAAAAAAACGCATAAAATTTGCAAAATCTCATCGGTTCTTTATTTGAAACGTTAGATTAGTTCATGACATTTACTTTTTGAAGATAATTTCATTTAAATGTTGACCGCGGCTGCGTCTTAGGTGGTCCATTCGGAAAGTCCAATTTTGGGCAACTTTTTCGAGCATTTCGGCCGGAATAGCCCGAATTTCTTCGGAAATGTTGTCTTCCAAAGCTGGAATAGTTGCTGGCTTATTTCTGTAGACTTTAGACTTGACGTAGCCCCACAAAAAATAGTCTAAAGGCGTTAAATCGCATGATCTTGGTGGCCAACTTACGGGTCCATTTCTTGAGATGAATTGTTCTCCGAAGTTTTCCCTCAAAATGGCCATAGAATCGCGAGCTGTGTGGCATGTAGCGCCATCTTGTTGAAACCACATGTCAACCAAGTTCAGTTCTTCCATTTTTGGCAACAAAAAGTTTGTTAGCATCGAACGATAGCGATCGCCATTCACCGTAACGTTGCGTCCAACAGCATCTTCGAAAAAATACGGTCCAATGATTCCACCAGCGTACAAACCACACCAAACAGTGCATTTTTCGGGATGCATGGGCAGTTGGCCACCAAGATCATGCGATTTAACGCCTTTAGACTATTTTTTGTGGGGCTACGTCAAGTCTAAAGTCTACAGAAATAAGCCAGCAACTATTCCAGCTTTTGAAGACAACATTTCCGAAGAAATTCGGGCTATTCCGGCCGAAATGCTCGAAAAAGTTGCCCAAAATTTGACTTTCCGAATGGACCACCTAAGACGCAGCCGCGGTCAACATTTAAATGAAATTATCTTCAAAAAGTAAATGTCATGAACCAATCTAACGTTTCAAATAAAGAACCGATGAGATTTTGCAAATTTTATGCGTTTTTTTAAAAAAAAGTTATCAAGCTCTTAAAAAATCACCCGATACTTCACTATCCAGATTTCGAAAAAGCTTTTGAGCTTACCACGGATGCTTCAAATTACGCTCTAGGAGCCGTACTCTCCCAAGACGGTAGGCCAATATCCTTTCTGTCAAGAACTCTAAGCAGAGCAGAGGAAACTTTTGCCGCAAATGAAAAAGAAATGTTGGCAATAATTTGGCTCTACAGTCCCTGAAATGCTTCCTATACGGATCAAAAAAGGTTAAGATTTACACTGATCACCAACCATTGACCTTTGCTCTCAGCAACAAAAATACTAATGCAAAAATGAAAAGATGGAAGGCACAATTGGAAAAATATAACCACGAAATCATTTATAAACCAGGCAACACAAACATCGTCGCAGACCTACTCTCACGACCACCAATCGCTAACTTAAATTCAATGACTGTCCACAGTAGTGACAGCTCTTTCGAAAATTTAATTTCTTCAGTAGAAATACCCATTAACGTCTTCAAAAACCAAATTTTCATATCAGAAGATTCCAAAAACTAATACAAATTCGAAATAGTTTTCCCTACGTACCATAGGCACTTAATAACTGAAAGAACCTACAATGAAGAATCGCTAAAATCGCTTTTAAAGAAATATCTTAATCCATCGGTAATCAATGGTATAAAAACCACAGAGCCCATTATGCTAAAAATTCAATCAATCTACCCTCTACATTTCGCAAATTACAAAATTCGTTTCACACAAATAGTAGTTGAAGATATAACTAAGACCGAGACCCAAGATAAAATAATAATCGAGGAACATAACCGTGCTCACAGAAACGAAAAAGAAAATAAGCTACAGATTTTGGAAAAATATTATTTCCCCGCTATGTCGAAAAAAATAAAAAAAATCATAAAATTATGCAAAGTTTGTAAAGAAAATAAATATGATCGCCACCCAAACAATGCAAAATTAGGAGCTACACCCTTACCAGAATATCCAGGTCATACTATTCACATAGACATTTTCTCAACAGACAAACATAAAGTACTGACTTCTATTGACAAGTTTTCCAAATTAGCCATTATAAAGAAACTAGCTGGGAAAAGTATAGACAGTATAAAAACCCTTAAGAGAAATAATATTTTATTTTGGAATTCCGAAGGCTATAGTTTTCGATAACGAAAAGACATTTAATTCTCAACCAATAAAATTCATGTTAGAAAACGAATTCAATATAAAAATATTCACTGCACCACCCTATAAAAGCGAGGTGAATGGACAAATAGAACGGTTTCATTCAACAATATCAGAAATTATGAGATGCTTAAAACAGGAACACTCTGATAAAAATTTCGACGAATTAATGGAATGGTCTGTAAACGAATACAACCATTCTGTTCATTCTATTACAGAAAAAAAACCCGTTGACATATTCTTCGGTAGACCTACCTCAAATGCGACTAATAGAGAAGAAACTATGAAGAAGGTTCTAGAAAAATTAAGAAAAAAACAGGAAAAGGACCTGCAATATCATAACAAATATAGAAAGGAAACTATTGACTATAGAACAGGAGACAAAATTTTTGTTAAACAGAATAAAAGATTAGGAACAAAACTTTCAAAAAGGTACAAAGAGGAAATAGTTAAGGAAAACAGACAGTCCACTGTAAAAACAGAATCAGGCAAAATAGTCCACAAGGATCGTATAAGAAACTAATATAATCATATTTCCTTTTAGATCACTAATTTCCATAACCCTTCACATCCTTTGCTACGCTTCGGTTGAAGTACTCGATTACTCTCAATCCGAGATTGTTGCCATCGAAAATGGCATCGGGAAAGTGCAGTCTGGAACTTACAGGATCCTTCACTTCATCAACCTCACCGAATACTCCATAATTCTAGAGGACATAAATACCCACTTCACAAAAAATATCCCACCGTCCCATCCCTTGCACCCATTCATTGCAGAAGAAATTAAAATATGTAATTAATATTACTATCAACAATATAACACCAAAATATAAAGTAAAGAGGTCACTAAATTTTATAGGATCAGCATGGAAGTGGATTGCGGGAAATCCCGACCATGATGACCTTTTAGCGATCATTAGTAAATTTGAAGAAAGCATAGAAAGCAATAATCAACAGCTAGTAATTAATAGGATGGAGTCATGTGTAGAAGTTCACGCAAGTGAGGAAAGTTCTCTGATCGCCATTCACTTGGGAGTGGCCAGAAACGATTCTTTTACACATGGCTCAAGCAGCTCACTACTTCCGGTCTTTGACCAAGTATCCTCTGGGTAGCCTAAGAACATCCGTTCGAAGGCGAGCTAATGTGAGAAGGCGAAACATCCCCTGCATAAGGTTGTGCGCTGGGTTTGGGAACCGCCACGTAAAAAACACACCCAATGAAAAAGAAAACACAGCCTCGGATGAGAGACCCCCCTTTTGATGACGACCATGGCAAACGAAATAAGGACTACGATTTGAGGGCATGCACCTGGAATGTCCGGACCCTTAATTGGGAAGGTGCCGCTGCCCAGCTGGTTGATGTCCTCGCAAAAGTAAAGGCTGACATCACCGCCTTCCAAGAAATGCGATGGACGCGACAAGGACTGAGACGAGTAGGTCCTTGTGACATTTACTACAGTGGCCATATAAAGGAGCGCAAGTCTGGTGTTGGATTCGTGGTGGGAGAGAACTCCGTCGCCGAGTACTATCATTCACTCCGGTGAATGAACGTCTAGCCACAATCTGCATCAAAGCGAAGTTCTTCAAAATATCGCTGATTTGCGCCCACGCTCCGACGGAAGAGAAGGACGATAAGACCAAAGATGCCTTCTATGAGCGCTTGGAGCGCGCTTATGAGAGCTGCCCCCGCCACGATGTCAAAATCGTGCTTGGCGACTTTAACGCCAGGGTGGCAAAGAAGGTGTCTTTGGCACTACGGTCGGTAAATTCGGCCTCCACGACGGAACATCCCCTAATGGGTTGAGGCTGATTGACTTCGCCGGGGCCCGAAATATGGTTATCTGTAGTACTAGATTCCAGCACAAGAAGATTCATCAAGCTACCTGGCTGTCTCCGGATCGAAAAACTACCAACCAGATCGATCATGTTGTGATAGACGGAAGACACGTCTCCAGTGATTTCGATGTGCGTGCGCTCACAGGTCCTAACATCGACTCGGACCACTATCTTGTTGCAGCCAAGATTCGCACCCGCCTTTGTGGAGCAAAAAACGCGCGCCACCAAACACAAGGAAGGTTCGACGTCGAGAAGCTGCAATCACAACAGACAGCCGAACGAACGATTTTCTACTCGGCTTGTACTCCTGCTCTCTGAGAGCACTCGTCAACAACTCGGTATAAGGGAACTGTTGGACGGAATTTCAAACTCCTTACGTACATGTGCAACCGAAACCATTGGTTTTCGGAAAGTGCAAAAGAACAGCTGGTACGACGAGGAGTGCCGTGTCGCAGCGGAGAGAAAACAGGCTGCCTACCTCGCAACGTTACGATCGACCAGTACACGTGCGGGATGGGATAGATACCGAGAGTTGAAGAGGGAAGCGAGACGCATTTGTAGACAGAAGAAGAAAGAGGCTGAAATTCGTGAGTATGAAGAGCTTGATAAGCTGGCCGACAGGGGTAATGCTCGAAAATTCTACGAAAAAATGCGGCAGCTTACAGAAGGTTTCAAGACCGGAGCATACTCTTGTAGAACCCCCAAAGGTGATCTAGTCACTGATGCCCAGAGCATACTTCAATTATGGAGGGACCACTTCTCCAGCCTGCTGAATGGCAGTGAACGCACAACACCAGGAGAAGGAGAACCAGATTCCCCAATCGATGACGATGGAGCAGACGTTCCATTACCCGACCATGAAGAAGTTCGAATAGCAATTGCCCGCCTGAAGAATAACAAAGCGGCAGGGGCCGACGGATTGCCGGCCGAGCTATTCAAACACGGCGGCGAAGAACTGATAAGGTGCATGCATCAGCTTCTTTGTAAAATATGGTCGGACGAAAGCATGCCCAACGATTGGAATTTAAGTGTGCTATGCCCAATCCATAAAAAAGGAGACCCCACAATCTGCGCCAACTACTGTGGGATTAGCCTCCTCAACATCGCATATAAGGTTCTATCGAGCGTATTGTGTGAAAGATTAAAGCCCACCGTCAACAAACTGATTGGACCTTATCAGTGTGGCTTCAGACCTGGAAAATCAACAACCGACCAGATATTCACCATGTGCCAAATCTTGGAAAAGACCCGTGAAAGAAGACTCGACACACACCACCCCTTCGTCGATTTCAAAGCTGCTTTCGACAGCACGAAAAGGAGCTGCATTTATGCCGCGATGTCTGAATTTGGTATCCCCGCAAAACTAATACGGCTGTGTAAACTGACGTTGAGCAACACGAAAAGCTCCGTCAGGATCGGGATGGACCTCTCCGAGCCGTTCGATACCAAACGAGGTTTCAGACAAGGCGGCTTCCTATCGTGCCACTTCTTCAACCTGCTTCTGGAGAAAATAGTTCGAGCTGCAGAACTAAACAGAGAAGGTACCATCTTCTATAAGAGTGTACAGCTGCTGGCGTATGCCGACGATATTGATATCATCGGCCTCAACACCCGCGCCGTTAGTTCTGCTTTCTCCAGGCTGGACAAGGAAGCCCAGAAAATAGGTCTGGCAGTAAACGAGGGCAAAACGAAATATCTCCTGTCATCAAACAAACAGTCGTCGCACTCGCGACTTGGCTCTCACGTCACTTTTGACAGTCATAACTTTGAAGTTGTAGATAATTTCGTCTATTTAGGAACCAGCATTAACACGACCAACAATGTCAGCCTGGAAATCCAACGCAGGATTGCTCTCCAACAGGTGCTACTTCGGACTGAGTAGGCAATTGAAAAGTAAAGTCCTCTCTCGACGAACAAAAGCTAAACTCTATAAGTCGCTCATAATTCCCGCCCTGCTATATGGTGCAGAGGCTTGGGCGATGACAGCAACCGATGAGTCGACGTTACGAGTTTTCGAGAGAAAAATTCTGCAAAAGATTTATGGTCCTTTGCGCATTGGCCACGGCGAATATCGCATTCGATGGAACGATGAGCTGTACGAGATATACGACGACATTGACGTAATTCAGCGAATTAAAAGACAGCGGCTACGCTGGCTAGGTCATGTTGTCCGGATGGATGAAAACACTCCAGCTCTGAAAGTTTTCGACGCAGTACCCGCCGGGGGAAGCAGAGGAAGAGGAAGACCTCCACTCCGTTGGAAGGACCAAGTGGAGAAGGACCTGGCTTCGCTTGGAATATCCAATTGGCGCCACGTAGCGAAAAGAAGAAACGACTGGCGCGCTGTTGTTAACTCGGCTATAATCGCTTAAGCGGTTTCTACGCCAATTAAGAAGAAGAAGAATTAATAGAAACGTTTTTGAAAGAATTAAAAATATTACCGATGTAAGCAACAGCATATTAAAAACACTACAAAATAGCAGTGAACTTCGACCCTCACTAATACTTCAGTATAAATTTAAAATTGATATAATAAAAGAAGAAATTGAAAACATTAACAGAGCAATATATCTTACCAAAGCAAACATAATAGACAGTTTCATAATATCGAATGTAGAGGCTCACAAGATAAATGACATATTTATTGAAGAAAACATTCCGTTTGATTCTTTAGAAGAATTATTTACAAAATTTACTAATTTATGTAATAAAAGTATTAAAAACAAGGAATGAAATTTGTAATTGCATTTTAATAAAACCAATAAGCAAAAATGGAACAATTTTGAAATTAAAATTTGAAAACGTTTTGAAATGTAATGAAAATGACTATGGAATAGAAAATGATTGTAAACAAATAAATAATGTAAAAATATGCAAACAAGACCAAATTGAAGATTTAAAAAACGAAAATTGTATTAAAAATTTGATAGAAAACAAACCTTATGATTGTATTATTACAAATACTGAACATGTAAGAAACATTGAAGAACTAAAAGCAGGATTAATTTTACTAAATAACTTTCAAGGAAATTTTACTATAAGTAATAACGTAACGAGACATTTAAATGGATCATTTATTGTAAAATTTTTTAATGAACAATAAAAATTAACAATTTAAATTTTACTGCAATCGAAGCTCACAGCCTGAGACCATTGCCAGCATTAATCCATAATTCAAATTCTCGATCCGAGTACGAAGAAGTACTATCTCTAAAGTTTATGAGAGAGCTTAATATTAAACATATAAAAAAAATCAGCTCTCTAAATTTACTAGTGAAGTCTAGTATGCTAACTCATTTCGGTATTTTGGTCGTTGTTATAATCATAATTATAACTCTTAAAATTCGGACACGGAAAATTGCCGAAATCACTATTCAAAACGCGGAAGGGATTCATATGCCGAGAAGACAAGTAACAAAACATAAAAGTCTTAACGATATACCATACTTTTAAAGACCAATCGGGGACGATTGGAATTTCGGAGGGAGGAGTTAACACAATATATATAACTTTATATCAATTCGCTGACAACAATGTCTGCACAATTAGGAGTCAACTTACAGTTGAGACTCCTATGGCAATATTAGCTCAATGGAATGCGCTACACGCGCATCCGTTCTCCCGATTATTAGGTAGGTGAGCAAACCTAATTTTGATGACTAGGCACTTATAGAGCTCGAGCTAAGCTTGATGGTGGCTTGCAATAGAATTAAGTTTTCAGTTTTGTAATTAAGCTCAACATAAGCACATAGTGCTGCCAAGTAAAAACATATTGTTTTATTTTATGTTATATCTTCAGTACAATATGAGCGTTCGTTCTCAAGGCCAGTTTTTCACCAACTTTAGCTTCTTCGGTATATTTGATTTCGGTATATTTGGTTTGCTTATAAAAGCGGGAAGCTTATCTTCAAAAATTAATATATGCATTTGTGACGTTTGTCTTGAAGTTTCAATTTAGTTTAATTAATTTAAGTGTATGAAAATAATCACAATATAAGCCAAATTTATCTGATATGCCGGTAATAATGTGAACTGTTTCAACAAACCATTAATTGATTTGTTAACCAGAAAAATCTCAACCTCTGCTCTCAGTTCATTTAATCTTCTAAGGGCAACGAGGAAAATCCCTAGAAGGTAATCTTGGTGCTCTATAATACAGTGCGTTGTTATTGTATTAGATCTCAACTTTTCCGGAGGACCATTAGTAATAGTAGCAAGTACAAGCAATGGATAATAATTCAAAATGTCGGTAAATTCATCAGACAGCAAAATGAAAAATGGCGACTTTTTAATTTTTGAAATAGCCGTATATCTCTACCATATATCATTTCACATTAGTTCAATTCGCTCTCTGACCGTGTTATTACCTCTGGTATATCTTCTACTTAATTCTTTCTCTTTAATCCCAAAACTTCTTTGATATCTTCGATAGCGCACAGCTGATATAGTAAGGCTTGTTTGTAAAAAAATTTTGGAATATTTTTTATTTGTTGTCTACTATTAAATGGGTAAAAATTCAGTTCAAACAAAGCTAATTAAATGACACGTACGGGCAAAATTTGTTGCTTGAACGCCAATACTAAAATTAGTTTGCAAAACTTTGTTCTGGGAGTTTTGATCTTGAGGAGACACCACGCCATGGAAGGTCTCTTCAAGATGATGTGATTAGTGAACAACGCAATATAATATATATAAACCTGTTAAATCATTTCAAGGTTGAAATTAGCCAAATCATGTAAGCCGTTCTCGAGTTTAGCGAAGCTAGCGAACAGCAATTCATTTATATATGTACATATACCATAAACGTATAGGTATACACCGGGTTTTCAAAAAAGATGGATACGAATTCTTAATAAACAAAACGCGCAGAAATTGTTAAGAAAATTTAAAAGTTTTTTATTTTATGTTAAGTAAAATCTGCGCCAACTATCGTGGAATACGCCTCCTCAACATCGCACATAAGGTTCTATAGAGATAATTGTGTGAAATATTACAGCCCACCATACTGATTGGAGCTTATTCGTGTGCCTTTAGGTATGGAAAATCAACAACTGACCAGATATTCACCATACACCAAATCTTGAAAAAAACCGTGAAAAGAGAATCGACGACCACCTCTTCGTCGGTTTCAGTGCTGCTTTTGGCAGCAAGAAAAGGAGTTGCCTTTACCTACATTTGCTTTCTAGATATATTTCCCGCTCCACATAATCATCGGAAATTTAGTCATTCCGCAGTGGCTCCAAAAGTGGCACAGGCCACGAACCTACGTTATATTATGCGAACAGCACAATCACTCCGCTAAATGTGACGTACGGTTGCCGGCTGTCGCTCTTTCACATTCGCCAAGTGTGGAGCGTCACTATTGACAATCATCACATCAAAGTCCTAGATAACTTCGCATATCTTGGAACCAGTATTAACACCACCAACAGTGTCAGCCTCCAAATTCTACGCAGAATAACTCTTACCAACAGGTGCTACTTCGGACTGAGTAGGCAATTGAGAAGTAAAGTCCTCTCTCGATGAACATAAACCGAACTCTGTAAGTTTCTCATTGTTCCCGTTCCGCCATATGGTGTAGAGGCATGGACGATGACATCTCATGAGTCGACGTTATGAAATTTCGAGAGAAAAGTTCTGCAGCAGATTTATGGTACTTTGCGCTTTGGCCACAGCGAATATCGCATTCGCTGGAACGATGAGCTTTATGAGATATACGACGACATTGACATAGTTCAGCGAGCTCTGAAAGTGTTCGACACAGTACTCGCCAGCGGAAGCAGAAGAAGAGGTAGACTCCGTTAAAAAGAGCAGGTGGAGAAGGACCTAGGAGTCTCCAATTGGCCCCAAACAGCGAAAAGGAAGAACAACTGGCGCGCTGTTGTAAACTCGACTATAACTGCTTAAGCGGTCTTTGTAATGAATAGTACGTTTAATATTTACTTCTAAGGCTTGAAAAGAGCCTGGCTTATTGCTAATGACCAATAACTCAAATAAACCAACAAGAATTATTCTAGAGGTGTTAAATCACAACTTCTTGAAGACTATTTCAAAAATTCAAAATTTCTTGAAATAATTGAATATACAAACTTTTCTCGCAGTGATCGTTTGTTGCACATGCTTTGTGGCACGTAGTCTTGTTGGAACAAGGTGTTGTCATGATCAACTTCCCCCAATTGCGGTATAAAAAGTTGGTTATCATCAATTTATACCGCTCTCCATTGACCGTAACAGAGTCTTCAGCTTCATTTCGAAATAATAATTATAGAAAGAAAAACCACATCAAACTATCAATTTAGATGAATGTAATGAATGAATGTTCCTGAATAATTTGTGGATTTTCTTCACACCAGATACGAGTTTTGTTTATTTACCACTCAGATGAAAATGAGCCTCATAGGAAAAGATTTCCTAATTTCCTAAAGGAATCTACCACTCAGATGAAAATGAGCCTCATAGGAAAAGATTTCCTAATTTCCTAAAGGAATCGTTGGCGTTTTCAAGTTGTTCCAAGGCAAACTCGCGGTATTCATGGCATGGCTTCAGGTCTTGAGTGAAAACAATTTTATATGTATGCAAGCTCTTTGTCTTTTTGGCATGAAAAGCTGCAATTGGGGAATTGATAATAAAATTGAATAACTTATAAACTTTGTTCTTGCGTACATCTTTCCATAATGAAATTGTTAACATTTTGACAATGAGAAAAATTACAGATCATGACATTAAAAATGGCCGAAGGAAACTTGCTTATCATATCATACCTATTAGAAAATCCATTATTATCAACTGAATAAAGGCGCAATTGATGTGGTGTTAAATTACGTCTTGTAAACCCTCTTAAAATATTTGCATTTTTTCCACTAAATTAATAATTACGGCATTTTGTGTTTTATTCTTATGGTTTTTGACTATAGAAATTAAGATAAGTTAATTCGGAGTAATAAAATAAATTATTTTCTTAATTCTTATTTCGAATCTGTGAGCGACTGTCTTCTTGCTTTCTTTGTGGTAACAAAATCGATTTTCGCGACGCCCAAAACCGATACAACAAACCGAACATCAAACAAATAATACCAGAATACATGACACCTAATTTTTTATCGGTTTCAATTCTGATTACGAAAAGGGAACTGGGGGTAGGAGTATCGTCTCTGAGGGTACACCCGTTCCTGTCTATTTCGGGCCGTCCTCCTGTACACGATGAGCTGGTTAAAGTGATTAATGGAGAAAATCATGGAAAAAACTTATTGAAAATCATCAAGCGTTTCTGAGAAAGAAACTTTTTAGGGATGCGTGATTTCACTTATTCAATATTTCTTGACTATATTAACTTGGCAATTAACCCACTGCCTCTATCGAAAGTTAAAGCGAAAGAAACACGAGCGATCTGGATTGCGGTCTTAATAGTTCAATTAAATTCTTTATTATTCTTCTACTTTATTATTAGCGGTGTCTACCGCTTATAGCCGAGTTAACAACAGCGCGCCAGTTGGATATTCCAAGCGAAGCCAGGTCCTTCTCCACTTGGTCATTCCAACGGAGTGGAGGTCTTCCTCTTCCTGTGCTTCCCCCGGCGGGTACTGCATCGAATATTTTCAGAGCTAGAGTGTTTGCGTCCATTCGGACAACATGACCTAGCAAGCGCAGCCGCTGTCTTTTAATTCGCTGAACTATGTCAATGTCGTCATATATCTCGTACAGCTCATCGTGATGCGCAAAGGACCATAAATCTTTCCCAGAACTTTTTTCTCACAACGTCGACTCATCAGTTGTTGTCATCGTCCAAGCCTCTGAACCTTATAGCAGGACGGGAATTATGAGTGACTTATAGAGTTTGGTTTTTGTTCGTCGGGAAAGGATTTTACTTCTCAATCGCCTACTTAGTCCGAAGTAGCGCCTGTTGGCAAGAGTTATCCTTCGTTGGAATTCCAGGCTGTTGGTGGTGCTTACACTGGTTCCAAGACAGACAAAATTATCTACGACTTCAAAGTTATGACTGTCAACAATGACGTGAGAGCCAAGTCGCGAGTGCGAGGACTGTTTGTTTGATGACAGGAGATATTTTGTCTTGCCCTCGTTCACTGCCAGACCCATTTGCTTCGCTTCCTTGTCCAGTCTGGAGGAAGCAGAACTAACAGCGCCAAAGATACCTTCTTTGCCCACCTGGCGTTAAAGTCGCCCAGCACTATTTTGATATCTTGGCGGGGGTAGCTCTCATAGGTACGCTCCAAGCGCTCATAAAAGGCATCTTTGGTCACATCGTCTTTCTTTTCCGTCGGGGCGTGGGCGCAAATCAGCGATATGTTGAAGAACTTCGCTTTAATGTGGATTGGCTAGACGTTCATCCACCGGGGTGAATGATAGTACTCGGCGACGGAGTCTATCTCTCATCACGAATCCCACACCAAATATGCGCTAGTTTATATGGCCACTGTAGTAAATGCCACAAGGATCTACTCACCTCAGTCCTTGTCCCGTCCATCGCATTTCTTGGACCACGGTGATGTCAGCCTTCACTCTAACGAGGACATCAACCAGTTGGGCAGCGGCACCTTCCACACCTTCATTTCGATGCCATGGTCGTCATCAAAAGGGGGGTCTCTCATCCGAGGCTGTTTTGTCTTTTGCACTGGGACTGTCTTTTACGTGGCACGTCCCAAACCCAGCGCACAACCCTGTGGAGGGGATGTTCTACCTCACACTTTTACTCGCCTTCAAACGGATGTTCTTAGGCTACCCAGAGGATACTTGATCAAAGACCGGAAGTCGTCAGCTGCTTAAGCCATATGTAAAAGAATCGTTTCTGGCCACTACCAAGTGAATGGCGATCAGAGAACTTTCCTCACTAGCGTGAACTTCTACACATGGCTCCATTCTCCAGCTCAACATACTGATCATTTATATATGTATATGTAAGGTCAAATAGGACCAAAGTTTATTATTACAAATGAGTTTAAATACATAAATGTTGATACAAAAAGAAATTAAGTTATAAAACGTTGAACCTCAGTCTTTGAAAGCCAAATTCACACTGTGCCGCAGTCGGTTCTTTGCGTTCTCTCTTCCTCACCTCATCCTGCCCGGCTGTCCTCTATTGACAAGCGTTGCCACCTTACATTCGGTCATCCTGATCGTCATCTGTCTCAGATGACTCCTCATGAAAGTCATCTTCACCATTTTCGACGTAACGCCACAGTTTCATATGATCTGCACTAGTTGACGTTTGATGTGGTCCTTGAAAATCAGCAACCTTTCTAACACAATATCTGCCATGCCCTTTGATCTTACCCACCTCGTATGGACCAATATACTTACTGGCTAGTTTTTTGCCTGTTATAAACTGAGTGACCTTAATGGCTACTAAATCAGCTATCTGATATCCATGTTCGCCTTTTCTCTTACTATCGTAATTTGATTTGTATGCGTTTTGTGCTTTTAAAATTTGCTTTCGGGCCTCTTGTCGAAACTTGTTGCGTTCATCTTGCATACCTTCTAGTACCTCTTCTTGCAGTATCTTTAGCAACTCGCTATCTGTTTCGTTGCGCATCTTCACACCGAATACAATTTCAAATGGTGTAAATTTTGTCGAATCGTGAATGTGAGAATTAATGGCCCGCTGTACTTGTGACGTGTACTTATACCACTTGTCCGGTTCTGTTGCTGACATCTTCGCTAAAACGGAAATAATAACTTGGTTGACTCTCTCAATCTGACCGTTACCCCTTGGTACGCCCGCTGTTATCTCGACGTGCTCGATTTTATATTTGCTACAAAATTCTTTAAACATTTTGGAAGTATAAGCTGTACCCTTATCGCTTATTATACGCTGCGGACTGCCGAAAATTGTCATCCATGACTCAAGGTGTCTTACAACTTCTTGTGTTTCTGTAGTTTTAGTTGGATATATCCAAGTATATTTGGAAAAACCATCCACGACAGCAAAAATATATTTGTAGCTCTTTGATGTCGCAGCCAATGTACCCAAATGGTCAATATGAAGCGTAGATAGTGGAATATCACCTTTGTCGATGCAATGTAGAAAATCATCTTTTTTACCCAGCTTCTGGTTATGCATTATGCATTCTATACAGTTTTTGATAGTCTGCTGAACTTTCTTTTCGAGATGTGGGATAAAATAGTTCTGCCGTATAGCATGTATGGTTTTTTTACACCCCATATGCCCAAATCTGTGCGTCTCCTTTATTATTTCGCTCTCCATCTTCTTCGGAACCGCCAATAAATCTTGCCCGTCAACTTCCTTGTAGATTAACTTGTTTTTTATTTTATAATCGCCGTACTGCTTTGTTTTTAGGATCTCTGCCACAGCTGCCAAATGTTCATCTTTCGTTTGGGCCCTTAAGATCTGAGCTTGAACCTCTGACGTTACTGTCATCACGGGAAATCGACTTAAGCTGTCCACGTGTTTCATCCTGCTTCCGGCGCGATGTTCTATATTAAATGAAAAGTCCTGAAGATACATCAGCCATTGCACCACTTCACGTGGCATATCTTTTTTTCCGTTTGTCTGCTTGATAGCCGCACAATCTGTCACCATGGTGAATTCTGTGCCCATCAGGTAGTGACGCAACTTCTTGGATGCTAAATAAGCTGCTTTAACTTCAAGGAAATAGCTGTGTAATTTTTCCTCTTGTGGGGAAGTCTTTTTACTCCAATAGAAAACAGGATGCCACTTTCCGTCATGGTGCTGCAAAAGTGTTGCACCAAAGTCATGTTTCGATGCATCGACATATAACTGCGTATTAGCATTCTGCTTGTATATTTGTAAAACTGGTTCTGACGTGAGTGCCGACTTCAGGTAATTGATCGCTCTAACCTCTGTCTCTCCAATCTGAAATACTGAATCTCTTTTAAGCAGTTCTGTTAATGGTCTGGCATGTTTAGCGTAGTCTCGTATAAATTTTCGAAAATATCCGGTTAAACCCAGGAACGCCTGTACGTCTCGTACGTTTTTTGGTATCGGAAAGTTTTTGACTGCTGTAACTTTACCTTGCCCAGGCCAGACACGCCCATCTTCAACCTCGTGTCCAAGAAAAAGAATTCGATTTTTTGTAAATTGGCACTTTGTCCACTTAATTTCTAGCCCATACTGCTGCGCTTGTTGTAAAACCCGTTGCATATTGCTTAAACATTGTTCTTCTGTACACCCAAAAATTACGATGTCATCTACATACATTTCCATTATACCTTCGTTTATTAATTTTTGGAAAATATAGTTAACGTAGCGTACAAAAACGGCGGGAGAGTTGCAAAAACCAAATGGAGCTCTGTTAAATTCATAGAGTCCTTCTTTCGTTACAAACGCTGTATATTTTCGACAACGTTCTTCGACTTCGACGTGGAAGAAACCATTTGAAAGGTCCATGACGGTAAAATATTTTGCGGCTTGCATTTTTTCAAGTACTTCTTCAACAATTGGTACTGGAAACCTATCTTTTAACACCATTGTATTTAGTTTACGAAAGTCTACGCATAATCTGTAGTGACCATCTTTTTTCTTCGCCAATACCACCTTGCTAGCGACCTCTGAGCACGACTCACGTATAATGCCTTTCTGCAACCATTCATCTACTTGTTCCTTTACAAATTTTCTTTCCGCTATTGACAAACGAGTAGGAGACTCACGAAAGACGATATCATTATTTTTTGGAACAATATTCAACTTAATTGGACAGTTCAACTGAATAAAACTCGGCTTATAGTTTTCGATTAACTGTTCGACAACCTTCTTGAATTTAGGTTTGACATCTACTTCATTGTTGCTACTCACAAAATAAACATTACAAGCACTTGTGTTATCTTCAATCTGACGAAAGTAATACCCATTGCCGTCCATTGTTACAACAAATTTTTTTTAAAAAATCGTACCCAATGATTACGTCTACATTGATTTTACTATCTGTTACTAAAAAGGTGTGCTGCGTACATAACCCGTCGACTATGACTTGCGCTACAAATTCACCCACCACATCTGCGGTGACGTTGCCTAAACCATATAGTGTAGCGAAACTTTTCTGCAATTTACATGTGCTAAATCTTTGCTCATACACACCCATACGTATTAACGACACGTCTGCACCAGTGTCTACCAAACAGCACAAGTTTTCGTTATTGACTGTCAACTGCTTCATTCGCTCTTTGTTAAATACAATGTTGATGTTACGCCTATACTCGGGACACTGTTTAGCCATATGACCCGTGCCATTACATTTAAAACACTTTGTGTCTTGTTTGCAATCGACCCTTTTGTGTTGTGTTGAACCACAATTAAAACAATGCTGATTCTTACGCTGTACGTTGCTGCCACTCTTATCTGTTTCAATTTGCTCACGACCACCTGCTGCATATCGACGTTTACTTGCTTCGTTAGGCTTAACCAACGGCTCGATCAATTCATATGCTTTGATTAATTCTTTATAACTTCGTGCGTTATATAAGGGATATTTTAGATCATTTCGCACTTCGACACTATCAGCTATGTACGAAATCACTGACTCCTCTTCTACATTACCTACCGCTGCTATTTTACGCATCTGAAGAACGTACTCATGAAATTTCTCTGATGCAAGTTTTCGTCGTTGCCTTAGCTGTTTATGTACCTCCGCGCTGCTTGGTGTTTTCTCGAACTCCTCCAGTAATGCAATACACAATGACTCATAGCTGGATACTGTAACAGTTTCTAAAAACAATGCTGCCGTGCCTTTCATTTTGTTACGTGCGTTGACATACTTTTGCTTGGGTGTCAAATCATAAGCCTCAGCATTTTCGTCGAAATTAGCAATCCACTGTCTAATTGGAGTAGATTCCCCATCAAAACACGGTATAATTTTCGCGAACGCCTCGATTGACACATTATTTTTGTTTGTGTCACTATGCTTTAATGTTTCCACAAATAATTTGTATAATTCTCCAACGTCGTTACCACCGGCCATGTTTCTTGCTTCTTCTTTTTTCTTCTCTCCTTCTTCGTCAAACTCTACGTTGCTCTGCTTTTGTTCGAATAACTCAACTTCGCTGACTGCTGCTCTGTTCTCACTGCTGTGCTCTGCTTTGTTTTCGCTGCTTACCTCGACAGCAACCGCTTCGTTCTTCGAATTTTCTGCTTTGTTTTCGCTGCTTACTTCGACAGCAACCGCTTCGTTCTTTGAATTTTCTGCTCCGTTCTTCTGCGTTTTTTTGGCTGCTGTGAATTTACTCGGCTTTTTATTTGAATGCAACATTCCGTGCTCCGTTTTTGCTCTTCGGTTGAGCCCCCATGTAAGGTCAAATAGGACCAAAGTTTATTATTATAAATGAGTTTAAATACATAGATGTTGAATACAAAAAGAAATTAAGTTATAAAAAGTTGAACCTCAGTCTTTGAAAGCCAAATTCACACTGTGCCGCTGTCGGTTCTTTGCGTTCTCTCTTCCTCACCTCTTCCTGCCCGGCTGTCCTCTATTGACAAGCGTTGCCACCTTACATCTCATTTCACGCGCTAACACCTGTTTGATTGATTGTCGTTTCTTTTAAGTCGTTCGTGAATTATAGCGTCGCAAATATGGAGCAAAATGAAGAGAAAATACGGCATATTTTACAGTACCACTACGATAAAGGCAAAATGCATCTCAAGCCGCCAATTTTGTTTGTTTGTGCAGTTTATGGACCCGATGCAGTTTCCATTTCCACCGCACAACGATGGTTTCAACGTTTTCGTTCTGGTGTAGAGGTCGTCGAAGATGCGCCACGCTCCGGAAGGCCTGTTGTCGAAAATTGCGATAAAATCGCTGAATTGGTCGAAAGAGACCGGCATAGTAGCAGCCGTAGCATCGGTCAAGAGCTGGGCATGAGTCATCGAAAATTCATTTAAATTTCAATAAAAAAAAAAAAATAAAATTCAATAAAAATACCACAAAACTTCTTTGACAACCCATTATAATATTTTAACAATTCTTTTAATTTTTTTTAATGTTTTTTGTTTCAGTTTTGGACATAAGTCGCTTGACGCAACACCGGCCATCTGGACAAGATCATGATCCTGTGGGGAATGAAACACCACATATTTTTTAAAATTGCAGATTATTTATTAAGATAACTCAAAAGACTTCTTCACTTGATGGCGTCTATCAAAAGAGTGACGCTTCTTAAAACTAAAAGCTTAGAATTCAGTTGAAACTGTAAATTTCCAAGAAGAATATAAAGAGAATGAAATAATAGAATAACTGACAAACAGTGCTGCCAGATGTGATACGTCTTGTCTGTGTGCCCACAATCCTTTAACATCCATGGGCAGTAATGCGAGCTTATGAATGGGAGCTTTAATTGTGCCCGCCTTGGTTGCCACGTCCACCACTCGTACCCTGCCGTCTTGTTCTCGTGCGGTTGCGACGACTCGTCTTAGCACCCACTGCTGCGGTCCTCTTCGTGAACGAGGGGCTGCAGGTCGCAGTTGATGTGCAGCCATTTGTTGCGCTCTTGAAGGCCCGTCAGATATATTTTGAACCACCGTTACCAAAACGCTTGCTTGAGACAGCAAACAATTTGCCATATCTCGCAGCAGCGAATTGGGTCCGTTGGCACTAGTGCTGGTGGCAGTGCACGCAAAAGACAACCGAAAATTGCGCTGGAGTTAGCGCTTCTCCGTCGTGGGTCCTGGCTCAATGGTGCTAAGGGACGCGAATTAAAAATGGCCTCTACTTCGGCGAGCAGTGTTGAGAGCTCTTCCGCCGCGAGTAGAGCGTTGCCGAGCGCGCGAACGACCAGATAATTGCGGACTTCACCGCCGCCTCCCATGATCCGCCGAAGTGTGGCGCTCTGGGTTGTATACAGCCAAAGCTGAATCCTTCTTCGGCGGCGAGTCCCATTAGTTGTGAGGCTTGCGCTAGAAAAGCCTCCTTCAGCTCGCGCAGCTTGCGGTTGGCGCCGACGAAGTTGGCTGCGTTGTCGCTGAATATTTTCTGTAGTATCCCTCGGCGTTTAATGAACCTTTTTAGGGCGAAAATGAAAGTATTAGTAGATAGGTCCGTCACTAGTTTTAAATGTACTGCTTTAGAAGTGCAAACGAAAACTGGTATACTACATAAGTTTTTACGGGTGATCGACCACGTATTTTTAAAGTTGTATATATGGAACCACAAAAATCAACGCCACATATCAGAAAAGGTCCTAGCGCTCGAAATCTTCCAACTGGCAAATTTCCCATTATTTGGGTTTGCAACTTCGGCTTGTAATGAAAGCAGTGTGTACAATTTCATACGATTCTACCACAACCTTCCCTGGTATTAATTAGTCATATGAGTTTCGAAGAAGCGCATCCAACGCTTTTGCCTCAGAGTGGTGATACGAAAGTGTAGGAACCATAAATAAGTGATAACGAAAGGCGTATATTTATTTAGCAATAATGGGAATTTGGCATCGTATGGGAGAGGTGCATTTAATAAGAGACCTCCTACTCGGATTAAATAAAATGAAAGCGACATATCCGAGTACTCATAAAAGAAAGGGTTGAGGTTTTGCAAGTTAGCGGGTAGCGTTGTGCCTTTTGACAGTTTTCGGATTTCACTCGCACACTCAGAATGTTAAATCGCCCGGACAATTTTCAAAAAACTCACGTTTAATTCGTCTGCAGTCAGAGCCCTTCCCACAGTAGGCATTTTTGGTCGTTTGATCCACCTTAATAAATATGCGAACACACGAAGCAACTTTTGATGAAAAGAGAATTTTGCGATCAGGTCCATTATAGTGTTATCTTTCACATTTATGGCTAGTGCGAAAGTATTTTTCTTCTTCTCTAATGCTTCATCGTCTGGGGAGAGCTAGCTGGAAGTGAGTGTTTATTGGCCATAAAACAGGGTCTTCTAGGAGGAACTGTGGACCGCCAAACCATATTGAATTATTCAATTCATCCACGTTGCAACCCCGAGACACTTGATCCCCAGGATTTTGTTTCGTTGGCACATGTCGCCAATTTATATTGTAAGTCAATTCTTGGATTTCAGACACTCTATTTGCAACAAAGGTTTGTAATGAAGATGGAAACGTTTTTACCCAATACAATACGATTTCAGAGTCTGTCCAAATATAATTTTTTCAAATTGTCGATTCAACATTGGCGCAATTCGTGACCATAATTTGGCAAGAAGGTGTTCAGCCGAGAGCTCGAGACGCGGAAGAGACTTGGTCTTCAGCGGAGCCTCTCTAGACTTTGCAGTAAGCAGCGTACATTAGACACCACTAGCAGATTGGCATCGTATGTATATGCAGCATCCGTACGCTCTTATTGAAGCGTCGGAGAAGCCATGGATTTGGCATACAGGAGTCAACTCTAGGTTTACATACCGAGGAATGCTAATTGATGAGAGCTGCAGTAGGTTGGCTTTGAAATGAAATTCTGCCAGCTAGTGTCGAGGCGCAATGGAATCGACTCATCCCAGTCTAGTTTTAGAATCCAGCGCTCTTGCAATAAAATGTTTGCTTTGGTAACTAGTGGGGCTAATAATCCAAGAAGATCAAAAAGACTAGCGGGAACTGACAATATGTTTCATTTAGTGGCTTGCAGATCATTAAAGATGGCATCCAAAACAAATCCTCTTTCGGCAACCAATGGATTCCTAGTGTTTTGGCTGAATTTTTGTTATTGAAGCTTAATGACTTTTCATTGCAATCACTATCAAAAAATATAGGGAGGTTCGAAAACCACTTTGTTAAGGTGAATCCGGCCGAGTTTAATATTTTAATTACTTCACTTCTTATAAGATCTATAAACTCAAAAGTTTAAGATCCTGCCAATAAGTCATCGACATAAAAGTTTCTTTTAATGGCCAATGAACCGAGTGGATATTTAGTTGTATTAGCATCACAAAGCATTTGTGAAAACCGTGTTGCGAGAAATGGTGCAGGCGCAGTGCCGTAAGTGACGGCATTAAGTCGAAAAATTTACGTATGCTCTGAGGGATGCTCTCACACAATAAGCCGACAATTTATGTCTTCTTCGTGTAGCATTATTTGGCGGTACATTTTAGTAATGTCTGCCGTTAATGGTACTTGTGTAAACGAAATCGAAGAAGAGTTGAGTACAACTCTTCGTGGATGGTTGGGCTTACCATCAAAAGTTCATTTGAAATTTGAGATTGTTATTTTCTTATTATTCTTTAGGCTCATGTGACTCAGTACTCTGTATTCATTCATAAAGTTCAGATACATTTTACGAAGTTCTGGACCTTTCAGGGTTCTTCTCTCCAGGGCCTGAAACCGCCGAACTGCGGTTTCATAAGAGTGACTGATTAACGTACGGTCAACGTTAAAGGGCATTTTGACTTGAAGCCGTCCTGAAGGCAATACTTGAGTTGTATCCACAAACAAAATTCTACACTCTTTTTGCTCTGGTGTGAATTTGATGTCATTTGTTTCTAAAGGCAATAATTCTAAAGCCCAAATTTTGGGGCACCGAGTTTATTGACGTTAAGTAATCTTCCGATTTGCATAATTTGGTAGTTGTAGAAGGAGGAGGACTTAGATTGCTGACATCCCCTAAAAGGGTTTTCTGTAGCGTTGGTTGATTAGGACCGTTTTTAATTTGACCAACCGCTAACAGATAGAAAAATGTTTCTGCATCCAATGAGATAGCATTTTTTGATTTATCGAATTCTGGATCCACCAATTCAATATTGGGCGCAATTTTCCGGTCATTAACATTAATGTTATGGTCTGAATGATTAGCCGAAAAACAACGCAATATCCAAAATTCCGCCGAAAATTCGTAATTATTTACCCGCGACCCAATTCCTATTATCCTTAACGGTTTGTATTGGCGTCGAATCCGCAACTTCTGTGCCAAGTCCTCCGTCATAAAGTTAATTTGGGAGCCTGAGTCCAGCAACGCTCTCGCATTCAGTTTTTCTTCATTTTCCTAACTGGTCCTCACTTGAATAACTGCAGTCGCCAACATTACCCGATCCGGTATACTTGTTGTATGCATAACATGTGTGGTGAATGGTTGTGGATGAGGTGTAGCAGGGAAGGAAACGGGATACTGGTTCAACAACATGTGATGTGATCGATTACATACGCGATATCGATCCACTCTACACTTGGACACGGTGTGCCCCTTACGCAAACAATTTATGTATAAGGGCATCGATTTCACAAACTCGAACCTCTGTTGTACCGAAAGTGCCTTGAAAGTGAGGCAGGCAGTTAAAGGGTGTTCCCTAGACTTGCAGTTTTGACAAATTGGCTGCTTTGTGTTCGCAGCAACTAAAGCTGATTTTTTTCTGTCCATGTGTGGCTGCTACATGTGTATATAAGTAACGGCAGCAACGGAAACGGTTTTTGTTTGTACCGGCACTTTAGCTTTTACCGGTTCCTTAAACTTGCGGCACTTTGAATTCACATACTTGTATATGTATATGTATATATGTATGTACGGATTTTTAATCCTTTCTTATAATTTATTATAAGATTTTGTTTTGTATAATTTGTGGTTTTTATTTTTATCACTGTCACTAAACCGTGAACACCGACAACCGAAAAGTGTAACTTAGGCAATTACTTGCGAAAAGAATTTTTGCACTTTTATTACTATTTATACTGTATATAATTACTTAAAATTTTTTAGTCACGCACTAGTTCTGGCGCCATCAAAATTCTCAAGGGTTTTTGAAAAAGAAAATTTTTTTTTGATGCGTGATTTCACTTATTCAATATTTTTGGACTGTATTAACTTAGAAATGAACCAAGAAAACAATCCTAAAGATGCTAGCCCGAAATCAATAACGGAGCAAGACTGGGTCACGGTCCAGCGTAGGACTCAATTGAAGAAGTTCCTTAGGTGCCTGGAATATGGGCATGTAGAGAAGGTGTGTGGCGGGCCAGGACCCAAACGATATACGAAAATAATATTGACGTAGCAGTAATATGTGAACCATACAAAAACAAAAGAACTGACAAGTGGATCTCAGATACACCAAAGAAGGTAGCAATATGGGCATTTGGAGACAAAACGTTCCAAAATAAACCACTAGTTAAACGGGCCTATTACGCCAGAGCGAAAATATTAGGTTGTCAAATATCTCCGCCTTTTTGTATTTTGAATTTTGCGGCTATGTATAAAGCACTACAGAGCTCGTATCTGGCAATACTATACATCTTTGAAAGGTCTTGACATAACCCACAAAACGACGCCATGTATGATAAGTTTGAATATTGCGTTCAACAATTATAGACGAGTAAACATGGAGTTCACTAACGCCGAAATTCGCGCCATTTTAAAGTTTTCCTTCGTTAAAAGCAAATCCGCTAGAGAAACGTTTCGTGAGATTAATGATGTTTTAGGGGATGGTACTCTATTACTTCGAACTGCTTAAAGCCTTCGCTGTGCCCGACGCTGCTGAACACAGGAACAAAGAACACTTTAGAAAAGAATGGCGTGGCTTCATTATTGGCGGGTGTGTGATATATGTATGTATGTATCTATATACACAGAGTGACCATCTGGCTATATTGATAAACATCTGTGAACACACACAAGGACTATGCAGAACCGCCTGTCGCCAAAAAATTCAGTCCAAAGGGTGGAAGATTGAAAGGCTTGACAAGAAACTTTTCCAATTTATGCTGGACGAAAAACTAAGGAAGGATTGACGTATGTAATCTGACCAAACTGCTGATGGAACATATTTCCAAAGCCTGCGATGCGGCCATGGTCAGAAGGAAGCAAACAGCCCAAAAAAAGCCGGTATACTGGTGGAGCAAAGAAATCGATTTACTAAGAAACGGATGTCATAAAGCGAGGTGCCGATTTCAAGGTAGAATAGGTATAAGACTGAGAGAAATCTTAAAGAAAAAGCGCAGTGACCTCAAAAAAGCGATAAAGGTGAGAGAAACGTCTTGCTTCAAAATGCTATGACACAAAGTAGACGAAAACCCCTGGCGCGAGGCGTATAAAATAGTAATGGGAAAGATAGGATCGGACAAGGGACAAGCACCGGCCCGCGTTGCTTAGGAATGTGGTAGAAGTTTACTTCTTGAAAAAGCAGAGCCCACAGATGCTCTACAAGTAAGGGATTACGAAGGTTTGGTAATTCTAAAGCACCAGTCCTGGATGAAATCTCGAATAGGGCCCTGAATCTCGCAGCGAAATACAACGCAAAACCACTTGTGGAGCTGTTAATACGATGTCTATGGGAAGGGATTTTCCCCAAAATATGGAAAATGCAGCATCTAGTGCTTTTACAGAAGGCAAACAAAGCAGAGGAACAGAGTTTTTATCGCCCACTATGCATGATCGACACAATGGGCAAAATGCTGGAGAGGATTATCTGTACTAGAAAGCCACTTAGAAGGTGAGGTCTGCAGTCTATCCAAAAACCAATACGGCTTCCGCAAAAAACGCTCAACATTTGACGCAACTAAGAAGCTCCCATAAATATTGACGGACACAGCATTACAACACAATCAGCACTAAAGCACATTGGTGTATTAATAGACGCGAGACTCAGTTACAAATTGAGAAAAGTGTGCGAAAAAGCTGCCCGTGTAAATGCGGCCTTAGCCAGAATCATGGTTTCATCTTCATCGATTCAGGACAATCGGTATTATAAATCAAAAATGAAAATCTTGACAATTTCTGTACACGTCTCCAAGCGGTATATGATGCCATCTGACGACTCAGATCTATCTGAATATTTTAAATCCTCGGCTTACGAAAATACGAAAATTACGAAGAGACAAAAGCCATGATCTCTGATCAATTAAAATTAATAAAATCAATTGCACCTACTCCACAACCGGGAGTAGAGCTGCCACAAAGATAAACCCAAGAGGCAAGTTCAGACATTCACCTTAAAGTTCCAGCATGCGACACAGAAATGTTGGAGGTAATGAACAATGGCCGTCCTTCCGGGACATTTTTTAAATTATCGCAAGCCCAAAAATTGTTTCGTCTCTGATACAAATCTAAAGGTCAAGCAAGCGCAATAGTAAAACAGTTCGCTCTTAATGACGATAATTTCAATTTGTCTTGAGAAGACCTGAAGTCAAGATACGAAAACAAACGAATATTACTAGATAAGCAAATAACGATATTAATGAACTTGCCCAAAATTCGAAAGAAAACAAGTAAAGAACTTATCAAACTTCAATCCCCACAATCCATTACCTTCATTTCCCTTGAATATGATGGTGTGTTAGAAGAATACCTCCATTTAGACCACATGGAGGAAGTAAATCCAGGGGAAACAAGTAAGGAAGGGCTAAGTTCGGGTGTCACCGAACATTTTATACTCTCGCATGATAAAGTGATAATCGAGATTTATGTATACGCCATTTACATATTTTTCAAATACCGTATTTTTGTAAAGTTTTATTCCGCTATCATCATTGGTTCCTAATGTATGTACTCGTATTATACAGAAAAGGCATCAGATGGAATTCAAAATATTGTTCTATTGGAAGAAGGCGTGGTTGTGAACCGATTTCAGCCATATTTCGTACATGTCATCAGGGTGTTAAGAAAACATTATATACCGAATTTCATTGAAATCGGTCTAGTAGCTCCTGAGATATGCTTCTTGGTCCATAAGTGGGCGGCGCCACGCCCATTTTCAATTTTTAAAAAAAGCCTGGGGGCAGCTTCCTTCTGCCACTTCTTCCGTAAAATTTAGTGTTTCTGACGTTTTTTGTTAGTCGGTTAACGCACTTTTAGTGATTTTGAACATAACCTTTGTATGGGAGGTGGGCGTGGTTATTATCCGATTTCTTCCATTTTTGAACTGTATATGGAAATACCTGAAGAAAACGACTCTGTAGAGTTTGGTTGACATTGCTATAATAGTTTCCGAGATATGTACAAAAAACTTAGTAGGGGGCGGGGCCACGCCCACTTTTCCAAAAAAATTACTTCCAAATATGTCCCTCCCTAATGCGATCCTTTGTGCCAAATTTCACTTTAATATCTTTATTTATGGCTTAGTTATGACACTTTATAGGTTTTCGGTTTCCGCCATTTTGTGGGCGTGGCAGTTTGCCGATTTTGCCCATCTTCGAACTTAACCTTCTTATGGAGCCAAGGAATACGTGTACCAAGTTTCATCATGATATCTCAATTTTTACTCAAGTTACAGCTTGCACGGACGGACAGACGGACAGACGGACGGACAGACAGACATCCGGATTTCGACTCTACTCGTCGCCCTGATCACTTTGGTATATATAACCCTATATCTGACTCTTTTAGTTTTAGGACTTACAAACAACCGTTATGTGAACCAAACTATAATACTCTCGTTAGCAACATTGTTGCGAGAGTATAAAAATTGTCAACGACCAATACTACTCCTTTTTCTTGCCACATCATGCTGTAGTAAAGACAGGCAAAACAAGTAAGGAAGGGCTAAGTTCGGGTGTCACCGAACATTTTATACTCCCGCATGATAAAGTGATAATCGAGATTTCATTATACGTCATTTACGTATTTTTCAAATACCGTATTTTTGTAAAGTTTTATTCCGCTATCATAATTGGTTCCTAATGTATATACTCGTATTATACAGAAAAGGCATCAGATGGAATTCAAAATAGCGTTATATTGGAAGAAGGCGTGGTTGTGAACCGATTTCACCCGTATTTCGTACATGTCATCAGGGTGTTAAGAAAATATTATATACCGAATTTCATTGAAATCGGTGAAGTAGTTCCTGAGATATGGTTTTTGGTCCATAAGTGGGCGAGGCCACGCCCATTTTCAATTTTTAAAAAAAGTCTGGGTGCAGCTTTCTTCTGCCATTTCTTATGTAAAATTTAGTGTTTCTGACGTTTTTTGTTAGTCGGGAGGTGTATGGGAGGTGGGCGTGGTTATTATCCGATTTCTTCCAATTTTGAACTGTATAAGGTAATGCCTGAAGAAAACGACTCTGTATAGTTTGGTTGACATAGCTATAGTAGTTTCCGAGATATGTACAAAAAACTTAATAGGGGGCGGGGCCACACCCACTTTTCCAAAAAAATTACGTCCAAACATGCCCCTCCCTAATGCGATCCTTTGTGCCAAATTTCACTTTAATATCTTTATTTATGGCTTAGTTATGACACTTTATAGGTTTTATGTTTCCGCCATTTTGTGGGCGTGGCAGTGGGCCAATTTTTCCCATCTTCGAACTTAACCTTCTTATGGAGGCAAGGAATAAGTGTACCAAGTTTCATCATGATATCTCATTTTTTACTCAAGTTACAGCTTGCACGGACGGACAGACGGACGCACGGACAGACAGACATCCGGATTTCGACTCTACTCGTCACCCTGATCACTTTGGTATATATAACCCTATATCTGACTCTTTTAGTTTTAGGACTTACAAACAACCGTTATGTGAACAAAACTATAATACTCTCCTTAGCAACATTGTTGCCAGAGTATAAAAACAACAAAAGAAAGAGTTGTCTTTGTATCCTCAAAATCCTAGCTCGGGAAATTCTCTAAATGATATCCTTTATACGGGACCCACCCTCCAACTAGATTTATTGCTCCTCATATTGAATTGGCGTTTATTCAAATGCTTATTCAATGGCACGTTGAAAAATGGTATCGACAAATAGTCGTACATAAAGACGACCAAGATTTTAATCGAATTATGTTCCACACCAGTCCACAACGCGACTTCAAATTAAAATCAGTTAACTGTGCACCATATCTAGCTATTCGAACACTCCACGAATTGGCAGAAAACACAAAGTCAGAATTTCCTCTGACAACTGAAGTGTTAAAAACTCACACGTATGTAGACGATATTCTGTCTAGTAGTCACACTCTTCCACACGCATACGAATCTAATCTAAACAAGTAAGGAAGGGCTAAGTTCGGGTGTCACCGAACATTTTATACTCTCGCATGGTAAAGTGATAATCGAGATTTCATTATACGTCATTTACATATTTTTCAAATACCGTATTTTTGTAAATTTTTATTCCGCTATCATCATTGGTTCCTAATGTACTATATATTATACAGAGAAGGCATCAGATGGAATTCAAAATAGCTTTATATTGGAAGAAGGCGTGGTTGTAAACCGATTTCACCCATATTTCGTACATGTCATCAGGGTGTTAAGAAAATATTATATACCGAATTTCATAGAAATCGGTCTAGTAGCTCCTGAGATATGGTTCTTGGTCCATAAGTGGGCGGCGCCACGCCCATTTTCAATTTTTAAAAAAAGCCTGGGTGCAGCTTCCTTCTGCCACTTCTTCCGTAAAATTTAGTGTTTCTGACGTTTTTTGTTAGTCGGTTAACGCACTTTTAGTGATTTTCAACATAACCTTTGTATGGGAGGTGGGCGTGGTTATTATCCGATTTCTTCCATTTTTGAACTGTATATGGAAATACCTGAAGAAAACGACTCGGTAAAGTTTGGTTGACATAGCTATAGTAGTTTCCGAGATATATGCAAAAAACTTAGTAGGGGGCGGGGCCACGCCCACTTTTCCAAAACAATTGCGTCCAAATATGCCCCTTCCTAATGCGATCCTTTGTGCCAAATTTCACTTTAATATCTTTATTTATGGCTTAGTTATGGCACTTTATAGGTTTTCGGTTTCCGCCATTTTGTGGGCGTGGCAGTGGGCCGATTATGCCCATCTTCGAACTTAACCTTCTTATGGAGCCAAGGAATACGTGTACCAAGTTTCATCATGATATCTCAATTTTTACTCAAGTTACAGCTTGCACGGACGGACGGACAGACGGACGGACGGACAGACAGACATCCGGATTTCGACTCTACTCGTCACCCTGATCACTTTGGTATATATAACCCTATATCTGACTCTTTTAGTTTTAGGACTTACAAACAATCGTTATGTGAACAAAACTATAATACTCTCGTTAGCAACATTGTTGCGAGAGTATAAAAATGTAACAAACGAAAATTTGTTGGACACTAATTTCCTTATATTCGAAAAGGGAGGTACAACAAAAACTTAAGGCATCCAATGGAATGTGATATCGGACCAGTTCTCATACACGACTGTGTCCATATCCGCATTATCCGCCATAACAAAAATACAGATTTTGTCCTCGGTGGCAAAACTTTTCGACCCCGCAGGATGGCTTTAGCCAATTATGATACAAGCGAAAATCTTAATTTCTCAAATACAAATTCCACGATGGGTAAATTATTCTCTGGAACACAAAGTCGAATTACACGGCTTCTGTGACGCCTCTGAGAAAGCATACTGCGCTACTATCTACATATGTGCGCAAGTTAATTTTTACATTAAGTAAAAATGAGTCAAAATAATATATTTTGAGCTGCACCGAATTGTCTCTCTTTATTTATACTCTTAAGATTAACTTATTACATGATTCTTACTTCCATTTATACTAACTAATATGTTTACTTATTACTAGTTGATAGTTTGTTAAGATACAGATTATATAAAGTGTTTAGGTTTGTTTACATATATATTGCTTGCTTAGATACAATTGCTTTGTTTTAAGATAAGGTTGTTGTGGTATTCAAACTCAATGTTTTTGTGATACTTGTTTGTTTAGGATTGTTTGTTGTAGTGATAGTGCATTTCAATTGTTCCAACTCAAGGTTGTTTTGAGGTTTTTTACAATTATAAGGAATACGTTCCTTAACTCGCACACAAAGTGACACCGCGACCACAAGCCACTTATAAGTAGCAAAAGCAAAAGTGGCTCCTTTAAAAACGCTAAGTCTACCACGATTTGAGCTACTATATGTAGCACTACTTTCCAAATTAGTATCCATGGGGCAAATGCATTTAAACATGACAAAATGCAAATTATATACATATGTCGTCCGATTCCGAAATTGTACTAGCCTGGTTAGAAAAACCACCACCTAATGCAATGCTTAATATAATCTCCTGATTCTTGGCCCCAGGTCACCCACGCGCAACATAATCGCCCCAGAAGGTCGAAAAATCGCACATTTTCACACACGACTAGATCCTTAAACGATTTTCATCGTTTTCCTGAGCTCAGAGTAGTTGCTTGCATTTTAAAATGTATAGAGCAACTCAAAACCAAAGTCAAGCGATCACCTACTTCAACCGCGATATATCACTACAAAGATAAAAAGAGCTCACTCTTAGTTCTAAACCCATTTCTAGACACAAAAGGTCTGCTTCGTGCCAATGGTCGGCTTGCTAATTCAAGCCTAACATACAACGAACGGCTCCTCATAATAATTTCAGAGAGGTCTCCATTTGCCACATTATTCCTGAATTACATCCACATATTAATGCTTCACGCCGAATATCGCCTCATGCAACATATGGTACGCCAGGAGTATTATATCCCTCGTCTTAAGCCGCAAATCAACAAGTGCATCTTCACGTGCAAGATTTGCACTATGCAAAAGCAGAAACTGCGAACGCAGATTATGGCAGCACTTCCACCCTACCGTTGCATTTTCGCTCTGCCTTTTACCACAACACGGCATTTGATCGCTTCGTTGCTCGACGTAGCTTCCATTCGAAAATCATTAGCGATAATGGTAAAACATTTATTGAAGCTCAACGAGCCATAGAAAAACCTTTTTTTTTGATTTCCTAACCCAAGTGTTACCTGACATCGTACAAAAGTACGCCCCCAATATATCAATTGGAAATTTATACCCCCAAGCGCTTCTCATATGGGCAGTTTATGGGAATCAGCTGTAAAGAGCTTCAAATCCGACTTCAAACGGCTAACTGTCATTCAATTATGAAGAGTTTACGATGAGTTGAGTCGAATTGAAGCCGTTCGCAATTCATGGCCACACACAGTACTCTCGCAAGATCCGTCAGATTTCACCGCCTTAACTCCAGGATATTTTCTCAAAGGAGCAGCCATTCTGGCCATCCTTGAGCAAAGTATGGAGTCGTTATCCCTATTAAGTCGATGGGAAAGAATGAAAATTCTCCATCATAATTTCAACCGCCGATAGAAAGAAGAATACATAAAGGATCTCCACAAAAAAGTACCGTTGGAAGATCCCTGAACAAGCTCCAAAACTTGGAGATTGTGTGCTCATCCATGATGATTAT
The DNA here is from genome assembly GCF_024586455.1 of Bactrocera neohumeralis. Classification (NCBI taxonomy): domain Eukaryota; kingdom Metazoa; phylum Arthropoda; class Insecta; order Diptera; family Tephritidae; genus Bactrocera; species Bactrocera neohumeralis. The sequence continues at coordinate 19,432,681 of NW_026089624.1, forward strand.
CTGGTCTCTACTGAATGGCGGCTTGGTCGCATAGAAAAGCAACATTACGGATTCGACGGTCACATAAGAGTACGCAAAACGGAACGCTATCCCAACCGCTATGCTTTCTACTAACCTCCGATGATCGCGATACAGCCAACGCAAACAATCAACCGATATAACCGCAATACAATAAACTAATCAAATGAAAAAAATAAAAAAAAACGAGCAACATGCCAATAGCAACATTTAAAAAAAAAACAAAAAAAAAACTAAAAAAAAAGGTCGATCAGTACGACGACCGATTCATGTCACATATCGTGGCACAATTGCCTATGTCGAATTGTATGACAGATTTGTATAGTATAATCAATAATCTCCTTGATACAGATTACCATGGACGCAGATACGCCAGTGACAATAACGCCAACCGTTCGGTCGGCTACCGACGCGTACCGGGCCTACCCAAACGCCCCGAGCTGGAATTGCAACAGAACCTGCAACAGCGCCTGCAATGGTATCTGCACCCGCTCCTCGTGGTAGCATCTGATCATCGTTGACCTCGGAAAGGCATTTGGGTGTAAATTAACATATACATGAATCATGAAGATTATTGTATTAAATTTAATATTTTTTATGCAGTTTAATATCATGGCGGAAAAAATGCAAATCGACCTTCTAATATAAAATGGAAAACAACACATTTTAAATCGTAAACGTGCAGGTGACTTCTTTATTGCAATGTATAATACTGTAGTCAGCTCATGTATTGAATAGAAAAATTTTACAATACAAAACAATGTGAACGAGAACGTCTTCTCCAAAAATCCAAAGGCAGCCAATAAGATTTTCCATTTCTTTGATTTTCAAAGCACATACTTTTTCTGGAAGTAACAAACTTAGTTGAAATCCATTCAATACTTCTCTAGAAAAGCGCGTCTTCAAATCTTCGTCGATTGCAACAGAGAAATGTACACTGAGACTCTTAGTACTCTTCGCAAGTTCTCCCCCATTTCCTTCCTCTGAATCCGCCACTGATTTTAGACACAAAAATACACTGTTAGGAGTAAAATACGCCCCTTCATTTTTATTGAGATAACTCAAATTTTGGCTGATGTATGCGGTATAAAGTCACTCGGAAGTTCTAAAATTTTTTTACTCGGTATATAGGAGCTAAGGAAAGTATTGGCGCAATTCATACCATTTCTGACACATATACATACTATCATCAGCAAAGGGTTTGAAATTTATTTATCGGTTTAAACTGTTTTAATAGTGTCATCCATTTTCACACCGTCGGTGAGAGTCTTAAGTGAATTTGACTATTGTGGCTGTAGTGGTCTTGGAGATATGTACACTTAATACATTAGAGGGCGATCCACTTTATATGTTTTCGTTCAATGGCGTGAAAGTTGTCCAATTACGCTGATCTACGAACTCCGCCTTACTTTTTCACCAAGGAACATGTGTATCAAGTTTCATCGAGATCTTCAGTTTTACTCAAGTTAGAGCTTGCACGGACGGACGGGCGGACAGCCAGACAGTCACCCGGACTTCAACTCGTCTCATCATCCTGATCATTTATACAAACTATATCTATCTTGCTTCGTTTTAAGTATGAAAAACTTTTAGATTTTACAAGATGTATATCTTCACAAAATTTGGCATGGATTTTTGTAAAAGGCACAATTACTGAACGATCAAAATCAAGTGCTTGTATGGACTTCTTTTTGTTCTAGCTCTAATTAACGGGTTTTTCTAATTTTTGTTGGAAGCTAGAGATTCCATAGAAAGACGAATAGGTAGACAATATCAATTTTTTTAGCTCCCTATGATACCTGTCTTGATCTTTATCTTTTAAAGTAAAGTCTTACGTTTAAAATTGCTTTTCTTTAAACAGGTTGCTAAAATAGGTAGAAACATTTTTTTTAGTTAATATGTGAAAAAACTGAAACTTACCTGTATAGTTGAAATGTTCGTGGTGATGCGTTAATGGATATGGGTATCGGTCCAATGTGAGCTACTGCCGCTTCTATAGCTTTTTCATGCTTAGTCGGGAGTACTGCCCAAGAGGTTACATTTACAACAGCTAGCTCAGCGGCAAATTGACATTTATCCTTCTGTTCAAAAAATAAACTTTTTATTAGAAGGAGAAAAAGTTAATTTAAATTAAGTTGCGGCAGATCTAATTAATGAAGTTAAGGGCGTTCCCGCCATCAAAGAACAAAAGATTAGTTTTTAAGTATTTCAGTAAAAGTCCTGGCGGTAAAAATAATGTTCACCCACAAAAGTTTCTCGCTAATATTGAGCTTACAATACCGGAATCAACCCTTCAGGCCGTATTGAATAATTTTCTAATGAGGTGTCACATATACAAGTACGTCGTTGAGCATGAAGTCATTTACGGTCCATAATTTTTAAAATAATTAATTATACAAAATAAAATGAAATTTTTTACACCATAAAAAAAATGTAATGCATTCATTAAAAAAAGTTAATGCGGTTTGTTTTTTAGCACGATTCGTGCGCCACCCTGTACACATACTTTATTGCAATGTATAATACTGTAGTCAGCGTCTCCAACGTTTTCTTTTGTGTTGCCACCCAAAAAAAATCATACTGTCTGCCGCCCAGGGTACCCGGGTACCCGTACGCAAATTGGTGCGTATAAGTGCGTTATACGTAAAAATAATTGAGTGCATTCTATCAGGATCTATTTACTGACATCTTAGAAAGGTATTTCTGCTTGAAAGTACCATATAAATTATGTACAGACACCTACATAGTCCTAAATCAGCAATAAAACGCGCGCTGCTCTAATGTAAATTTCTCGATTCTGCGAAGGCCAGTTCCGTGGAATTCGAGTTGTGGGGAAACAGGTCGTTCTTTGAATTGGTTTGTACTTCAGGAACGTTCGAGAATGCTGTGAAACGAATATAAGCTGTATAGTTCAGTTTCTGTTATTGACTCGAAGAAGCCAAACGTATCGCTGTTTGGATAGTTCTTTAGCGTGTAATTGTATTTTATTTATATACGTCAGATAAATAAAAGGATGGAGGAGTTATCGAAATCGCAGTTTTTGAGGTAACGTAAAAACAATAAACACACGATTTAGTTAGCACGATGGGTTTTTAATTTTATCGAAAATTGAATGCGAAAAATATGAATAAAATATTATTTGATGCTATATGCAAGAATATACGAAAATACATTTTACTACTGTATGTAGCCCACACTCATCGAAAAAAATTATTTTATTCGTATTTTTCGTATTCATATTGTTAAAACCCACCGTATATATTTGATATTATTCAAAATGTAATATTATTGTAAAACTCAAGTTTATTTTTATTTAGATTGAGCGAGGCTCAAAAAGAGGAGTATATCAGAAAATTGGATGAGGACGTTGACGCCGCGATCGACAGTGAAGATCCGTCAGACAGCGAGGACGACGATTGGTTTCCGGACGGTATTGAAGCGTCAGACACTGAAGACTACGAACAGGATGGAGCAGCTGAAATTGAAGAGGATACAAGTGATCGTGAAGCTCCAGAGGGTGAAGAAGAAGAGGATGATGACGACGATAAGGAAGAGGGCGACGACAATGAAGTAGCTGTATCGACTTCTAATAGTCGGTCAGACAGTTCAAGTGTTCCACCCAATACAAGTACAACATTTATAGCAAAAGATAAAATAGTTTGGAATAAAACCGCACGCCCAAATCATCAGATTCCTGCTAGAAATATTGTGAGGCAAAGAGCTGGACCTCAGAGGAGTACGGAAATGTTGTCAATCGCTCAAACATTAAAAAAAATATCACGTTGGAAATGGTCGATATTATTGTTCGCTGCACGAATAAAAAAGCAGAAGCCGTGTATCGAGTTTACATCAAACAACATCCAGAAAATGAACCTCGTGTATGGAAAAAAGTAACAGTGACAGAGATGTATTCCTTTTTTGGAGTATTGATATCTGCTGGTGCAAATAACTCAAACACAGATCATGTGACCATCGACGAACAGCTCTACCCTTTCAGAGGAAGAACTAAGTTTACTCAGTATATGCCATCCAAGCCTGCTAAATACGGTCTGAAAGTATTTTGGTTGTGCGATGCAAGTAATGCTTATCCACTGAAAGGGATTTTGTATACAGGTAAACAAGGTAATACTCGAGAAGTCAATCAAGCAGAACGAGTTGTCAAAGACCTGGTCAGCGATTATAAAGGATCTTGCCGAAATATAACCATGGACAGATTTTTCACAACTTTACCTTTGGCGGAGACTCTGTTATCTTGGAAACTTGCTATCGTCGGTACATTGAAAAAAATAAGACGTTTATACCTCAAGATATGAAACCGTCAAGGTCTAGAGAAGTACTGTCAACTCTTTTCGGATTTCATGAAAAAGCTACTATCTGCTCATACGTTCCAAAGAAAAACAAAGCTGTAATACTTCTTAGTACGATGCACTACGGTTATGAAATTTCTGATGCACCTCACAAAAAACCAGAAATTATTTTGTTTTATAATCAAACAAAAGCTGGAGTTGACACCATGGATCAAATGTGTTCGAGGTATTCCACCCAACGGCGAACGTGTAGATGGCCGTTGGCTTTCTTTTTCAATATCCTCGACATTGCAGGTGTAGCTGCCTATGTCAACCTATTATGAAAATAACAGCATGCTTCGTAAGAAAATGAACAGACGAAGACTTTTTCTTCGACAATTGTCAGAAGAGTTAGCAATGCCGATGATCGAAGAGCGAGCGCCGAATCAGCAAATAATGCGAAACCACTCTACTAAAATCGCAGTCGAAAGTTTCTTTGAAAGGCCAATAGTAGAGGTGGTACTCAGAAATGACCAACGTCGAGACGCCACTGGGAGAAAAGCTGTTATTGGATCTTGTTACATTTGTAACGAGCAGCCTATTCGCAAACGCCGAAAGACACGGAAATCCTGCGTTGAGTGCGATAAGCCCGTATGCGATCAGCATTCGGTGAACATTTCTAAATGTTTACATTGCAATAATTAATTTTTAATTTTTCTTAATTTTTTAATTAATTCTTAAAATATAATAATAATAATAATATTATTTTGCGACATGAAGTTAAAAAAATGAATGAATGAAATGAAAAAAAAATGAAATGAATTTTTAGCTTTTTACATAGTGAAATATAAGTAATAATTTGAACAAAAAAATTGAAAAATTTTGAATGAAATATCAATAAATAATTAGAAATGAACATAATTTGTTATAGTTAGCATATAAATACTTATTTACTCCTTTTAGATATAAAATAAAATTATAATCGTAATGTATTACACGAATTTCTATCGGGGTACCCGGGTACCCGGGTGGCTGAGACGTGTTCTTATTTTAAAATGTAACATTTCCGAAGTTAGAAAACAATTTAAACTATGTATAATGGGCAATTCGCTAGATAATCGATTAAACCATGGGGATCCAAGAGGATTTTAGCCTATCTTTTTTAGAAAAAATAATATTCAACAAAATACACTGCGGTGGGTACCAGGGTATCCGGGTGGCAACACAAGGGTTAAACAAAAAGAATGAGTGCGTTTTGAAGAGTTGTGCGTGGTCTAAGCTTAACGAGATTTTGCAGGATACTATTTTCTAGAGGTTAAAAGACTTGAGAATTTTGAGAACAGGAAAAAAATAAATCATTTTGGTGCACTTGTGTTTCCAAAGTAAAAAGACGTGTGTATTGCTGGAAAAAGTAAGCGTGGTTTTTAAATATAATTAATTGCTAACACATGACTCCACGCCATGACTTCCACCTTTTAAACATCACATCAATACGCTAAATTCATTCTGCAGGAAACATCCGACATCAGCAGTTTTGGATGATTCCCATCAATCTTGAAGTCATTATGCTTCCACGCCAGTTGGCAGCGCTCGCAATCAGATGCTAGCTGCCAATAGACTAAACAAACAAAGTCGGCAATAAAAGGAACCACAACGTATGAAGAGCTGCGGTTCCAGTTTCCTACATGTTTTGTAATTCATAGAATTAAGTATATAGAATAAGGTATATGAACTAACACATAGGTAGCTGTTAGTTCAATTTTAAGTTAAGCCACAAAATTATATTCTCAATAAAGCCAGTAAGTCTTTAGCAGCCAAGCAATCAAGTTTGATTTTATTCAAAGTATACTTTAATAAGTTTTCAACCAACAACAGCCCACTTGGAACTGTTTGAGCTTGTTCACCAAGTCGAGCGAATAGCGAGACAAAAAACCAAATGGCACCAAAGG
>NW_026089624.1:19439033-19480559 GCF_024586455.1 Bactrocera neohumeralis
AAAAATATAAGATAACAAGTAGAGATAAAGAACATAATGCAAATGTATACAAACATGTTTTGGTCCTTATGTTTGACTATAATGATAACCCAAACATTATCGGGTAAACCCCACAGTCATGTTTGTTTGCATTCAATAGAAAATAAGATTACATTTTAAAAATATTGTATTCATAATGCAAATGCATACAAACATGTTTTGGTCCTTATGTTTGACTATAATGATAACCCAAACATTATCGGGTAAACCCCACAGTCATGTTTGTTTGCATTCAATAGAAAATAAGATTACATTTTACAAATATTGTATTTCATAAGAAAATAAACAAAACAAAGAAATAGATTAAGAAAATTGTAATCACTTTAGTAGTTATATAAGCAGAACATAACTTGAAACATCAGAGAATAAAATATAATGTCATAGAAACAACATCATTGGCATTTTTATTCCTCCGCTCGAACAAACCTAAAACTCGCGCACATGCGTATACATACACTCATATGAGCATGTGCAGATACACAAGATAGGATAGAAGATGTATGCCTTGTAACATCGTATACTATACAAATAAATATTTTTCTTACTAATGGAAATTAAATTTATCACAGCAATATACATAATATACGTATACATAATATTGCTGTGATAAATTTAATTTCTATTAGTAAGAAAAATATTTATTTGTATAGTATGCGATGTTAAAAGCAAAAAATTAAAAATTTATTCTGTCGAGATTCGAACCTTAGACCTGTGGTATCATCTTGACTTTCCAAGCGCTTACCACCAACACCACCATTGACACTTTGGTTGCGCTGACTTAAGTATGGTTTGGTTATGCATGTACATAAGAAACATACGATGGTTCTGATAATTTTGTTTAAGTATAGAAATATGCTTTTGTGGAACATTTGCTTTCGCAAATATACAGACAAATGTGCAAACGACATAATATATGTACATACATATGTATGATTGTTTCGCATTTTGCAAATTTCTATACAAAAATCGGCTGAAATGTGTGAGAAAATAAAAAATGGACAACTAGGGCAAATAATTTTTAAAAAATTTATTGACAATTAAATATAAATGAAAATACATGTAAATTTACTTAAATTTATTGAAATTTCGTTTCGCATTTTTCGGCAATTTCAAATTAATTAATATAAGTAATATTCACGACTTAACCCGCACACGTCTTATTCGCGCAAAATTTCCAACTTTATGAAAATTGGCGCAATTATTGACACTTCAATTTTATGTAAAGTTTAAAACAGGTTTACATATGAATATATCGGGTGATTTTTTTGAGGTTAGGATTTTCATGCATTAGTATTTGACAGATCACGTGGGATTTCAGACATGGTGTCAAAGAGAAAGATGCTCAGTATGCTTTGACATTTCATCATGAATAGACTTACTAACGAGCAACGCTTGCAAATCATTGAATTTTATTACCAAAATCAGTGTTCGGTTTGAAATGTGTTTCGCGCTTTACGTCCGATTTATGGTCTACATAATCGACCAAGTGAGCAAACAATTAATGCGATTGTGACCAAGTTTCGCACTCAGTTTACTTTATTGGACATTAAACCAACCACACGAATGCGTACAGTGCGTACAGAATGCGTACAAGATGGCGCTACATGCCACACAGCTCGCGATTCTATGGCCATTTTGAGGGAAAACTTCGGAGAACAATTCATCTCAAGAAATGGACCCGTAAGTTGGCCACCAAGATCATGCGATTTAACGCCTTTAGACTATTTTTTGTGGGGCTACGTCAAGTCTAAAGTCTACAGAAATAAGCCAGCAACTATTCCAGCTTTGGAAGACAACATTTCCGAAGAAATTCGGGCTATTCCGGCCGAAATGCTCGAAAAAGTTGCCCAAAATTGGACTTTCCGAATGGACCACCTAAGACGCAGCCGCGGTCAACATTTAAATGAAATTATCTTCAAAAAGTAAATGTCATGAACCAATCTAACGTTTCAAATAAAGAACCGATGAGATTTTGCAAATTTTATGCGTTTTTTTAAAAAAAGTTATCAAGCTCTTAAAAAATCACCCGATATAATATATTTGATTTTGGCGCAATTATTGACACTTGTCTTAATATACAAAATTGGGCCAAAACGAAACAATGAAATACATAATTACTTTTCCATGTCAATATGGAAATGCCGACGGCAAAACGCAAAGGCATATATTGCACATATGTACATACATACATACAAGCGATTTCTTGGTTGAAAGCAAAAATTGAAGCATGAGAAATTGAAATGCCGACGGCAAAACGAAATTGCTTACATTCGTACATTGCGTATGATATTTATAATGACTTATATATTTATATATTTAAAATGAGTTATATATATTTAAAATGAGTTATTATAAAATAAGATCACATATTCAATTAAAAATAAATTCTATTGGGAATCGAACCTACGTGCTCGTCGCAACTTTCGAAGCGCTTACCACCTAGACCACCATTGACACTTTAATTGCGTTGTCCTAATTATGGTTTGGTTATGCATGAAAGAAATATTCAATGGGTCGCCGATTGTTACCTCTTTCCTTGCTGCTGCTGCGCATATGTATGTTTGTGTGCTTGTTCATTATTGAAGTTATACTGCTTTTTCTTTCCTTTGTCTTTCATTTCTGCGAATTATCAACTATTTTATGTGATCTTTTGTTGAAAACCCTGCGTTGGCCGTTGAAAAATTAAGGCTATACCAGAGATAAAGAGATCCCCAACTCTCCTGTCACTGGAAATGTGAGATCCGCTCACCTACCGAACTTTGACAGTTGACTGGATTGGGTAGGTTTTGACGTTTTGCAATTGGAATGACTGGAATGGCCAGATTGAAATTATACCAAAATATATGTGAACGGAGGAATTTGTTGCCGCCGTTCAAGATCGCTAATAAAAATTTAAAACAATGAAAATCAAAGAAAATGCGAAATTTAAATATATTTCATGAAACGTTTTGTAATTTGATGCATAATAGAATTAATTTTTTATTACAAATGATTAAAAACATTTATTAATTGAGACTAACAGGCTTAATTCACCTTATTAAGTATTGAAAGATCGAAAGTCAGTTGTTTTAATATACCATAAAATCATAAAAAAGGAATTAAGTAGTTTCGCCATATATTAAAAGTCCAATATATAATAATTTGCAATCGTAATAAATGTTGGGCATTTTAATTTAAAATGCCCTAAAATTCTTATTTTGTTCGATCTGGCCACAATGGAAAATGTTTCAAAAAACGCTTATTTTGAGGCGCTCTCACACTGGAATAAGTTGGGCATCCCATTATTCCTGGCTATACTTTACAGGATTATTTCTGTAGTTAGCTTCATTTAAATATTTTGGAAATCGACCCGCGATGACGAGGTATATCGTTTTATCTGACAGCGTGAGGTTTAAGAAGTTCATTTCTAATTGTGTCTTGTGGCATATTAGAAATCATGTTTCTTCGAAAATCGTTCGCTTGCAACGGATAAAACGACTTCTGAGTGGTGATTTTAATGAATAAATTCCTTTTGGTTGAAGTGCTCTGCGTTGGCCGTTGAAAAGTTTAGACTATACTTCTCAGGATCATTCATTCCTTTCAAGAAATTAATGACCTTTAGAAATATGCATATTTGCATTATTTCGTTGTCATTTCCATATTCGTAGCAATGGAATTTCTATGGCATAAGTAAAGTAATGGCCGCCGATTGTCACCCCTTGTAGCAGCTTCGCCTACAACCATGTGTAAATATGTATGTATGTATACGTATGATCGTGAATACATATCGACGCAGATTTTTGCGAGAAGCACCAGAAAGTTGTGCAATTTATGATTTTTAGCTTTTGCCATCGTCGCGAAAAGACGACTTGTTGGTTGGAGGCATGCTCGGGGAGATAATAAATTATAATAAATTTATAATAATAATATTTACTGCTGATTTAATACTAAAACCACATTTTTCCAATGCTTCTTTAACGTCGTTAGAGTCTACCAAGGACTCTATCCCTTTTATAACAATAACTAGGCCTTTAGAGCTCTTCAGTTGGTAAGAGTAGTATTATTATTTGATAAGAATTTTAAAACATCCATGAAACTTTTTTCAGTGTATGTTTGAATTTTTAATTCATCTATGTATGTTACCTCTTTCAAGGGCACAATATGAAAATTGTTTGTGCCTATCATATTGCTTATTTTGGAAACAAGCGCATTTGAGCTTCCTTCACGCAAATAGATTGGACGGATTTGGCATTCACGACTGTGGTGGTACCCTTTGCATTGCCGTTAGGCTCTTTGCTCAGTAAGGCAAATCTGTTGCCATCAAGAATTTCTGGCTTTCTACCATTGGGTGTCTGTTTGAAATTTTTTGGTATTGAACGCTGATTCAATAGGACTCGATTTCTTTTTACATTAATGTAGCGATCAATACCAGTCCGAACTGATGACCGTATTTGCTTGGTACATTCTCACCTTGCATTTTGTTTTCCTTCGCTGTCCGGGTGCTTGCTGGTACCTGCATAGTGACAGCTGTCAGTGCGAACTTTGCTTACTTTTCATTTCAGCTGATCGTTGCGATGACTCATCATCGCCGTTACTTTTTTTTTGCCAGGCGTTGTTTTTGTTGGCTCGACAAAACTGACATTTAAGGAAGGCCTACGGCCTTGCTGGTGAGGCTGCGAAGCACCCATCATTGTGTTTTTTTGTTTCTTATCGATTTGTTTATATTTTTATTAACGATTTGTGTGCACGGATTTTTATTCGATTGTTTGTTTTTATCTTATTATTGTTGATTGTTTACTTTTGTAAAATATGAATATGAACACGAAGCGAATTACAGAACACGTCCGTACACCTTGAACGCTAAAGTATGTAAGAATGCACAATGAGCCATAAAGCACATACATATAAAACATAAAACATTAAAAGACTTCAGAAATAACTTTTGTATTTGCTGGAGATTTCCGACAGAATCATCCTATCATTAACAGGGGTACGCGAGCAGATATTATCAAAGAATGCTTAGTATCGTCGCCTTTGTGGACTTCGATTGAAAATTGAAAATTGCAGACGAATACGGGAGATCATCTTCATGGAATCAGAGATGGTGATTTTCCACAGCAATATCGAGAGACACCGTAACTAGTATCGAAGACGCAGTCCAATAACCCGAGTAGTTTTTAAATTTCTTGAACCCTTCTGGACTGCCACCAAATGAATTGGCTCTAAAAGCCAATTAGGTTTTCGAGGAATTTAAGTCCTCCAAGCATGTGTAACGGGACGAGGCTGTTTATTAAGTAATTGAAGAAACAATTAATTTGTAACAATCATTATCACCGGCCCAGCAGCTGGTCAACTAGCTCATATACCGAGGATTCCGATGATCTCAAGTAATCTGTCAATCACATTTAAACGGCTTCAATTTCCTGTGAAAATATCTTTCGCTCAAAGTACAAACAAGTCCCAAAGCCAAACTTGCGAACTAGTAGGGATTGACCTGCGAAAAGAATGTTTTACTCAAGTCCAACTATATGTTGGTCTCTCGCGGGACGGAGGTCCTGAAAAATAAATTTTCATATACAACGCTGCCACAAAATAAATTAACATAAACTATCGTTTCCAGGGAAGGAGCAGATTAAGTAAAATATATAGTAAAGTACTTTTTACAAAACAGAAAAAAATAATAATATTACAAAAAAATATATTTTTATGTTCGAATTTCCTTCGTTTACTAATTTTTAATGACTCCACGCAAAAATGAGAAAGTATGTGTGGGAGACTGTGTACAAAATTATAACTTTTGGAATGGTTGTTTAATACCCATGTGAAGCCGGGGTGGGCTGCTAGCCTTATGTATAAAAATAAGTTGGATATTTGTATGTTCGCTATAGCTGACTTAACCGTTGTACAGTTCCTTTTTAACCGACTTCTAGCGTAAATTTCCAAAGTGTGACTTTTGAATTAATTTTTTTTTTTCCATTTTTTTTTTTTGTTTTCCAACTATTTTGTTTGTAAATTATTTGAGTCGTTCAATTTCGGTCGTTTGCTTTCTTTATTTCGGCTGTTCAAAAGGTAAATTATTTAAAATGATTCAGTACACACTTGATGTTACATACAAAGTGATCAATTGTCAAAGTGATCAATTACAGATTGAAATTTTTTCCGATGCCACGAAGAAGTCGCGCTAATTATTGAATTTCGATCAATCAGCAATATCATCACGATGTCATAGCACGAGTTTTCAAACAACAGCTACGATGTTTGATAGGCTTTATCGTGCAGAAACGTATATACATACATATGAAGCTGTTAGGTGATGGATGTACTCGGTTGAGTGGGAAAAAAGAAATTTGCAACACACACAGATTCTTCTTGGGATGGTGGAAAAAATTACACCAAATCAATTTGATAAAACCCAGAGAATACAGTACAGTCAGCAGAAACACCGTTAACAACAAAATTGACATTGACTAGTTTTTTCTCAACCTCCGTCAGTGATCCGTTTGCGTGAACATTGCTTTATTTTGAAATGCCTTGATATTATACATGGAATGCATCGTCGAAGAAACGCAGAAAGCAAAGCCAACCAGTGAATAGAGAACCAGGCGTGTTCTCAACTAATGCATTAGAATGAATTTCGTTTTCTATTGATTAATGTACGTGGTTCAACTTCATTTGAATCATTATGTACTCTGAATTGTACAGTGTTTGCAACTTTTTGAAAGAACTACAATTGCTGGAACATGGTAATCTCTGGAAGCAAACGGTGGACAATGCGATAGCTACTTTGTATGCTTCTAAAGTTCGCATACTTTTCGCGATGCTCATTTCATCATATCAGCCTTCAAATCCGCGTCAACTAAGGGATAAGAACAAAAATGATATTGCCGAAGTCATTTTACTACGTATTCGCTAAGAATTGGAAATGGGAAAATTTCGGCTGATACTTCCAGTGGTTTGATATCAATTCCACTTGCCTTTTGTCAATTCACTTCGATCAAAGATGAACTCACCACGAATGTTTATCCGAACATTGCCCAAATTATCATAACTACTATTGCGTGAGTGCAGGCGCAACTTTAGCTGCCAAAATACCGATGTTAATGACTTCAACTGGAAGATTCAAAGATTCCGGGAGGTTTGCGCCCCTACAAATCGATAGATCGTGTTGACAATGAAGACGAAGCCGCGAATTAACCAGTGTTATTAATTATTATATTATTGAGTTATCTTATGCTTTCGTCAATATCACTTTCTGTTTTTATTTTGTACTCAATATTAATGTGGCTACTCGCGTATTTTTTATTTTTTAGCCAGTTCATTTTATAAGATGCTAGACTCACTTTTGGTTCAGCGAATATGGGTTGTTCAGAAGAAGATAGGTCAGTACATTTATCAACTGTTATGTGCGATTTATCAACATTTTTGATTACAGCAAAATCAATTAAATCCGGTATTTTGTTACGATTACTAGGTCAATATGTCGGCTTACCAGGAGATATTATATCAAGGTTATTATGCCTATTTATAATAGTGAGATACAGCTGTCGTCCTTTCGGATTAATAGTCGTTAGCCCCAATACGTGTGTTTTGCATTATAATCTTCACCTGCTAGAAATCTATGACCCAGTGTTCCAAAAAAGCCTTTTAATTGGATGTCTGTATTTTTAAATCGAGGTGGAAAGTATATGGCCGTCAGGTTTAAGTCCACGCAGCGATTTATGGATATTGATGTAGCTTTTAACTGCGCTGTAGCATGAGATTCTAATGCGTGGTGATTTAATCGTTTTTTAACCAACACTGCTGTTCCACCATGTGCCTTTCCATTTGGGGGGTTTGTAAGATGAGTTTCTGACAATAGCATTACATCAATGTTATTTTCATCCAGAAATCTAGTAAGTTCCAATTTATGTTGGTTAACAGTGTTAGCATTCCATAACCAAATGTTCAATACGCTCATTTTTTGCTTAAAAAAGTTTGCAACATATGATATTTTAGATTGTAAATTGGATGTTTCTTTTTTTTTAGTTGATTAGAATTTGGCATCAATTCTATTTTAAACATTGGTTGTGGGACTTTATTTCTGTTAAAAATATTTACTGTTGATTTAATACTAAAACTTTACCGAGGACTCTATCCCTTTATAACAATAACTAGGCCTTTAGAGCTCTTCAGTTGGTAAGAGTAGTATTATTATTTGATAAGAATTTTACAACATCCATGAAACTTTTTTCAGTGTATGTTTGAATTTTTAATTCATCTATGTTACCTCTTTCAAGGGCACAATATGAAAATTGTTTGTGCCTATCATATTGCTTATTTTGGAAACAAGCGCATTTGAGCTTCCCTCACGCAAATAGATTGGATGGGTTTGGCATTCACGACTGTGGTGGTATCCTTTGCATTGTCGTTAGGCTCTTTGCTCAGTAAGGCAAATCTGTTGCCATCAAGAATTTCTGGCTTTCTACCATTGGGTGTCTGTTTGAAATTTTTTGGTATTGAACGCTGATTCAATAGGACTCGATTTCTTTTTACATTAATGTAGCAATCAATACCAGTCCGAACTGATGACCGTATTTGCTTGATACATTATCACCTTGCATTTTGTTTTCCTTCGCTGTCCGGGTGCTTGCTGGTACCTGCATAGTGACAGCTGTCAGTGCGAACTTTGCTTACTTTTCATTTCAGCTGATCGTTGCGATAACTCATCATCGCCGTTACTTTTTTTTTTGCCAGGCGTTGTTTTTGTTGGCTCGACAAAACTGACATTTAAGGAAGGCCTACGGCCTTGCTGGTGAGGCTGCGAAGCACCCATCATTGTGTTTTTTTGTTTCTTATCGATTTGTTTATATTTTTATTAACGATTTGTGTGCACGGATTTTTATTCGATTGTTTGTTTTTATCTTATTATTGTTGATTGTCTACTTTTGTAAAATATGAATATGAACACGAAGCGAATTACAAAACACGTCCGTACACCTTAAACGCTAAAGTATGTAAGAATGCACAATGAGCCATAAAGCACATACATATAAAACATAAAACATTAAAAGACTTCAGAAATAACTTTTGAATTTGCTGGAGATATCCGACAGAATCATCCTATCTTTAACAGGGGTACGCGAGCAGATATTATCAAAGCATGCTTACCGTGTGATTCTGTACTGTGATACAGTCTCAAGTATCTAAATTTGAGATTTTAAGTTAGAGACAAATTTTGAGACTTGAGACGATTTTGCTATTCTGTAAGTGACAGGCACAAAATCTACCACATTTCATTATTCAGAGATGTTTTTACACTTGAATGAAAATAAATATGTCAATAACAAATATTAAATTTTCTATGACATAGTCAAAAAACAGTATTATAATAAAAATAAAAATATATGTTGACTTTGCTTCATAATATTTACGAAATTTATGTAAAATTGATTTATTTTTAACCTTTTCTTGATTGCGTTGCTTACAAAATATTAAAACACGACAATCGATTAATACCTATGATGATCTCTATTCAGTATATTCAAAATGGCAGAGAGGAGTTCTTTTTAGTTTTGTGACTTGCTAACTATTGGGTCTCAAACTGGAGGCAATATTTTGAGACAAACGTTAGAGAATGTTTAGTGAATAGTAACTAGTCACAAATTGATACTTTACCTCAAAATGTCTCAAATAGAGACTAGAGACTGGTTACAGAATCCCGCTATTAGTAGCATGGCCATTATGGACTTCGATTGAAAATTACAGACGAATATGAGAGATCATCTTCATGGAATCACTGATGGTGATTTTCCACAGAAATTACAATTGGGGAAGGAATTTTTGAAACTCCAAGTTTAAGCAGTAATTGTATCAACGAAATAAACGATAAAAATAAAAAAGTTCCCGGAGACAAAAATACAAATCGATAGACGCCGTGACTAGTATGGAGGACGCGGTCCATTATCCCCAGTAGTTTTTAAATTCATTAAACCTTTCTGGACTGCCACCAGATGAATTGGCTCTAAAAGCCAATTATGTTGTCGAGGAATTTAAGTCCTCCAAGCATGTGTAACGGGACTAGGCTGTTTATTAAGGAATTGAAGGACAAATAATTTGTAACAATCAGTATCACCGGCCCAGCAGCTGGTCAACTAGCTCATATACCGAGGATTTCGATGATCCCAAGTAATCTCCCAATCCCATTTAAACGGCTTTAATTTCCAGTGAAAACATCTTTCGCTCTAACTACTAATAAGTCCCAAAGCCAAACTTTCGAATTAGTT
This sequence comes from Bactrocera neohumeralis, assembly GCF_024586455.1. Classification (NCBI taxonomy): domain Eukaryota; kingdom Metazoa; phylum Arthropoda; class Insecta; order Diptera; family Tephritidae; genus Bactrocera; species Bactrocera neohumeralis. The sequence continues at coordinate 19,449,314 of NW_026089624.1, forward strand.
ATTGAAATTATTATTATATATATTATTATAATTAGGGATTGAACTGCGAAAAGAATGTTTTACGCAAGGATAACTACAAGGTGCGTTCCAAAGTAAACAGGACGTCAAAAAAAATCCAGAACAAATGTTTTTTTGGCAAAATCAATTTAATTTATTCAAAATAGTCTCCTTCTGCTTCAATACAGCTTTTCGCATGGTCCAAAAGCATGTTGAACGAGTGTTTTAGCTCGTTGGCCGGTATGGCCGCCAGTATGCCGGTGCAGCATTTTGAATGTGCTCTACGTCTGCATAACGCTGTCCTTTCTTGGGCAAATGCATTTTTCCGAAAAGGAAGATGTTGGATTCTGAGAAATTTTTGGTCGTCAATTAATTTGTGCTGAATAAACCGTGCACACACCTTTCGTAAGCCCAAATGTTGGGTTAAAATGCGATAAATCGATGTTTTGAAGATGTTCAATTCCACTTCCATGAATTTGAATGTCGATTTCGTCTGATTTTTGTTGAATTCATTCACAGTTTCGATGGAATTTCCGGTAATTACGGATTTTGATTGGCCCACATGTTGATCGTCATTTATGACCACACGACCACTTTGAAAACGTTGAAACCATTCATGCACTCTGATACGGGATAGGCAATCATCGCCATAAACTTGTTTCATTAATTGAAACGTTTCGGTAAGAGTTTTTCCAATTTTAAAACACAATTTTATGTTGGCTCTTTGTTCGAAGCTCATTTTCGCACCGATAACACAAACATACTGACACTTAAAACGCAATAACTTTACTTCCAATCAATGAAATGTCATGAAATGGCTGACAGGACAATCGATAAAGAAGCAGATTCTAACGCACCAGTCGACATATAGATGGCGCCACCAGGGGCGCTAGATTCAAAAAGTCCTGTTTACCTTGGAACGCACCTTGTATATGTTTGTCTATTGCGGGTCGGAGGTCCTGAAAATCAATTTATATTGCGGCCACAAAATAAATTAATATCAAATATTGCTTACAGGGAAGCTCTGATTTAAAAATTATTTTTCAGGAGCAGAGAAAGTAAAGTATATAGTAAAGGCCTTTCTACAAAAATTAAAAAAAAAATAACCATAATACATAAAATATACTTCCATGTTCGAATTTTCTTCATTAAACTAATTTTTTATGACCTCTTGCAAACACGAGAAAGTATATGTAAGAGAGTGTGTACAAAGTTATATCTTTTGAAATGATTGTTTAGTACCCTTGTGAAGCCGGGGTGCAGACTCCATTAGAAGTAATCAATGTTGCGTTTCGAACCAGGCCATCACTGCCATGATGGCCCTCTGTTATGCAACCCATATGAATGAATATGAATATTTTCGGTACGCTTCCGCCACTTACTACGTGATTGTACTCTTCACTCCACCGATGTCAGAGCTGTTGATGTGTTCGTCGTAACCACTGTCAGTGCTTTAGTTGGTTAGCTGGACTTTCCGCCACGGTCGGTTCTGCCACTGCGATAAGTGGAGCGCCAATGAAGAAATCTTCAAGTGTTAGCGTAAAGCGGACTCGAACTCAAACAAGCTTAAATTCCTGTCGTCAGTGTCTGCGAATATCACATCACCTGGTTACCTATGACATCAACCAAATGCCGTTTCGCGAACTTCCTAGCAGCCTCTCCCAATCCACCTTGATTAGGGGCACTAGATGTTATAAAGTGCTAACTCGTCTCAATATTGGCGATATATTTTTGACTCTGTTCACTGTGCCAAGTAGCTAAGTCTTCCTTCATCATCCGAGTGGTTCCTACAAAATTTGTAGCTTTATCACTATATAAGTCGCGACGCAAACTGCGTCGACTAACAAAACTCGTGTATACGCCCTTGATTACAAGTCATCCACGAAATCGACATTCGCAGGTTTGGTAGCCATCCATACGAAAACTGACAGATAGGTTTTTACTGCACTGCGAGATTTTATAGTGCCAATGCGCAGTGAAAAAGAATTGCAGTAGTCTACACCTGAAACCAGAAATGGTCGAGACACATTGAGCCGATGTCGAAGTAATGAGGTCATCTGTTGAGTAACTCCACGATGTCTTCGGCAAATCACATATTTATTTACTAAACTACGGACAACTTGCCTTGCATGAAGAATCTAATAGCGGTAGCGTAGGTCTCTAGCATTACTACCTTCGGAAGTATAGTTTGATGGCGATGTTCTTCAACCAATGTTGCCCTATTAATGCAGCCATCTACCCGTATGATAACGTGATCTCCTAAGTATCATCTGTTAAATGTTAGCAGTGGGCTGGACGTTTATACGTTAACTAGACAGACTTTTGGGGCTCTCAACAAAAAATGGTATTATGTCTGAGGCCACATTGACGACAACATCCAGAGGGTTACTGCTTAGATAAATGCCCTGACCGTAATCAGTTAAAGCATAAGCCTTTTTTCCTGAGGGCATCGAAATGTTTCTCCTGTGGTAAGTCAAATAAAGTTGGACAACGCGTGACCTTATGAAGGCTTTGACAATATTGACACTTTGCTTCTTCCATTGAATAGTGCATTTTACGTTGCGAGCAGTTGATACGCGCTGATGTTGAAATACGGATACTGTGTCGGTACCATCTACGACCTTAACAAACTCCCTTGACAGACTTTGAGCCCTTTTCTCCAAGAACTTAATAACGCCGATAAATTTTTCAATTCCGTTAGGGAGTAGTGCATGTACCATTCGCGCTTTGTTGTAGTGGGAGTTTTGATACCACGATAGGCACCGTTAAAGCTCTTGAAGTGGCCAATTCACAATAGCCAACGAAGGCAGAGAACCGCTAATCATATCTACAATATTCAGCAATGATCGCGCTGACTCCTCTGGCGTCAACGAGTGGTTTACCAAACGCACAACAAGAACTTCAACCAACTGCTTAGGGTTATCATACCGTTTCTTCAAAGTTGTCCATCAGCAACCAACGGCACCGATGAGTAGGGAACAGCCGGTCGCAGCTTACCGAGTTTGTACGCGGTGGGTAATTCTCGGTTGTGCACCAAGGTCTCGAACGCGTCCTTAAATGCCAACTAATTATGTAGCCCGCTATCATGATGAATTTATATTTCCCTCCGTAGAAACTTACAACTCATCAATTTTGGTCGAACGCAAGCGTATAAGAACATAAGTCGTTATAACTTCTTCGGGGACATCCCACCATGTTGAATGCATTCTCAACTCCAACTTTTTCGAAAGACTGAGGAGCGCCTCGTGGTTTACCAGCACGCGTTCGTAATGGGATCTCGCCGAATTCAAAATCTGCTCAACCTTGTATGAATCTAATTCACCCGTGCGTAGCTTGGGCACCTGTTCTATTGTGCGAGAAATAACAGATGCATAAAACTGACGAAGATTGATGTCTGCCATTTTCAATTTACGTACATGTAAAATGCGGTTATGCTTTACAATTGCACTGCAGGAACTGAATTTTATCCGAGCATATCGCGTTAATCCTTTAAGATAGCGTCAAACCAATTTACTCATGAAAATCGACAATTCAAACTCTCAAAATTAACAATGATCTTAGTCCTCACAGGAGGCAGCAGAAATTATGTTCAGTAAAACGCAGGACTAAGATTGAAAGCACGTCTATTTATTGCGGCGATCCAAAGCAGAAGAGAACTCTTACAGCGGTAGTACAATAGTTTAAGAAAATAATAGAAGCAATGAACGACAGGTAATTGAGAAACACTTTGCACAAGGTGCATCGTGTGAAATGAAATACAAATATAAAATAAATCTTATACAGAAGTATTTGAGCTGCTTCTTCGGAAATAGTTGCCATTTGTGATTTACTGCCTTCCCTTTTACTTGAAATGTTGCTACAAGTATTGACGTTTCCGGGTTTTTCGCCATTTTTGTAAAGGATTTTTTCATCCTTTTTGATATTCATTATAATGCAGTAAACTATGATGACTTCTTTAACATGTGATACATCATTTCTTATTAATACAACCGCCTTCATATACATACATGATCAAAGTAAATATGGCATAGTTTGTTGTTTGTAACGAATCTCAGGGCCTTTAACTTTTTGCATTCTAAAATTTGAGGCACAGGAACTTTACAGAATACACAAGTTTTTTATGCAGCTGTCTAAAATATAGGTGCTCGTTGTGTCTGCTTTTGGTTCCATATACCTATTTTTCTGTCTCGTATGACTTCTAAAACTTGTTACTGGTTCCATAAAATAGAAAATGTAACTAAACTTTGTATGTCCCTGTGTTTTACGTTCTGTTCGTATAAACGTAGACTTTCTATGCCCACTTTACGAGCTACTATTTGAGTTCAGCTGTTTTAATGCATAAATGCACTCCTTATGGGCTAACTACATATAATGTGCATACGCTGCCGTATGTTACTGTCAAACAAGAAAAAACGTTAACTTCGGCTGCACCGAAGAAAATACCCTTCACAGGTGCATTTGTTTTAGTAACTATGTGTTCAGTTTATATGGAAGCTATAGTAATCCGAACTGAACAATTTCTTCGGAGATTATATTATTACCTTAAGCAGTAATCCATGTCAAATTTCGTGAAGATACCACGTCAAATGCGAAAGTCTTCCATACAAGCCCTTAATTCCGATCATTCAGTTTATATGGCAGCTATATGCTATAGTAAGCCGATCTGCACAATTTCCTCGGAGATTACATTGTTGCCTTAGGAAATAATCTATACCAAATTTTGTAAATATATCTTGTCAAATGCAAAAGTTTTCCGTACAAGAACTTTTTCCGATCGTTCAGTTTGTATGGCAGCTATATGCTATAGTTAACCAATCTAAACAATTTCTTCGGAGATTACATTGTTGCTTTAGAAAATAATCTGTACCAAATTTCGTGAATATATCTTGTCAAATGCAAAAGTTTTATATACAAGAACTTTTTCCGATCGTTTAGTTTGTATGGCAGCTATATGCTATAGTAAGCCGATCTGAACAATTTCTTCGCAGATTACATTGTTGCTCTAAAAAATAACCTGTGCCAACTTTTGTGAAGATACATTGTCAAATGTGAAAGCTTTCCATACAAGAACTTGATTCCGATCGTTCAGTTTGTATGGCAGCTATATGTTATAGTGGTCCGATATCGGCAGCTCCGACAAATGAGCAGCTTCTTGAAGAGAAAATGACGTTTGCAAAATTTTAAAACGATGTCTTAAAAACTGAGGGACTAGTTCGTATATACTATATACAGACGGACAGACACAGACAGACAGACGGACATGGCTAAATCGACTCAGCTCAACATACTGATCATTTATATATATACTTTATAGGGTCTTCGACGCTTCCTTCTTGGTGCTACAAACTTCGTGACAAACTTAATATACCCTTTTCAGGGTATACTATAAAAATGAACGAAAAGTCTGTCAAATGCATAACTGCTTACATGCAGAAGAAGAAAGTGTCAATAGGCAATTTGTGTTTTGGTTTTACATTTGGTTTGGATTTTGCAAAAATGTATAGAAAATTGAAATATTTCAAAACAATTAAAATGCTTACTTCTGTTTTAGACGGAATACGCATATTAACAGAAATTAGGGAAATTACATTACAAAGAGTTCGGTCATGTTCAGTGGGGGAAATAAACAGAAAGAGGAAGAAGGATGGTTTTTTGTACGATTCCTGGAAATGAAGAGGATTGACCAGACTGATTTTTTATATACACAGAAACGACGCCACAAGTATATGGACTTTTGCTTACTCTTGTTGAGCCCTTTTTAAAAAAGAATTCGTTGAGGGAGCCTGTGCAACCGGAATGTCGATTAGCTTTGACATTACAGTAAGTTTGTTCATTCTAATATATTTTTACACCCCTATTCTGTGCACTTGACAAATTAGTAAAATATTGAAAATTAACTCAAATATTTATCAAGCACGAAATATTTTGGTATTCTGTGCCAATCTTGATAAAAGTAAAAGCTTCAATTCGCAAAGCTTTTCTCCACACGTGTGGTGAACAAAATAATGTAAATAGAAACAGCTAATTTCTATTCAAATTATATTGATAGCAATTTGCGTGCAGTCAATTGCTCCTATGGTGCTTTTTATTCCAAATTTTCTAAAAAATCTGGAATATATGTATATCAAATAAATTACCTTAAATTATTATATTATTATTTGTATTACAAGAGTACTTGCCCCGTTTTTATAAAAGTTTCTTCCTCTGTTGAACTGGGAAACTTTATTTCTCCTCCCTTCACCTTCACAATAAGTTTTGCTACAGCCCGTACACTTCTCGAAAGGAACGACTAACTCCTGGGCAAGTTGACGTTGTTATCTACACATTTCCTGATATGAACCGTGTCCAAAGAAGTTCAAAGCTGCTGGAACCATTACAGTTAAAGGTAGTGACGTTTTCTGATCATCGTGTGGGGCTAGTTCATCAATTTTTTCAAATTTTTTGCCCAAAGGTATTCTCGCTCACAGAAAATGGATTGCTATCGTCGCGTAAACATTTTAAATGCCGCGCGTGATTCTTATTCTCACAATTTTCATCTTCGTTTAACAATAATAACAAAAGTAAAATATCTTCCATTTTCACAATAAGATGCACAATCAGATATTTAATTCATAACGAGCACTGTCAAGAGCATTTGACATCTTAAAAACTTATAAAGAAAAGAGCTTTTTATTTCAGACACAGAATACGAAATGCTTGATAAATTTCAAATTTTGACAAATTAGTTAAGTGCACAGAATAGGGGTGTTATTATGTCTTGTTCTTTTTTCTTTATCTTACAGATATTTATCACAAGGAACTTCGTTTCAATCGTTGGCATGGTCATTTCAACTGGGAAAGGAAACGGTTAGGCGCATTATTCTGGAGACAGCTGAAGTCCTTTGGACGAAGTTAGGCGCTGTTTATGTATCTGAGCCTAATGAAGGAGATTTCAAGCGAATTTCTCAAGACTTCTGGGAACTGTGGAATATGCCCAACTGTGTTAGATCTATTGATGGGAAGCATATTGCTATTCGATGCCCACCTAAAAGCGATAGTAAATTTTTCTGCTACAAAAAATTTTTTTCTATTGTGTTGTTACGTATAGCAGTATGTGATGCACGATATCGGTTAACCTATATACATAGATATTGGTGCATATGGAAGTCAGGGTGATGGTGGTGAGGACTTTTATATTTGTGCATCTGTTTTTTTTTTAATTAATATTATTGTTTCTATTACATGTAAAGGCATTTTTCAAGTGAGTCGATTGGGAAAGAGGTTGCTAAATCACAAACTTCCCACCCCTCCAGCGAAAAACTTACCAAATACGCAACTAAAAACTCCACACTTCTTCGTTGGTGATGCTGCCTTTCTTTTAGGGATAAATTTAATGCGCCCATACCCTGGGGGAATGCTACCAAATGAAAAATAGGTGTTTAATAAAAGGTTATCGAGAGCTCGTCGCACAATTGAAAACTCTTTTGGAATACTAGTAGGGCGTTGGCGAGTTTTTCTAACATTTATTTTCAGAAAATGCAGACAAAATTTTTTTGGCGTGCGTTGCCTTACATAATTTTATTATGTTTAATAACGTTAATGCATCTTTGTATACTGCAAGCAACTATGCTGATTGGCAGGACTCTAATGGAGATTTTCATGACGGTATATGGCGTAGAGAAGTTGAAAGTAATATCCCATCGATTATGTAATCTTCCAATTTGCATCATTACGGTGGAAGAAGTTCTTTGGAAGTTAGAAATAACTTGTGCAGTTTTAACACTTTTTAAAAAATAAGGAAATAAAATAAGGAAACTAGATTGAATTCTTGTCGTTTTCAATTTCATGTTTGCCTATTTTCGGGACGTAAGCGATATAACTCCAATATCATTTTCTCTTGGAAACCGTCTTTGACCGACACTGGCAGGTCTTTCATCAGACACAAAACCGTCGTCAAAAAAGGCCTCATCAGTTTCACGTCTTTCAGCCGGCGCCGCCATCTAAGTTTCCCATTGTTGCGCCAAATTTTTGGTAGAGACTTTCTAGGTAGAGACTTTTATTTTTCTTCCGAGGTGGCTATGAAATTTCATTCAAACTATCACTCATTGATGAATCCAAGACAGAGTCTATATTTGTTTCTGCATTATCACGAGTGCTGCACAATGAAAAAGTTATATTTAAAAACATTAAAATTTATACAGAGTACTTACCGACGCGGTGTGACGGAGTCTTTCAGAAACATCAGAGGTTTTAAATAACGCCATTCCTCTAAGTAGCTCATTCCGCTACCTGAAGGAGCTTCTAACCTTTTTATCTCCTTGCAGAAGCGCTCCCGGAGTAGCTTCCATCTATGTTTGCATTCTAGATCTTTTAATTGAAACAAACATAAAAAATATATAATATTTACAAAAATATATATTTCTATAACAGAGTTAATACATACCACTTTTACAGCATAGTTCCGCGATTGCTTTCCACGCTTTTTCTTTATTTGTACGATTGAAATAAAATGCATCTCTTTTGTCGTACAAACATTTCTTTTTTATCAATACTATCTATTAAATTTGGATTTTTGGATAAAGCATTCGTCGTCCTCAACATTCAAATTTAAAATGATTTTATCGGTTAACAAAACACTCTTCTTCCTTTTCATTTTCAAATTCAAAATGATGTATCAGTTGACAAAAAGCGAAAACAGCTGATTCCGTACGGAAAATGCGACCAGTTTCGCATTCTCCTTAAGCAAATGATATTTGAAAAAATTTAACTAAACTTGATTGTAATTACATTATATCGGGTGATTTTTTAAGAGCTTGATAACTTTTTAAAAAAAAAAAACGCATAAAATTTGCAAAATCTCATCGGTTCTTTATTTGAAACGTTAGATTGGTTCATGACATTTACTTTTTGAAGATAATTTCATTTAAATGTTGACCGCGGCTGCGTCTTAGGTGGTCCATTCGGAAAGTCCAATTTTGGGCAACTTTTTCGAGCATTTCGGCCGGAATAGCCCGAATTTCTTCGGAAATGTTGTCTTCCAAAGCTGGAATAGTTGCTGGCTTATTTCTGTAGACTTTAGACTTGACGTAGCCCCAAAAAATAGTCTAAAGACGTTAAATCGCATGATCTTGGTGGCCAACTTACGGGTCCATTTCTTGAGATGAATTGTTCTCCGAAGTTTTCCCTCAAAATGGCCATAGAATCGCGAGCTGTGTGGCATGTAGCGCCATCTTGTTGAAACCACATGTCAACCAAGTTCAGTTCTTCCATTTTTGGCAACAAAAAGTTTGTTAGCATCGAACGATAGCGATCGCCATTCACCGTAACGTTGCGTCCAACAGCATCTTTGAAAAAATACGGTCCAATGATTCCACCAGCGTACAAACCACACCAAACAGTGCATTTTTCGGGATGCATGGGCAGTTGGCCACCAAGATCATGCGATTTAACGCCTTTAGACTATTTTTTGTGGGGCTACGTCAAGTCTAAAGTCTACAGAAATAAGCCAGCAACTATTCCAGTTTTGGAAGACAACATTTCCGAAGAAATTCGGGCTATTCCGGCCGAAATGCTCGAAAAAGTTGCCCAAAATTGGACTTTCCGAATGGACCACCTAAGACGCAGCCGCGGTCAACATTTAAATGAAATTATCTTCAAAAAGTAAATGTCATGAACCAATCTAACGTTTCAAATAAAGAACCGATGAGATTTTGCAAATTTTATGCGTTTTTTTTTAAAAAAAAGTTATCAAGCTCTTAAAAATCACCCGATAGTTAGGCCTTTAGTGGTATCCTAAAGCTGCTTCATGCTTGCTGCACTTTCTCCATTTGCAATTGGTTGATCGATAAGTTTTAATTCACAACAATTCAAGCAGCTTTGTAATTCGATTATTTTACTAATGTTGAATTAATCTACCGCCTAACCGAAGACATTGTACGGAACATCTTTTCTAATTCAATACAGTGCTTCCAATTATCCACTAAAGTTGTGAAAAGATCACTAAATGATGATCATTGTTTCAGTTCTTCATAAAATATTGGAATTATACTTTATTTTAGTTTTATATTAGAACACACTGGAAATTTCTTGTTTATTTTTTTGTTATTTATTTAAGGTAAAATTTATATTCTGCTTGAATTTCTTCCACTACATTCTCCGTTAAGTCTTTCATCATGACTCTGAAATGGATATTGCTTTCTTCATAAAATGCTTCTTCAACAGTTTCAAAAGGTATTCGAAGCTTAAGTTTAAGATCTCTTTTTTCTTCGAGAGAATCTAATTAATTTTTTTTATGTTCGATATATATATAAATGTTCCATTATGATTTTTAATTTGTTTTAATTATGTTTTGTTGTTTTTTTGTCTTTTTAGCACAGTTCTTCTTGTTGTAGTACTGAGAGCAAAAAAAAGTAAGACTTTGTAATTTAAATTACGCGCGAAAAGTGACATCTGTCCCAAATATCATCAAAATAATCATTAGTGTGTGCATTAGTACTATATAATATATCTCCTAAAGCACTAAAGCTACAACAACCAAATTCACCCAGCATGAATATTATAAAAAAATTTCTACCGGTAGATGAGGCCTTATAGGGGCCATTGTAAAAATTGGACGAGGGACCGCCAACTTTTTGGTGAAAAATCATTTCTCGGAACCCGACCAACCGTTTTCGATTTAATACGTAACATTCTTTTCATATTCCTATTTTACGTTGTGAAAATGAGCAATATCAAACAATAACTACGCCTATTTCGCATATAGCACAATTTTAAATTCCACTTGACTATTTTACTTTCAGTACAGAAATCAAGAAGCAATTAATTTAATGGGATAACTTAGCCCTTTCTTACTTGTTATATTTATTATAGTCAGCTCAAAACCATGACCCGGCTACACATAGTCACAACACGGCCTCACTTCAACAAATCACACCAACAGTACCCACACACAAGAACACCACACATTCGTAACACATCAATACAACCCACACGCGAAAGCACCCCACATCCAAGTGAGATATAGTGTTGAGTGAAGTGGAAGTGGTCTTTTACGCTCTTGGATTATTCGCGGAAACCTGCAAATCTGAAAATTTTTTAGTTTTATTTTTTTCCATTTCCCCTTCTAACAGCAAATCACATCAAAACGTGCACACATTTTTTTTAATCAGCCGTTTTGTTTTGATTAATCAGCTGTTCTCCGTTTTCGTTTTCTCCCTTTTCGCTTTGCTTTTGGGTTAGGCGTTGCCAACCATTGAAAATATTAGTAAAGTTTTAGCGGTAGGGATTGAACATACTGATTGACAGGTCTACCCAGACTATTTTCTCACTGAGGTATGGCCTTTGAGAATAGTATGGTTCGTACACCAGAGAATCCTTTCCGGAGGAAGTCTTAAATTTTGAGAATGCCTCCTAACGGCAGAAATGAGGAATCCACTGCTGCTGGATCAACAATTAGTGATGAAACTGCTGACCAAGCAAGCAAAAGTGAAGAGAATTCACTAAATAATGAAACTTCCGACCATTTTAACAAGTTGGGTTGTAAAATTAAAGAGTTGGAAAATATGATGACTGGTCAAAGGCACGTAAATCAAGCTATGCGCGACTTACTGAGTAGCATAATGAGCCTATATAAAAAAGCCGAGAAACCGCAGAAAAAAATTATGGTTGAGAAAGCATATTTTTAAAGAGATGAATGCCCCAAAGCGTCTGCGTGAAACATCGGGAGAACTACCCCCCACGAAAAAAGCTACTGAGAAGGTGCAACAAATGACCAGTGAGCCCACGAAAGTAATACAGGAAAATATTACAGGTAAACAGCGCAGGTGAAAAATGGGTGGATGTTGTGAAAAAGAAGAAACTGATTCAGAAGAAAATTAGAACGAAATCGGACGCCATCATAATAACCAAAAAGGAGGGTGCGTCTTATGCTGATATTCTCTGGAAGAAAAAAAGCGACAACGGTCTTGAAGAGTTGGGATCAAACGTGACCTACATACGGAAGACGATGAAAGGAGACCTATTCATGGAGTTGAAAAATCAGGTTATTACAGCTAAACCTTAATCACTGCGCTGCAGCACAAGATCTGCTAAAACAAACAGTTCAAGAAGAGAACATAGATGTCGCCTCACTAAGCAAGCCATATAGACAGCGTTCGGAAAGCACTTGGAGTAAAGATAGAAGTGGCAAGGCAGCAATATGGGCCTGCAAAGGACAAGCTTTCTCATCCCGCTCCAAAGAAGTCCTTAACGGCTTTACATGGGCGAAAGTACAAGGTATATATTTTGTAAGCTGCTATGCTCGTCCTCGCGCAACAATTAGAGAATTTTAAGATTTTCTCCTGGAGCTGTCTTTAGAGACCCGAAAAAAATCGCCAATAATAATAGCGGGTGATTTTAACGAATGGTCTACTGCTTGGGGTAGCAGAATTACAAATCACCGTGATCGCCTCATTCTAGAATTTTTGAGTCAAACAAACCTCACGATTCTAAACAATGGCACAAAAACTACGTCTCAAAAGGGTAATAAAGGTTCTATAATAGACCTAATGTTTGCCAACGACACGCTTAGTGGAAGTGATATATTACACAATAGTGAATATTTACACAAATAGCGACCATATGGCTATAATCGCTGAAGCTTCGTTCTTCCAAGAAAGGGAACGGTTTCGGGGAAATACCTCTCGAAAACGTAGTTGACGTGAAAAGGAATTTGATACTGACGGCTTTGAGAGCTTCTGGAGTGCGGCAAAGGCACCAGGCGAAGACGCCACCCACTTAGTATCCGCTGTGCAGAAGGAATTCGTTGCAGCATGCGACGCAACTATGTGCTGGACGAGATACAATAATAATCGAAAGCCGGTATACTGGTGGAGCGACGAAATTGCCAAGCTGAGGAAGCTCTGTCACTCAGCTAGACGTCGCGCCTAGCGAAACCAGGGAGGTGAAAACGAAATCCGCCTCAGAGAAGCATTTAAATGCCAAAAAAAGCTTCTGAAGTCAGCCATTATCCGTAGTAAGAGATCCTGTTTCGAAATGCTATGTGAAGAAGCGAAAATAGACCCCTGGGGATCGACATACAAAATTTTATGTCGAAATTCAAAAATAAGTCACAACAACCTAAGAACGCATCATTTTTGAAAAATGTTGTCGAAGCGTTATTCCCGACACATGCCTTCACTTCCTATATTAAACGCAACGAAGCGACGGAGCCACCCCTATTAGTCACAGAAGACGAACTATTGGCTATTGCGAAAAAAATCAAAAACTCCAAAGCGCCTGGAATAGATGGTACACCAAATATAGCCCTTAAAGAAGCCACAGTTTATTTGTTAACATGTTTAATCCGTGTATATTAGAAGAGGTGTTCCCCGATCCGTGGAAGAAACAGCGCCTGGTTCTACTCTTAAAGCCAAAAAAGCCGCCAGGATAACCTTCATCATATCGACCCCTTTGCATGCTCGACACAATTGGAAAAGTGTACGAAAGCATTGTAAGAAACCGCTTGGAACTAGCAATTCAAAAAGCCGCCGGATTATCAGAGAGACAATACAACTTCATAAAAAAGAGGTGGGTGCTAAGAAGCCAACAGACGTGAAACTAGTAGCTTCTGCGAATGATGTCATGGTGGTAGCAGTCGCCAAACAATTAGCCGAACTGAGAAATAAATGTAATGAGTGCTAAAATAGTCTACGCCAATGGTTCTCTTCTATGAGTAGAAAGATAGAAGAACGAATAGAGCTCACCATATGGGAACGCAAGATTACTTCGCAGCCGCAATTGAAGTATCTGGGAGTAATATTAGATTCCAAATTAAAATTCAAAGAACACTTGGAGTATTCTTCCGCCAAGGCAAACAAAATTTATAATGCCCTACCGAGAATGATGACCAATAGAGGATGTGTGCGTTCCAGCCGGCGATTCTTAATAGCAAAAGCAATGAGTTCCGTAATACTGTATGCGGCACCAGTATGGATACAGGCAATGGATATAAAAGCGTACGCTAAAAAAATAATTGCAGTGCATAGGCTTTCTGCAATTCGGTGCTAAGGACTTTCCGGACTATATCAACCGACGATCAAATACAGTATCGGCAAGGACAGAGGAGAGAAACAAGAGGACTAAAATGTGGCAGGAGCGGTGGAATTCCTCATCCAAAGGGCGCTGGACCCATCGACTTATACCGGACATCCACTCGTGGATAGACAAACGACATGGGTACTTAGATTTCCATCAAACCCAAATACTTAGTGGACATGGATGCTTTAGAAGCTACCTTTTCAGATTCCACAATGACATTAGTCCGAACTGTCCGACGTGTACAGAGTATATAGAAGACTCTGAACATGTATTATTTTATTGCCCTCGATTTTCGAATACAAGGGAAAAGCTAAAAACCACACTCGGTGGTAGTTTTACGGTCGATAATTTAACGACACTCATGTGTCAGTCGACTGATAAATGGAAAGCTGTCAGCGAAGCGTCCGCACATACAGACACACACTCAATGACACTACACTGGATACCACCCAACGAAAAGGATCGTCACTTCCCCACAGCAGTTTTTTTTATACACTTGTAACCTGCTGCTACAGAGTACTATAGTTTTTTTCAACTAACGTTTTTACGTATCACCTAAAACTAAGCGAGATAGCTATAGGGTTAAGCATATATAAATGATCAGGATGACGGGAAAAGTTGAAATCCGGGGACTGTCTGTCTGTACATCCGTCCGTACAATCTGTAGCTTGAGTAAAAGTTGAGATATATTGATGGAACTTGGTACATGCATTCCTTTGTACAAAATAAAATTACGAGTTTATAGATGGGCCTAATCGTACCACTGCCTCGCCCACAAAACGCCATTAACCTAAAACCTATAAAGCGCCATAAGTAAGCACTAAATTAAGATATAAAACTCTAACCGCAGCAGCAAGGGGCACCTTTGGGAATTTTTTTTTGAAAAATAAACACATGTTTATCCGAACATTAACCAAATTATCATATTTACGATTGCTTGAGTATACGCGCTATTTTAGCTGCCAAAATACCAATGTTAATGACTTAAACTATAAGATTCAAAAACAAATTCCGGGGGCTTGCGCTCGTACCTCCCTTATATAGATGGTATCAGGGGGCTCTGTCGGAGCCGGTGTGGAAATTGGACATTGGGCGTGACACCGCCCACTTTTTGCTGAAATCCCATACATATCTCTGGACCCGACCAACCGATTACGACAAAAACTTGGTATGTGATATTCTTTTAATATTGCTATGTCACAGTGTGAAAATGAGCGAAATCGGACTACAATCTTCTACTTTCATATAACACAATTAAAAATTCCATTTGATTCTTTCAATTTGCAGTACACAAAAAAAGAATTAATTAACATAACGGAACACAATTTTGCGGCAATAGTCCCCTTAAAGTAAGCCCCCTTTTGACGAATAATTTTCTAAATCCAACGAAAACTTCCGGAATTATCTGGCAACCCTTCTCGTGCTCAGCTGTGAATTTGGTGCTCTGGCGAATTTATTTAATTTATATTTAAGACTTTATTGTGAAAATTTCTGGATTAAGTGATCTTTTTAAGATAAGTATCAGTGTTACATTGTGCTAGTGAAGCAATAGATTTTACTTTAATTCTGTTCTGGCTAATTTTAATTTATATTGCTTAAGTGTTAATTTATATTGCTTACTTAAATTTCTTTCTTGTTTTTATTCATTTCCATCTTTGTCCACAGCTGATCGCGAGTTTCTTACTTTTCGTGTGTTACAGTGCATCTCAAACTGCTCGCTACATTGGTTGTTATCTTTGATAACCAACTATTTTATTGCATTCATTTGTTATAAATATTTTTGTCATCGCGCTTTTTACTTTTATTATTTAACAGTTTTTATATTTTTGTTTAATACTGTTTTTGTTCATTATGACTTGCAACTTTCCGAACTGCTCTGTGAAAGGCGAGTCACAGTTGACAGTAAGGGCTTGCGCTGGTCATGCTTGAAATGCAGACCAACTGAAATTGAATTGTTTAAAGCTTTTAAGCAGGCGCGCAATGTTTCAAGGAGATTGGTTGAGAGCTTGAAACCCTTACTGAAAAATTTAGGCGTTATGAAACGCTGTTTCAATCATTTCAATGCCTAAATACTCGGGATGAGAATCCAAAACCTAAACGAAAACGTCCGTCTGATGAAGATACCACTGTATCTTCCTTAAAAAGAATGCCCCCACCTGCTATTGACCTCATCAATCTTGCATCCCCTTGTCCGTCTGCTCAGGACACAGAGAAAACTGTTACTGAATACGGTAAGCGGAAAACTTCTCAAGATCCGCCTCCAAATACCTCCAAGTCAGCTAATAAAAACTTAGTGGTAATACCGCGGAAAAAAGCAATTTTTATCTCGAGACTTGCTGCGGATACCACAGTCGAGGATATAAACAGTTACATTTCGTCGAAATTAAAAACGGTAGATACAGACATCCGTAAATTTAATTTCAAATACAACAGGGATATTTCCTCGTTTAAGATCGACGTATCCGCTGACAATTTTCAATTGATACTTGAAACTCATTCTGGCCATCTGGGGTCTTTGAGCACAAACGTGATAAGCCCCCTGTAGTTATCACTAAAATGCCAAGAAATCCCGTTGATACAAACAACTAATTAACAATAATTCGCTGATTATTTATTATCAAAATGTTAGAGGGCTTAATACAAAATTCACTGATTTGTATCTAAATAGCATTCATTGTAACTTTAAAATCATTGCTTTGACAGAAACTTGGCTAAAGCCCCACATTTTTGATAACGAAATATTCAACAGCGAATTCGAAATCTTTAGATATGACCGGCTGAACAGAAAAGGAGGTGGTCTTGTTTGCTGTTCATTCTTCAATTCCATCTGAAGAAGTCGATGTTCCGCATGCAGACTTCATTGAATTTAAGTGCATTCGTATTTGCGCTAATAGTGGCCATATCTACTTAACATTGTCTTATATACCGCCTCACTCGGACATATCTGTATATATGCAGCATGTTTCATTAATAAGTAATGTTTTCTCAATGTTTAATGATACTGATTCCATGATTGTTTTGGGAGATTTCAACTTACCGTGCGTATCATGGAAATCTAGTGATGATCACACCATCCCTATTAGTACTCGTTCATGTTTTAACGAGTTCTTAGATGAAATGTCGGAGTTGGGTCTTAACCAAATTAATTTAATTTCAAACGAGTTTGGTAAGCTCTTAGATCTAGTTTACGTCGATAACGCTTCAATGTTCTCTGTTGTCCGATGTGATCTTTTGGTTCGGCCAGAGGACACGCATCATACCGCTTTGGAAATTAACATCGAAATCATAGCCAACTTTGCTTATAATAATACACAAGACCTTTGTTTTCGGTTCAACTTTGCGAAAGCTAATTTTAAGAAGACTAATTACGAACTTTCTAAAATAACTTGGCCAGATTACAGTGGCAATATTGAATTTAGTGCTTCCCACTTTAATGAAACTATTGTAAACTTATTTGAAAAATGTGTTCCGAAGTGTGTTGTTACTCAAAAAATTAGTTCTAATTTATGGTTTTCGAAAGAATTATGTAAATTAAAAAATAGAAAATCTCGTGCTTTTGAACTTTAAAAAAAAACTGGTTTAGTTGCTAACTATTCAAAATATTCTAAATTGCGTCGACAATTTGCTGAACTTAACAAAATATGTTATAGTAATTATATAAATAAAGTAAAAATAATATTATACGTAATCCAAAATTGTTTTATGGTTTCGTCAACTCCAAACGCAGGATTTCTAATTTTCCGTCCGCTATGAAATATAAGTGTAGTATGTCTCTAGACAATCACACCATTTCTAATATGTTCGCTGAATTCTTTAGGTCCAATTACTCTCCAAAATCTCCACAAAATGCTCCGCCCCAGCACAAGTTATGTCCGATTTCTGTCATTAATGCACCTACCATTTCCGAAGCAGACGTCTTAAATCAGTTAAATATGTTAGAACAATCATACAATAGTTAATTTTAACCTTGAATAACTTTTAAAGGAGTGAGCATATCAAAAAATTGTCAAGACTTTTTTTGTAGAGTATTCAATTCTGTACAAGAATATGACCCTTTTATTCCTACAAACGAGAAAGCTCCAGAGAAAACAAAATAGTCGTAAAAAGTGGCAAAATCCCATGTAATTTCAATGGGAAATGTATCGTGTTTGGGGCAAGGTTTATAATGAAAATTAAGGGCTTTTTATGGTCTGATATTTGTTTTTAGATGTAAAACTAAAAGTTTAGGGGGCGTCTCGTCAAAAATAATCAATTTGGTAAATAACGGACACCCTAATATATACCAACCCCTAACAAAACTATTTAATTCATCTCTTAGGCAAGGCTTATTTCCATCCATATGGAAAAAGTCATTTATAATTCCTTTGCATAAGAGTGGATTTAGGTCATCTATTGAAAACTATAGGGGAATAGCAAAGTTGTCTGCAATACCTACACTTTTTGAAGCAATTATAACAGACGACATAACCTTCCGGATCTCTCCACTAATTTCTTGTTCTCAGCACGGTTTTCGTAAAGGGAAATCTACCATAACTAATTTGCATGAATTTGTATCACGTGTATCAACGGGCTTTAGGGAGAATAAGAATACTGATGTTATATACACAGATTTTAGTAAAGTTTTTGATAAAGGAAACCATTCAATTCTTTTGAATAAACTTGAATGGGTTGCTTCTTATCTTAGTAATAGAATTCAACAAGTCATATTTAAAGATACTTTTTCTGACATAATCGACGTTCCTTCATTCGTTGCTCAAGGTAGCCATCTTGGTCCAATTCTGTTCTTGTTATTTATTAACGACATATCATCTGTTGTTAAGTTTTCAAAAGTTTTATTATATGCTGACGATGTAAAACTTTTTAAAACATATCCTTCAAACAGTGAAAGATGTCAGTTGCAAACAGACTTAAGCAACCTAGTTTCTTTGTGTGATAGAAATGACATGCCATTGAACCTTAAAAAATGTAAAACGATGCGCTTTTCACGTAGAGCTGTAGACCCTACCTTATACGTAATACAACACTTTAGGTTGGAGCAAGTATGCAGTTTTGTTGATCTGGGAGTAACTATGGACCCCAAACAGAGGAGGGTAACCGTTGGGTATTATTATTATTAAAAACTGTTTAAGCCCCTAGGTACCAAATATGTGGACCCGATACCAATAGTTGACTTTTGACCGAAAATATCGTTCAATGTGTGATATATGAAATTGAAATTCACACAGAATCCTTTACTGACAATAGTATTTCTTTGTATAAAGATTTTCGAATACTGGATATATCCGCCAATATTTGGGTCATATCAATGAAAATTGCAGAACATGCTTTATTCATAACAGTGTATCTTTGCGCCTAAAATAGATACAATTGCGCGAAAACTCGACGCTCCCCCATATAACTATTACCAAGATTTTCGAGCATCCACTTGACTTTGTATGGTGATTGTATGTAAGGTACCTTAATAAAGCCGGGGGAACATTTTTTTTTAATATGTGGCATATTGGTAGTATGTGGGATTAGCAAAATTAATCAATACTACCCCCTACTCAAATATATTATTTATAAAATGTTCGGTTGCACCCGAACTTGGAAGCGCTTACTTGTTTTATTTTGATATATTGCATTATTATATTCAATCATGCATTTTTATCCATTTTCATTCATAAAATCACCTTAAATAATTTTGTCCGGTTTTTGAGACCAAATGCTCCTATGTGTGACGTAGTGAAAATGAATGAAATCGGATGATAACCCCGCTCACTCCCCATATAACTGTACTGTCCAAAACTATAAAAAGCGCCAGAGACGTTAAAATTTATCGCAGGTATGGTATGATGAGGCTTTATAGGGGCCGTTATAAAAATTGGACTATGGGCGTGGCACTGCCCACTTTTTGTTGAAATCTTATATCTCGGTACCTGACCAACCGATTTCGACAAAATTTAGTTCGTGGCATTTGTGTTACATTTCTATGTCACACTGTGAAAATGAACGAAATCGGACTACAACACGAATACTTCCTATATTTAAAAGTTTAAATTCCACTTAATTCTTTCACTTTCAAGTATACAAATCAAGAAGTATTTAATATAATGGGATAAAACTTTGTACTAATAATTCCTTTGAAAAACGCCACCTTATGACTAAAAATTGTCAAAACCCAACCAAAACTGTTCATGACCCTAGGTATCGAATATGTGGGCCCCAGTAATTGACTTTTGACCGAAAATATTGGTCAATGTGTGAGATAAACAATTGAAATTCTGAGAGTGGCCTTTCCTGACAACAGTAGTTCTGTGTATAAAAAATAGGCTGAATTTAGTCAATATTTCCCTGAGCATTTACATTTCGAACTGCACGTCTCTTTTTTTCAATCGTCGCCTTCTGTTGTCATTACGCTGCTATTTACAATTTGTTTTATTAATTATTAAACACATTTTACATAATTGAATTTGAACACATTTTAAGAATGGAAACCTAAATTTATAAATTAAACTAAATTTGAGAAGAACCGAAACCGGGCGTTTTGATTTCCAAAAGTGACACTTTGGCAAAGTGGTGAGTGTCAAAAAAGTGAAGTTGGTAAAGAACTAAACATTGGTCCTTTGAACCAAAAAAAGACACTATTAGAAATGCAAAACAGAAAACAAACCAAGCAACGTAATTAAAGTGCGGTGAGATAGAGTACAGTTAAACAAACAAATAATTTCCTGTTCAAAAACAAAAACAGTTGCAATTTAGAGGAGTGAATTTCAAAGTTGACAACAGATGGATCGTACCATATCAGCCTCTATTGTCCAATTCGCATTAAAAACTCATATCAATGTCAAGTATTGCAGTTTGGTGAAATCGATCAAATACGTTTGCAAGTACGTCACCAAAGGAAGCAACAAAGCGGTTACACAGTACAACAGCTAATCTGGGGGGTGAGAAACTCCAAATGTTGTAGTGAACGAAAATTGGGTACGAAATATAGTGTGTAAAAGCTGCTACAAGCGTCTAATGGATTGGAAAAATAGATAATAGTGGTTCGCGAGATATGTTAAACTACGTTTTTGCCGAAATGTCACAACTAAGCGAAAAAACATCAAGATAAGGAAAAAATTTAAAAGCTCATAACAAAAAACTGACACATACGAACGCCAAACCCTTTGAGGGTTTTACTATACTGACCTAGTACCGTCACCCTGACTTGGAATTTCTCACCCCCCAGACAATAATCCCAAAAATGTTCCACAGTGTTATTGGCCTTGAACGATACGATCGATACGTGAACTGCAATGAAGCGTTTTGTAAGATATTTTCTTTTGCAATTCATGAACGTTTTCCGACTGTTATGCATCTCGCAATACATTTTGAGAAGGCTTAAGAGTATAAGTATTTCAGCCCAGAGAATACAGTACAGCTAGTGGAAACATCGCCAACAGCAAAATTGACATTGACGAGTTTTGTCTCAACTTGCGTCAGTGATCCGTTTGCGAGAACTTTTCTCTATTTTGAAATGCCTTGATACATGGAATGCATCGTCGAAGAAACGCAGAAAGTAAGGCCAAACAGTAGATGGACATCCAGGAGTGTTCTCAACTAAAGCCTTAAGACAGTCCACATTAAAAACGACGATTGCTTCTACCTTCGGCTGCTATTGATTAATGTACGCGGTTCAACTTCATTTAAGTCATTCATTCATTGAGTATTGTGTATGGTACGGTATGTGCAACTTTTTGAGACAACTACAATTGCTGGAACATCATAATCCCTGGAATCAAACGGTGGACGATGCGATAGCTACTTCGAATGCCACTAAAGTTCGCACACATTTCACGATGCTCATTTATACGAACAAAATTGACATTGCCGAAACATTTTACCTCGTATTCGCTAAGAATTGGAAATGGGCAAATTTCTGTTTATACTTCCAGTGGCTTGATATCAATTCCACGTGCCTTTTGTCAATTCACTTCGACCAAAGATGAACTCATCACGAATGTTAATCCGAACATTGACCAAATAATGATAACTACGATTGCTTGAGTGCCATTTTTACCGATGTTAATGACTTAAACTGGAAGATTCAAAAACAAAATCCGGGGGGCTTGCGCTCGTACAAATCGATCGATCGTCTTGACAGTGAAGACGAAGCCGTGAATTATCCAGTGCAATTTCTAATATCTTTGGAGAGGCTTTGTAAGCCGCCGCATCATTTGCGTCTCAAAGCTGGATGTGTCATTATTATGTTTCGCAATCTTTATGCGCCGAAACTATATAATGGAACCCTACTGATTTGGAAGCAGCTATCGAATTCAAGGGGGCAGAATGCTTGATTCTGCGAATTCCTTTGAGTTCCAACGATTTGCCATTTCAGTTCAAACGTATTCAGTTTCCAGGGAAAATTTCATTTGCGATGACAACAAACATGAAGCAAGGATAATCGCTTGAAGTGTGGCATAAATCTGGAAATGCTATGTTTTCCAAACGGCCAGATATACGTGATGTATTCACGAGTTTGAAAACCATCTTCCCTGTACATTTACGCAACGGAATAGAAACCAAAAAATGTTGTTTATCAAGTTTCGTAACATTGCAAAAAATTTAGAAAAATTGCAAATAAATGATCTTCAAGACAATATAAATTCAACTTTCTTTTCATTTCAAAACACATAATTTCGCGCAGGATAACGTGGGGGGTCAGCTAGCACTATATATCTCCTATACTGACAGACAAATTAGGTTTGTTAGAAAAACGAAAAGCATTATATACAGTATATGGAAGTTTGGGTAGTATCTAATATTAACATGTCACTTATTAAAAAACTAATCATATAGAGTAAAGTCAGAAGGATGTTCGAAATCCTGATATTAGTTATAAGGGAGTTAGGCACAAAGATACACTGTTATGAGTAAAACACGCTCTCTTATTATACCCTGAACAGGGTATATTAAGTTTGCTACGAAGTTGGTAACACCCAGAAGGAAGCGTCGGAGACCCTATAAAGTATATATAGATGATCAGTATGTTGAGCTGAGTCGATTTAGCCCTGTCCGTCTGTCTGTCTCTAATTCTGTCCGTCTGTATATATACGAACTAGTCCCTCAGTTTTTAAGATATCGTGTTGAAATTTTGCAATCGTCATTTTTTCCTCAAGAAGGTGCTCATTTGCCGGAATTGCCGATATCGAATTACTATAACATATACATAACTGCTATACAAACTGAACGATATGAATCAAGTTCTTGTATAGAAAACTCTTACATTTGAAAATGTATCTTCACCAAAGTTGACACAGGTTATTTTCTAAGATAATAATGTAATATACGAAGAAATTGTTCAGATCGGCTTACTATAGCTAACAATAGCTGCTATACAAACTCAAAGATCGGAATCTAGTGCTGGTATGGAAAACTTTTGCCTTTGACAAGATATGTTCACGAAATTTGGTATGGATTATTTTCTAAGGCAACAATGTAATCTCCGAAGAAATTGTATAGATCGGCTTACTATAGCATATAGCTGCCATACAAACTGAATGATCGGAATCAAATACTTGCATGGGAAACTTCCTCATTTGACCATATACCTTCACGAAATTTGGTATGAGTTATTGTTCATAGAAATAATGTGATATCAGATGAAATTATTCAGATCGACGCACTATAGGACAAAGCTGCCGTACAAACCGAACGATCGAAATCAAGAGCTTGTATGGAAAACTTTCGCATTTGATGTGGATTACTTCTTCTTCTTCTTAATTGGTGTAGACACCGCTTACGCTATTATAGCCGAGTTAACAACAGCGCGCCAGTCGTTTCTTCTTTTCGCTAAGTGGCGCCAATTGGATATTCCAAGCGAAGCCAGGTCCTTCTCCACTTGGTCCTTCCAACGGAGTGGAGGTCTTCCTCTTCCTCTGCTTCCCCCGGCGGGTACTGCGTCGAAAACTTTCAGAGCTGGAGTGTTTTCATCCATCCGGACAACATGACCTAGCCAGCGTAGCCGCTGTCTTTTAATTCGCTGAATTACGTCAATGTCGTCGTATATCTCGTACAGCTCATCGTTCCATCGAATGCGATATTCGCCGTGGCCAATGCGCAAAGGACCATAAATCTTTCGCAGAATTTTTCTCTCGAAAACTCGTAACGTCGACTCATCGGTTGCTGTCATCGCCCAAGCCTCTGCACCATATAGCAGGACGGGAATTATGAGCGACTTATAGAGTTTAGCTTTTGTTCGTCGAGAGAGGACTTTACTTTTCAATTGCCTACTCAGTCCGAAGTAGCACCTGTTGGAGAGCAATCCTGCGTTGGATTTCCAGGCTGACATTGTTGGTGGTGTTAATGCTGGTTCCTAAATAGACGAAATTATCTACAACTTCAAAGTTATGACTGTCAAAAGTGACGTGAGAGCCAAGTCGCGAGTGCGACGACTGTTTGTTTGATGACAGGAGATATTTTGTTTTGCCCTCGTTTACTGCCAGACCTATTTTCTGGGCTTCCTTGTCCAGCCTGGAGAAAGCAGAACTAACGGCGCGGGTGTTGAGGCCGATGATATCAATATCGTCGGCATACGCCAGCAGCTGTACACTCTTATAGAAGATGGTACCTTCTCTGTTTAGTTCTGCAGCTCGAACTATTTTCTCCAGAAGCAGGTTGAAGAAGTGGCACGATAGGGAGCCGCCTTGTCTGAAACCTCGTTTGGTATCGAACGGCTCGGAGAGGTCCATCCCGATCCTGACGGAGCTTTTCGTGTTGCTCAACGTCAGTTTACACAGCCGTATTAGTTTTGCGGGGATACCAAATTCAGACATCGCGGCATAAATGCAGCTCCTTTTCGTGCTGTCGAAAGCAGCTTTGAAATCGACGAAGAGGTGGTGTGTGTCGAGTCTTCTTTCACGGGTCTTTTCCAAGATTTGGCACATGGTGAATATCTGGTCGCTTGTTGATTTTCCAGGTCTGAAGCCACACTGATAAGGTCCAATCAGTTTGTTGACGGTGGGCTTTAATCTTTCACACAATACGCTCGATAGAACCTTATATGCGATGTTGAAGAGGCTAATCCCACAGTAGTTGGCGCAGATTGTGGGGTCTCCTTTTTTATGGATTGGGCATAGCACACTTAAATTCCAATCGTTGCTTTCGTCCGACCATATTTTACAAAGAAGCTGATGCATGCACCTTATCAGTTCTTCGCCGCCGTGTTTGAATAGCTCGGCCGGCAATCCGTCGGCCCCTGCCGCTTTGTTATTCTTCAGGCGGGCAATTGCTATTCGAACTTCTTCATGGTCGGGTAATGGAACGTCTGCTCCATCGTCATCGATTGGGGAATCTGGTTCTCCTTCTCCTGGTGTTGTGCGTTCACTGCCATTCAGCAGGCTGGAGAAGTGGTCCCTCCATAATTGAAGTATGCTCTGGGCATCAGTGACTAGATCACCTTTGGGGGTTCTACAAGAGTATGCTCCGGTCTTGAAACCTTCTGTAAGCTGCCGCATTTTTTCGTAGAATTTTCGAGCATTACCCCTGTCGGCCAGCTTATCAAGCTCTTCATACTCACGAATTTCAGCCTCTTTCTTCTTCTGTCTACAAATGCGTCTCGCTTCCCTCTTCAACTCTCGGTATCTATCCCATCCCGCACGTGTACTGGTCGATCGTAACGTTGCGAGGTAGGCAGCCTGTTTTCTCTCCGCTGCGACACGGCACTCCTCGTCGTACCAGCTGTTCTTTTGCACTTTCCGAAAACCAATGGTTTCGGTTGCACATGTACGTAAGGAGTTTGAAATTCCGTCCAACAGTTCCCTTATACCGAGTTGTTGACGAGTGCTCTCAGAGAGCAGGAGTACAAGCCGAGTAGAAAATCGTTCGTTCGGCTGTCTGTTGTGATTGCAGCTTCTCGACGTCGAACCTTCCTTGTGTTTGGTGGCGCGCGTTTTTTGCTCCACAGAGGCGGGTGCGAATCTTGGCTGCAACAAGATAGTGGTCCGAGTCGATGTTAGGACCTCTGAGCGCACGCACATCGAAATCACTGGAGACGTGTCTTCCGTCTATCACAACATGATCGATCTGGTTGGTAGTTTTTCGATCCGGAGACAGCCAGGTAGCTTGATGAATCTTTTTATGCTGGAATCTAGTAGGCGGCGAAGTCAATAAGCCTCAACCCATTTGGGGATGTTTCGTTGTGGAGGCTGAATTTACCGACCGTAGTGCCAAAGATACCTTCTTTGCCCACCCTGGCGTTAAAGTCGCCAAGCACGATTTTGACATCGTGGCGGGGGCATCTCTCATAAGTGCGTTCCAAGCACTCATAAAAGGCATCTTTGGTCACATCGTCCTTCTCATCCGTCGGGGCGTGGGCGCGAATCAGCGATATGTTGAAGAACTTCGCTTTGATGCGGATTGTGGCTAGATGTTCATTCACCGGAGTGAATGATAGTACTCGGCGACGGAGTCTCTCTCCCACCAAGATTCCAACACCAAACTTGCGCTCCTTTATATGGCCACTGTAGTAAATGTCACAAGGACCTACTCATCTCTGTCCTTGTCCCGTCCATCGCATTTCTTGGACGGCGGTCAGCCTTTATTTTTGCGAGAACATCAACCAGCTGGGCAGCGACACCTTCCCAATTAAGGGTCCGGACTTTCCAGGTGCATGCCCTCAAATCGTAGTCCTTATTTCGTTTTCCATGGTCGTCATCAAAAGGGTGTCTCTCATCCGAGGCTAATTTCTAAAAGAAATGCATCTGTGAAGGGTATATTAGCTTCGGTTCAGCCGAAGTTAACATTTTTTCTTGTTTTCGTTGGGATAACTCACATATTGGCCGAAATATTTGTCAACCTGAAGTTCGATTGTCTTTATATTAAGTATATGTGGGCTAATGGAAGTATTGGTCCGATTTAACCCAGTTTTGATATACAGACATAAGTACCTCTTCTTAGAGAAGTACTATCCCTGAATTTCAATTAAATATCTCAGACATTGACCGATATTTTCGAACAAAAATCAACTGCAGGTAATTGAAATCGGTTGGTCAGGTCCCGCCATATTAGATTTTATCAAAAAGTGGGCGGTGCTACGCCTATAGTTCAATTTTTGCATCGGCCCCTATAAAGCCTCATCATACCATCCCGGCGATAAATTTTAACGTCTCTGGCGCATTTAGTTATTGTCTTATCACACTTTTTTGTAGTTTTGGACAGTGCAGTTATATGGAGAGTGAGTGGGCTTTTCATCCGTGGTAAGAAGCTCTTCTAACATTCATGTTTAGCTTTAGTGGGTTAGGAGATATGCATATTAAACATATTAGAGGGCGGGGCCACTCTTACTTTTTCAAAATTTTTTATCCACCGCTGCCCCTTGCTACTGCGATCCCCTGTTCCAAATTAAAGTTATATGTCTTAATTTAGTGCTTAGTTATGGCACTTTATAAGTTTTCGATTAATGGCGATTTGTGGACGTGATAGTGGTTCGATTACGCCCATATACGAACTCTATTTTTTTTTTACTAAGAAATCTGCATACTAAGTTATCTCAGTTTTTACTCAAGTTACAGCTTGTACGGAAGGACAGTCAACCGGATTTCAACTTTTCTCGTCACCCTGATCATGTATACATATATTTTATAACCCTATATTTATTTCGTTTAGTTAAACTTTTTTTTTATGGTGGTTATGGACAATGGCCGTTTTTTCGCGACATGTTAAGATCCGTTTACATAAACCACCCAATATTATTAAGTGCACAAAAATTGTATCACCTCCAATACAAAACAGAAGGTCAAGCAGGCGTAATAGTCTAACAGTTCGCTCTTAATTACGAAAATTTCAATTTGCTTCTGAAGCTCTAAAAGCGCGACACGAAAATTAAAGAATATTAGTCGGCAAACAAGTGACGGTATTAATGAACTTACCAAAAATTCAAAAGGAAATAAGTGAAAAATGTATTAAACTTGTCGGTTCTATCGTCACAAAACATTCCCACAGACAATTTGGACCCTATTCTGATAAATTTATGCACAACAGCATTACCAGAAAAATCGTTACTTTTGTGGGAGTAATCGCTCTCATCGCGAAAAAAAAAAGCCCAACGTTGCAGCAAATGAAAGAATTTCTTACTACCTAATATGAAATTGGAATAGGGTAGACAAAACGCTAGTAAGAACGAAACACATTCAAAACGACCTCAATAGAAGCTACAATAGACCCCAAGCTAGTAGCAACAATAATTTAAATAGAAGTTTTTTTAAGAATCAATCGTTCACATCCGAACAGTAGTTATAAGCAAACGTCACGCAAACTATGTAAAGAATATTAAAAATTTAATATTATCGATAGAAACAATATCATAAGAACGAAAAGACTTTGTACCAACATGCGCATACGCTCTAAGATTGCGAAAGCAAAGTTAATTTCGTTTATTACCATAAACTGCATAACTCAATGTTTCACATTACAATTTTTTTCAGTTCCGCTCAAAATAACGGTACCGTTAAAAGAGCTGCGGGAGTATTGCAACAGCAAATTCCACTTTACAAAATCCCGAAAATTGCCAAGAAGCACCATGTTGCTCAATGGGATTAAAAACACACTGGCTACACAGCAAAAAACCAAAGCAGGGTACAATTACCTACGTCAGTGGTCTCCATCGAGCACCGAGGAGAACTGTTTAAACTTGAGGCCTTAATACGTATTCAACGATGACGTCAAAAAAAATGTATAGAACATGTAATGTAAAAAGACGACCATGGTTTTCAGCGACTTATTTTCCGAAAATTCCCCCGATAGTCCACTATGTGACTTTAAATTAAAACCAGTGACCTTCGGCGTTAACTGCGCCCCATACCTAGCAATTTGTACACTCCACGAACTGGCAGAAGGAACCAAGTCAGGATTGCCTCTGCCAACCTAGGTATTAAAAACACAAACGTATGTAGACGATATCCTGTCTGGAAGTCACAGCCTTTCACAAGCATACGAATCAGTAGCACAAGTGGCACAGGTCCTCAAAAGCGCGGGGTTTCCGTTAAAAGAGGTAACACATACTTTATATCACATAAACACACAACTTATCTTTTACGTGAATGGTTGTTATGGAATTGAAAATAAATCCTTAGGTGCCGCAATCACTAGACATTAATCATATTCAAAATATCTGGAACTATATGGAATACCGTATTCGAAAACATCGAGTTTCTTCAAAATAAGGCCAAAAAACTGGATCATCGACCTAAAGGGTCAAAATATCCGGAAATATTACTAGAAATCGAGTGGGGAGCATACGTCGACGTCTAGAGACAATAATTGCAAAACAATGTAGGCCTGAAACCGGTAAAACTATTGTAATTACTTTTGATTTATATAAATAATCATAGGTGTACGTAAACTTTTTTGATATGAATTAAGCGCATTTTAAGCTTTAGCATTAATTTTTTTTATTTGTGTAAAAAGAAAATATTTTGATATGCTATATTTAATGCAAAATATACATATCTTGACATGAATAGAAAAAAAACACCAAAGTTACAAATTTTGAAACAAATAAACTTATCGTAATGTAATAGAACTAGGTGCAAAAAAAGTTTGCAAAATTTGTATGACAACACTTATTATTCGTCAACAAGGAGCTCTTTTGAGAATTGTGTAAAAGGCAAAATGCTTACCTAACCTAGCCTACCTGACAGATAACGAACGGCATCCACTAATAATACCAGAGAAATCCCGACTTGTCACATTACTCCTCAGGTATATACACATACTAACGCTTCACGCATTATATACAGTATATGGAAGTTTGGGTAGTATCTAATATTAACATGTCACTTATTAAAAAACTAATCATATAGAGTAAAGTCAGAAGGATGTTCGAAATCCTGATATTAGTTATAAGGGAGTAAGGCACAAAGATACACTGTTATGAGTAAAACACGCTCTCTTATTATACCCTGAACAGGGTATATTAAGTTTGCCACGAAGTTGGTAACACCCAGAAGGAAGCGTCGGAGACCCTATAAAGTATATATAGATGATCAGTATGTTGAGCTGAGTCGATGTAGCCCTGTCCGCCTCTCTGTCTCTAATTCTGTCCGTCTGTATATATACGAACTAGTCCCTCAGTTTTTAAGATATCGTGTTGAAATTTTGCAATCGTCATTTTTTCCTCAAGAAGGTGCTCATTTGCCGGAATTGCCGATATCGAATTACTATAACATATACATAACTGCTATACAAACTGAACGATATGAATCAAGTTCTTGTATAGAAAACTTTTACATTTGACTATTTATCTTCACAAGTGATGACACAGGTTATTTTCTATGATAATAATGTAATATACGAAGAAATTGTTCAGATCGGCTTACTATAGCTAACAATAGCTGCTATACAAACTCAAAGATCGGAATCTAGTGCTGGTATGGAAAACTTTTGCCTTTGACAAGATATGTTCACGAAATTTGGTATGGATTATTTTCTAAGGCAACAATGTAATCTCCGAAGAAATTGTATAGATCGGCTTACTATAGCATATAGCTGCCATACAAACTGAATGATCGGAATCAAATACTTGCATGGGAAACTTCCTCATTTGACGATATATCTTCACGAAATTTGGTATGAGTTATTGTTCATAGAAATAATGTGATATCAGATGAAATTAACAAATCGACTGCACTGCTAGGACAAACTGCCGTACTGGAAACCAGTTGATCGAATCAAAAAGGGTTGTTGGAAAAATTTCCTTGTGTGGGTTACTTCTTCTTCTTCTTAATTGGCGTGGGGACCCTTACGCTAAAGCCGAGTTAACAACGCGCGCCGTCGTTTCTTCTTTTCCAAGGGGGCCAATGGTTTCCCCAAACGAAACCAGGTCCTTTTTCCCCTTGGGCCTTTCCACGGGGGGGGAGGTTTTCCCCTTTTCGCCCCCGGGGGGCCCCGTCGAAAAATTTTAGAGCTGGGTTTTCATCCATCCGGACAACGACCCAGCCGCGTCCGCTTCTTTTTAATTGGGGAATTTCGTCAATGTCGTCGTATTCTCTAAGTCATCGTTCCCTCGAAAGCGATATTCCCCGCCAGAGAAAAACCATAAATCTTTGAGAATTTTTTTTTCGAAAACTCGTAACGTCGACTCATTTGCTTCATCGCCCGCCTCGCCCCTATAGTAGGACGGGAAATACACTTATAAGAGCTTTTTTTGTCGAGAGAGGGCTTTTTTTTCCCT
>NW_026089624.1:19480659-19511484 GCF_024586455.1 Bactrocera neohumeralis
TGACAACTTATACATATGGCAGCGCGGCGGACCGAATATGAGCCTTGTTAATGAGGAGTTTCTGTACTTTTAAATGGAAGTCTATATGCTAACTATATCGTTTCTGTTTTGTGGAGTTAAATTGGTGATAAGATTATCTTTGACTTCTGGCCAATTTGGGTTACATGGTGCAGTTATAAATAAATCAGGTTTGCCGTAATTTCATGGCGCCTTGCGATGTTTCGTGTAAATATCAAGGTCCACCTGTTGCGGTGTTCATTCGTCTGCAAAGCATTCTGAAAATGAACGTAATTTTCGGCTCTGAATTTAGTTTGATTATTGCGGATGTGGGCCAATCTCCCTGATTCAATTTTCGCATATCGATCAACAAAGTTTTGGTTTGTTAACATTCCATATACAGGTAAACCTCCTACAACGCGATTTCCTATAACGCGTTTTCGCTACAAAGCGGTTCCCAAAATGCGGACATTTTCTTACAACGCTACTCATACAACGCGATTTTTACGAAATTTTTTTCAAATATTTACAATTTTAATTTAAGAAAGGGTTTCTTGCCCAAAAACAATTCTTTGCATTTTGTCCATACTTTGATATCTATCTTTGTTATAGCACAAAGTAACAAACAAATACGTAATTTTGTAGTCAACGACAAAATGAAAAAAAGGGGGTTGGCTATTTGATGTAATAATTTTTTTGTTAGTTTGTTGTCGGCATTGCAAATAAAAGCATCAATCCAAAGCGTGTAAAAAATTGCGAAAATATACATTATTTAGTCTAATACCAGTTAAATTATAAAAAATGTATAAAACAGGTGTGGTTTTTTCGTAAGAGTGTTTTAATAAAATTGTTTTAAGGTGATTAAGTAACTTTCTTCTAAACCTTATTTATATGTATGTAACTTTATTTAAATGCAAATGAATTTTTAAATGTAGCCACAAAAATGCCGAATGAAAAACGAAAATTTTTATCCATTGAATTAAAAATACAAGTTTTGGATCGACTACAAAATCAAGAGAGGATAAATTATATTGAAAGACATTTTAACTTAAATGAGCCAACAATTAGAACTATCTAACAAAACGAAGAAAAAATTAAAAGTTCGGTAGCATCTGGATCAAATGCGTCTCGCTTCCCTCTTCAACTCTCGGTATCTATTCCATCCCGCACGTGTTGCTGTCGATCGTAACGTTGCGAGGTAGGCAATCTGCTTTCTCTCCGCTGCGATACGGCACTCCTCGTCGTACAAGCTGTTCTTTTGCATTCTCCGAAAACCAATAGTTTCGGTTGCAGCTGTACGTAAGGAGCTTGAAATGCCGTCCCACAGTTCCCTTACACCGAGTTGTTGACGAGTGCTCTCAGAGAGAAGGAGTGCAAGTCGAGCAGAAAATCGTTCTGCTGTCTGTTGTGATTGCAGCTTCTCGACGTCGAACCTTCCTTGTGTATGTTGACGTGCATTTTTTGCAGCACAGAGGCAGGCGCGTCTTGGCTGCAACAAGGTAGTGGTCCGAGTCGATGTTGGGAACTCGGAGCGCTCGCACATTTAAAAGAGTGGAGACGTGTCTTCTGTCCACCACAATATGATCGATCTGCTTGGTGGTTTTTCGATTCGGAGACACCCAGGTGGCTTGATGAGTTTTCTTATGCTGGAATCTAGTACTACACATAACAATATTTCGGGCCTCGGCGAAGTCGATCAGCCTTGATCCATTTGGGGATGTTTCGTCGTGGAGGTTGAATTTACCGACCGTAGTGCCAAAAATACCTTCTTCCGACCCTGGCGTTAAAGTCGCCAAGCACGATTTTGATATCGTGGCGGGGGCAGCTCTCATAGGTACGCTCTAAGAAGGTATCTTTTGTCACATCGTCCTTTAACGGATTGTGGCTATACGTTGATCCACCGAGGTGAATGACAGTAGTCTCTCTCCCACCATGAATTCCTCACCAAATTAGCGCTCCGTTATATGGCCACTGTAGTAAATTTCACAAGGTCCTACTCGCCTCAGTCCTTGCCCCGTCCATCGCATTTCTTGGACGGCGGTGATATCAGCCATCACTCTAACGAGCTGGGCAGCGGCACCTTCCCAATTAAGGGACCGGACATTCCAGGTGCTTGCCCTCAAATCGTAGTCTTTATTTCGTTTGCCATGGTGTGGTCTTTCACTGAATAACAAAATTTATAACAAAATTCTTTTTCCGGTTTATTAAGCTCTTCTCAATTTGAAGAAAAATATTTTTCTAAAATAATTTTGCCGGTAATTTCTTCAGCTGGTGCTGTACAACTTTTTTATTCCACAATTTTAATACATTACATCGTACATTATTTTAAGGGTAGTTGTGATTGAATCGTAAATTATTTTGATGGTTTATAATACCTGTATTATTTTCTCTTTGATTCTTAGTGAATTGTAGAGAGAAATTAGCTCGATGATTGTTACGTAGGTTGCTATATATATTTCTGGCCTAATAATGTGAATAGGCATATTTATCAACGAAAAAGGTTTTTTTTTTTGGTTTTTTTTATTATTATTTTTTTTTTGTCGATTGCTGTTTTGTTTCGGGCTCATACGCCTAGAAACGTCTTTTGAAGCACCGCGATCGTATTTTTTCAGCATTTCTTTACACCAATCCACACGAGCCTTTTTTTGAGCGATTGTCAAATTGTGCGGGATCCAACGAGAACAAACCTTTTTTACGGCCAGGCATGCCTCTATCTGAGGGTATGTTACATGACGGTCTTGCATTATCAGTTCACGTACGGCATCGATGTTTTCTGGCACAACGGCTGTTTTTGGACGACCTTCACGGAATTCGTCTCTGAGCGAGCGTCGGCCACGATTGAATTCGTTGCACCAGTTCTTCACAGTGCTATAGGATGGTGCTTCATAGCCATACAAAGATTTTAGTTCATCGATGCACTCTTGTCGTGATAATCCACGTCGAAAGTTGTGAAAAATGATCGCACGAAAATGTTCACGAGTTAATTCCATGTTTTGGCCGAGATGAATTTTTTAATTCCCTGTAAATAAAACAATTCACGATTAAATGACAAAACGTTCTGAGTGATGTTATGCTAAAAAATGTTAAACTTTCCAATGGAAATGTCAGATTGCACCTGGCAACACTTAGTGTTGCCCTAGGCCAAAAGATATATAGCAGCCCTCGTAGACTCCATTTCTTGAGTTTTCGTAACGCATTTGGCAAATCTGGTGAAGTCAGTGAAAAGAGAATATTAGACAGAGGTGCATTGAGATCAGTTATAAATACTCTCTATGCAATTTGTCTATTTTTGTTGTCCCTTTGTCAATGGGATCTGGGAACCGTAAGTTTCCAACTAACATATTTACTAGGATTCTGGCAGGGATTTTATTATCTCTAAAGACTCGTAGCAATTACTTTCCTGAAGTGTAGGTTCGGGTTGCTATTCAGTAACCCCATTTGTCTGTGTTAAGTTATTCAAAGTTTGTTTCAGAGTAAGTATTTCTGCTCATGTTTGCTGTATTTGCAGCTATAAGCTTAGCTATAAATTCTTCACTATTTTGGTTTCTTACTACTATTTTATTGAATTGATTGATTAAACTGTCTAAGTTTTTTCTCCAACAAGAGTTTTTACTAATATTATGGATAAGCTGCCTATTAAGTTTTCCAGCTGTTAAAAATTTTATTTAATTACTAGCTGGCCCCGCAGCCGTTGTTCTGCGTGAAATTATATATTTTGAAATGAAACTAAAGTTGAATTTATCATTTAATTTTTTTTTTCATTGTAACGCAGCTTGATAAAAACATTTTTTGGTTTCGGTTCCTGTGTACAGAAAATTTGGTTTTCCAACTCGTGAGCGCGCCTCGTATATCTGGCCGTGTGTAAAACATAGCGTTTCCAAATTTATGCCACACACTATGCGACTATCCTTGTGTCCTGTTGATTGTCATCTCAAATTCAATTTTCACTGGAAACGGAATCAAACATTCTTCCTCCTTGTATTCGATAGCTGCGCCACAATCAGTCGGGTTCTATTACACAGTTTCGGCACGAATTTGCGAAATATAATAACGACAGATCCTACTTTGAGATGGAAATGATCCGGTGGCGTACCAAGCCTTTCCAATAAATTTAGAAACTCCACTGGATAATTCTTCATTGTCAAGACGATCGATCGATTTGTATGAGCGGAAGTCTCCCAGAATTTGACTTTGAATCTTTCAGTTTAAGTCAACAACATCAGTATTTTTGTCAGCTAACATTGTGCGTGCACTTAATGAATCATAGTTACGATAATTTGTCCAATGTCCGAACATTCGCGCTGAGTTCATCTTTCGTGAACTGATAAACGGCAGATGGAATTTATATCAAACCATCGGAAGTATTAACCGGAATTGACCCATTTCCAATTCTTAGCGAAAGCGATATACTATAAAATGTCTTCGGCAATATCATTATTGCACGTATCCCATAATTGACGCGACTGTGAAGGCTGATGTGTCGAAATTATTATCGCGAAAAGTGTGCGATCTTCATTTGTATTCGAAGTAGCTATCGCATCGTCCATCGTTTGATTCCAGTGATTAACATGTTCAAGCAATTGTAATTGCAAACATTCTCAAAAAGTTGCACACACCATTCACACTACGCAATGACTAAAATGAAGTTGAACAGCGTACAGTAAGCAACATCAACCGAAGAAAGTAGCAATCGTCGTTTTTCAGGTGGATTGTGTAAATTCGTCCTAATGCATAGTTGAGAAAACACCTGGATGTCCATCTACTGGTTAGCCTTGCTTTCTGCTATTTCCTCGACGATGCATTCCATGTAAAATATCAAGATATTTCCGAATAGAGCAATGTTCTCGCAAGTTGAGAAAAAACTCGTCAATGTTAATTTTGTTGCTGGCGGTGTTTCCTCTGGCTGTACCGTATTCTCTGGGTTGAAAACGTTCATTAATTTCAGTAGTAAATATCCTACAAAGCGCTTTAGTGCAGTCCACGTATCGACCGTATCGTTCGAGACCAATAACCGCCATGTTGCTTCACCAAACTACAATACTCAACATTGATATGAGTTTTGAATGTGAATTAAAAAATAGTGTGAAATAAAATAAATGTGAAATTAAAAATAGGGAATATAGTAAGATCCATGTGTCGTCAACTTCGATATTCACTCTTCTAAATTGAGTGCTGACAAACAAACCGAAAAAGGATTCTAGTGTCCGCAAGGTCTGGGTCTTTCTCTGGATCAGGAATTTCCACAGAAATGATTTCATCAATTTGATCTGGTGTTACCACCGCCACCAATCCACCATCCAAAGAAGAATGTGTGCGTGCGACAAACCTTTTTTTTTTGCACCTCAACAGAGTACATCTAACAGCACCATTTATACCATTCGTTGCTTTAAGATAAAGTCCATCAGACATCACAGCTGTTGTTTGAAAAGTCATCACAGCACGACGATCGTGACGATTGCTTGCTGAGTGACCGCACGTATGTCATCGCATCATGGGAGTACTCGGTAATGTGCCTTTGGCTGCCAATGGAAGTTGATGCCAAAAAGTACGCCGACCACTATTAGCGCGACTTCTTCGTGGCATCGTAACAAAGTTCAATCTGTAATTGGTCACTTTGTGTGAAACACACATAATGCTTTAACTGAATAATTTCCAAAATTTTTTTTTGAATAGCCGAAATAAAGAAAGCAAATGACAAATTTGAACAATTAAAATAATAGAAAAACAAAAGGAAAAAAGTTGAAAAAAAAATTTTGTATGAAAAAAAGTTCTTTTTTTTTGAATTGTCCAATTTTCCGATTTTTCCTCACGAAAGGCATACGGTTTTTTATTTCTAAACTTTCCTCAATCCACAGCGAACAACCTCTGAAAATTTCATCAAGATTGGTTCAGCCGTTCTCGAGCATTAGCGTTACTAACAGCATTCTTGTATGGGAAAAATAAAAGGGTTCTTTTTAGGGATTTTCCGGCAATTATTCGAAATTTCCGTAAAAACCATCCTTGAGCCTCAACGAACATTTTAAAAAAAAAATTGGCAAAATTGGTCCAAGCGTTTTTGAGTTATGCGCCTACCAACACATTTTGCGATTCATTTTTATATATAAGATGAAATATGTATATTTGTAAAAATTGATGGTTAGCGTCGGGGAGCGGTAACAATGAACCCGCAAGGTGATAAATTTTACCTTGGATCTGTAATATGTATGCAATGTTATAGGAATGTTCATTGAAAAAACCATCAAATATTCCATGCAATCTCCTTAAATGTCGGCATAAATTGATCTCTTATAGTTTTTGTAGCGTCGAAAGAAGTCATTTGAAAAGACGAATTGTATTCTTGTATATGATTTAAAAAATGTTTCGATTCTGGTGATGTCTCAAAAATTAATGATTGTAATGGTTCAGGAGGCGGTTTAAATTCCAGCAATTTTACTTTCCCGTTAGCGCAACACATTCCAGCCGTTTCACCCAAGAATTTAGCCGTTTCACAATGTGGGCATATAACATCCATCATTCCAATATATCCATGTACATTATAGTCGATTGAAGGGTCGTAATCAAATGCAGCACGGAACATATCTTCCAAAACACGACGTCGTATTCGCGTAGGTCTTGCTGGATTTCTTTCATGATGAGCTTCTGCAAATCTATTTCGTGGACGTCGCACTGCACTTTGTGATACTCTTTGTGACAACACGCCCCGCGCATTTCGAGTACATCGACCTATGTTTGATTTTGGACGTGCTGGCATTTTCTTTAAAATAATTTCTTATATGATCACTTCGTTTGAAACATACAAAAAGTTTTAACTGAATAATTTTCAATAATTATTCTTTTAAATAGCCGGAATAAAAAAGCAAGCGACCGAAATTGAACGATTCAAATAATTTACAAATCAAAATATTGAAAAACAAAACAAAAAAAAAATTCTATTAAAAGTAATTTTTTGGTAATGTCCAATTTTTCGACTTTTCCTTATGAAAAGTATATGGTTTTTTTTATATCTAACCCTTTCCAGATTCACAGCAAACAACTTCTGATTTCATGAGGACTGGTTCCGCCGTTCTCGAGAGTTAGCGTTACTAACAAACAAACAATCATTTTTACTTACATATGTATGTACAAAATAAAACGTTTGTATGGGAAAAAGAAAAGCCCTTTTTTTTTGGATTTTCCGGCAACTTTCGTAATTTTTTCTTACATAAGAACCATCTCCTAATAATAACAAATACAACAAAAAAAAAAAATCAGCAAAATCGTTTCAGCCGTTTATGATTGATGAAATTACAAAGAAAGTGGCATTGATTTTTATATATATAGAAAAGTAATTAAAAGTATTAAAAAATTGTATTTTATTTTTTCGCGTTTTGGGAACACTTTGCCCTAATGTGATTTTCTCAACACTTCTCACAGTAATAGAAACGTTCGTACCGTAAATTGTTGGATTTATTTTCAATAAATATTTATATTTTGGTGTTATATCTTAATATATAAAAATCACGTGTCACGTTGTTTGTTTTCGATGGACTCCTAAACTACTGAACCGATTTTAATGAAATTTTTAACACTGTGTGCAGTTTGGTCCAACTTGAAAGATAGGATAGTTTATAACTCTCCTTATAGTCGCATTATTTATTTATTGCAAATTATTTGTTTATTATTAGCAAAGAGCTATCCACCAGTTGGTGGCGCTAACAGCGGTATTGAGTAAGTGCGGTATGTTACAGTAGATGGCGCTACAAATTATTCTTCTGTGTAATTTGAATCCCCGTCAGTTATGCAACGGTACACGTTTGGTCATCAAAAAGTTAACAGGGAATATTCTTGAAGCAACCATTTTGACTGGAAAGTTTAAAGGAGAAGTGGTCCTGTTTCCTATTCGTTTAGCCTTTGCCATGTCCATTAATAAGTCTCAAGGCCAAACAATGTCCATTTGTGGGTTAGATTTGGATAATTCATGTTTTTCCCATGGGCTATTATATGTTGCATGCTCACGTGTGGGAAAACCATCAAATCTATTTGTGTTAGCTCGAGACAGGTTAACCAAAAATATTGTGCACCAATTAGTGCTAAGTTAAATTAAAATGTTTATAATTCAAAAAAAAAAATACGACTATTAAAAATTAAGAATTATCTATCCTAAGATTATAAAATTAAATGTTACATGTTATCAACTAACAATTTTGTAATTAACTTATTTGTTAAAAACTTGAATATAAAATCAAAAATGAACTATTTTATGAAAATTTGTGCTTATTATCAACTCTACGAAAATTTTCATCAATAATTTTAAAAATTTTGACCTCAAGTTCAAATCTCAATCCCGTGGATTTTTATACCAGATGTATACTAAGGTTTCCGTCTTTATTCATAAATAATAATTCCACTGTAGTGAATAGTTTACTACAACACAGCAAATCTAAAAGTGAGGAAATGTTCATTCTGAGAATTCGAATGATTCAAACCGATTTATCGTTTAAGTTCAAAATTTTACAGTTTCATATTTACATACATAGGTATGTATGTGGCATGTTAGCGTGTTGGAGAGCCATCTTCTTTATTTGCTTACACGCTACACAACAAAACAAAGAACGAACTTCGCCAAAAATGTTTAAATTGATCAGAGACGTTATTCCCTGAATATATTAACATTCCATACAAATAAATGGCCTTGAACAGAGTTCAGAAAGCGTTTTAACAATTTCAAATAAAAATTGGGCGGGGCGAAGTTCGCCGGGTCAGCTAGTATCTTAATATATAAAAATTACTTAAAATTCCATATTTTACAAATTCACGAAAATTAATTTTAGTAAAATCTCAAATTGAAATTTCATTATTTTTTTTATTGACAAATATTTGTATGTATCATTTTCGCAATTAAACCTCAAGTACAATCACTTGGATGTTTCACCTTTATTGGTAAATAATATTTTCACTGCATTGAATATTAATATTAATTAAAACACAACTCGCTCTATCCGCGGCTTAATTAGATATGAACGATGTTTAAGTTGCGAATAAGCGCTTTTCAATATTCTAATATTTCATTTAGTGATAAGGTCAGCACATCTTGTGCTATAAAAGGCAAGATTGCTCACTGTAACTTTTTACTCTATAAGTCACCACTAGATATGTAAGTTATTACGCGAAATAAATGCAGTTTAAAAATATCCGAAAAGCGATAGCAAATATTTTTTTTATTACAATTTAAAGGAAGAGTTTAATTGGCGCCCAACCTGGGGCTTTGTCTAAAAAAGGTGTTAGGAAAAGTAGCACCAGCCAACTGGCAGAAAGATATTTTTAACAAATATGTAATATAAATACTTTCAGTTTATTTATTTAGTTTATTTAGTTATTTTCAATTAAAAAAAAGCCTGGGTGCAGCTTCCTTCTGCCATTTCTTCCGTAAAATTTAGTGTTTCTGACGTTTTTTGTTAGTCGGTTAACGCACTTTTAGTAATTTTCAACATAACCTTTGTATGGGAGGTGGGCATGGTTATTATCCGATTTCTTCCATTTTTGAACTGTATATGGAAATGCCTGAAGGAAACGACTCTGTAGAGTTTGGTTGACATAGCTATAGTAGTTTCCGAGATATGTACAAACAACTTAGTAGGGGGCGGGGCCACACCCACTTTTCCAAAAAAATTACGTCCAAATATGCCCCTTCCTAATGCGATCCTTTGTGCCAAATTTCACTTTAATAACTTTATTTATGGCTTAGTTATGACACTTTATATGTTTTCGGTTTTCGCCATTTTGTGGGCGTGGCAGTGGGCCGATTTTGCCCATCTTCAAACTTAACCTTCTTATGGAGCCAATAAATGCGTGTACCAAGTTTCATCATGATATCTTAATTTTTACTCAAGTTACAGATTGCTCGGATAGACGGACGGACGGACAGACAGGCATCCGGATTTCAACTCTACTCGTCACCCTGATCACTTTGGATATATACCAACCCTATATCTGACTCTTTTAGTTTTAGGACTTACAAACAACCGTTATGTGAACAAAACTATAATACTCTAGAAACCTAAATAATAAAATAACGAGACTGTAGCTCCTAAATGTAAAAAAAATAATTAAAAACTGCTTAATAGATGTTTAAACGATTTCACATATCAAATTCAAGTGTAAAAGTAATTAAAAGTCTATTGCAAGTGAGCTAAATAAATCAAAAAGCTTAACCATAAGAAGATAACCGAACGACGCACATAGGAGCATTTACCCTCAAAAACAGACAAAATTTAAAATTACAAACTTCAGCGATGGTACTCAAAACTGGTACCGAAATAACCGTTCTACAATGAACTGATTAAATAAATGACCTTCAGGCCGCTATATTGCCGCACAAGTAGTCGGAACCTAGACTTCGTTCAGAACGCACGTGCCTATTCGCGAAACTTTTCATTGTTCTGGAAATTGCAAGTTGTTTTTTTTATTGCGTGAACGGAATTCTTGAAAATATTTTTTATGGATGCAGGACAACATGGTATGTATTTAATATTAATGATATAAAAACTAATTTAGTTAATGTATTATTATGTTTTTTTCGGGAAAACAATGAATCTTTAAAAAAACTAATTTTTTTTTAATTTTTCAGAAATTAGTATTTTCTTTGTTATAGTGTCGGGCGAGGTCGAGCTATGAATTATTTTTCCAATTAAACTACAAGGTTTCTACTTAACATATAAGCTTAAACATTTTCCCCGTCTTTCCCCCCCTTTAAAAAGAGCGCGTTGAAAAAAGTTCGTCAGTTGCATAAAATGAGTACTGCTTTATTTATTTATTTTAATTAAATACTGAAATCCTGCTTAATTATTCTATACGGGTGGTATATAGATGGTAAAAGGTGCTCTATCGGAGCCAGTGTTAAAATTGGAAAATGGGCGTGGCACCGCCCACTTTCTTGTGAAATCCCATATCTCGGGATCCGACTCAACGATTTCGACAAAATTTGAAACGTAACATTATTTTCATTTTCCTGTGTTACTCTGTGAAAATGAGCGAAATCGAACTACAACTACGTCTACTTCCCATATAACACAATTTAAAATTCCATTTGATTCTTTCACTTTCCAGTACACAAATAAAGAACTAATTAATATAACGGAATACAATTTTGCGGTAATAATTCCTCTAAAGTAAGCCAACTTTTGACCAATAATTGTATAAATCCAACCAAAACTGTTCCAGCCCCAAGGTACCGAATATGTGAACCCGATACCAATAGTTGGCTTTTGACCGAAAATATCGTGCAATGTGTGAGATAAGAAATTGAAATTCACACAGAATCCTTTTCTGACAATAGTATTGTATTCTGTCAAAAATGGGTTGAATCGGGTCAATACTTTCCTGAGCCCCCATATACCTAATATAAAGATTTTAGAACTTCTAGGTTACTTTATGTTGGATATATCCACCAATATTTGAGTCAAGTGTCAATGAAAATTGCAGAACATATTTTATTCATAAAAGTGTATCTTTGCACCTAAAATATATACAATTGCGCGAAAACTTGACCCCTCCAACAGAGAGTCCGATAACTCAAGCACAAAAGGTACCTGTCCCTCCATTAGTCGATGACGAGTTGGGGTATGCCTTTGGCCTAATTAGAACTAAACGGTCCCCAGGTTTTGATGGTTTGAACGGAGAGATATGCAAAAGATTGTGGAAGTTCATCCCGGATTACCTAGAGGCCAGTTACAATAAGTGCGTCTTGAAGGGAGACTTTCCACACGTGTGAAAAAGTGCTAGGGTTGTTCCTCTCCTGATGTTCCCAGATAAGATCAGAAGCGATAATCATTCTTATCGGGTCATCAGTCTCCTCCCAGTACTTTGAAAAGTGGTTCGTGGCCTGCAGTGTTCCATCTGTGGTCCATATATTTGGAACATTATGATGAACTTTCAGCTTGGGACAAATCGATGGAAAAAACGGTGACAATGCTGCTCAAGGGCATACATGAAGGTCTCCTGGCCCCAAAAACTTCTCTCAATTCAGCGTTTGTCTGTATGTCGCACCGTCTCGACAGATGCTATGCAGGTTCTGTTAGGTGCACCCCCTCTTGACCTTAATTGTCATACAGCGTGCTGTTGCAATCAGGTTAAGAAGAGGATTGAGTGTGTCATTGCCAATAATGATGTGGAGAGTTAAGGATATCTAAGGAGAAGTAGGCTTCTAGATGATAGGGTTAGGTGTAGGCGTCAAGAACGTTGGGACAATCGTCCTAACGACCGAGTGACTTATTAGAACATTCGGGATGTTGGGCCTGTTGTGGATAACCGAAACTTCAGATTTTGTCTGAGTCTGATTTTCTGCCCACTGGGCATGGGCATCTGAATGTATTTTTGCATCAGAGGCACCTACATATATGATAGGTCGGGTTGTTTTTGTGAGACCGAGGTAGAGGACTGGGTGTATATAATTGCAGAATGTCAGATGTGCTCGGACATTAGGGATCTGGGTGGTATGAGGATAAGCTGAGATGATGGAGGATTAGATGTTAGCGGTGTGATCGCCATTAGTCAAAATTCCGATCGGTTAGGGTCGTTTGCTAGTGACTTGTCTAAGCGGCGAAAGCATTTAGCTGGGAATAGTTAGCTTTTGTATGAGTACTAAACTGGTAGTAGTTTCGGCTACGAGGTCTGATCGGAGACTTCTTTCTGGTACCACAAGAAGCAGGAGCCCTTGGAGTTCGCTCCAACCTGCTGATCCGGACTGGCCCCACTGCGAATCTCGTGGTGGTTGTGGTTAAAACCCAAATGAGGGCAGAACTGAATTTTTTCAGTACGATGTGGAGTTGCATCGCAACCGGGTACCGAACCCAGAGTACGGTAGAGGATTTAGAAGAGCATCGAACCCTACCAAGGTGGTTAGTGTGTCCATTCCACACTGCCAATTGGTACCAAAAATATCTGGCATTTTCAGGGCGGTGATCAACGCATCGATTTGATCGGCTGTGCTTATGAGCGTTGTAGGGTAAGGCTGTCGTCAGCAGGTACCCCCG
This sequence comes from Bactrocera neohumeralis, assembly GCF_024586455.1. Taxonomy (NCBI): domain Eukaryota; kingdom Metazoa; phylum Arthropoda; class Insecta; order Diptera; family Tephritidae; genus Bactrocera; species Bactrocera neohumeralis. The sequence goes on from NW_026089624.1 coordinate 19,493,667, forward strand.
CTAAACACAGAGGACGTTGTCAACAGTGGCGTCCTACAGGAGATATTTCGTCTTGCCCTCGGTCATTACCAGACCCATTTGCTTCGCTTCCTCATCCAGACTGGAGAAAGTAAAACTAACGATGCAGGTGTTGAGGCCACTCGGCTCGAAGAGGTCACTCGGCATCCTTACGGAGCTTTTGATGGTGCTCAACGACAGTGTTCACAGCTTAATTAGTTTTGCGGGGATACAAAATTCAGACATCGCGGCATAAAGGTATCTCCTTTTCGTCCTGTAAAAAGCAGCTTTAAAATCGACGAAGACGGGTCTTTTCCAAGATTTGGTGCATGGGGAATATTGGTCAGTTGTTGATCTTCCAGGCCTAAAGCCACACTGATAAAGTCCAATCAGTTTGTTGACTTTAATCTTTCACACAATATGCTCGATAGAACCTTATGTGCGATGTTGAGGAGGATTATCCCATGGTAGTTGGCGCTGATTGTGGGGCCTTCCTTTTTGAGCCATTCAGCAAGTTGGAAAAGTATTGCCTCCATAATTTGAGTATACTTGTGTTGTGGTCGATTGTAACGTTATTAGGTGGGTAGTTTGTTTTCTTTAAACTGCGACACCACACTCTTTATCGTACCAGCTGTTCTTTTGCTCATTCCGAAAACCAATTACTGTCAAAAATTTCTTATTCTCATAGTTTTTTTATGGCGCATACTCAAATAAACGCGGCGGCGTCGCTGAGGGTTGAAAAATTCGATTTTGACAGCTCGTTAAGAAGTAATTTATGTGTTTATAGTAAGTTTAGAATTGAAGTGAGAACTTGATGTCTCTCAGTCATCGACTATCTCTCGTGCCGTAAAGACGTCTTTTGTTTCTTCGCTTGCGCAGTGTTTTTCTTAATTTCATCGACTACTTAATTCGTTTTTCACCGCTAGCGAGTGCTCACTTTCTTTCATTATTCGTGTTTACATTGCTCTCAAGCATTCCAACCTCAAAAACATAAGCATTTACACGTGTGCGATGGCTCCGAGGCCGTCAAATATCAGGGAGAATCGCTTCTCTATACTTGACACGGGTCCTAAAAGAAAAAAACGTAAACCTCCAATAACTGTTCAACTAGAAGATTTCCCATTTCTTCCCGAAAATAAAGCAGACGACCAAAAATTTCTACTGATCCGTCCAGGCCTATTGCATCCTATTCATGTTTCGCAATGCATCATGCCATCAAACAAATTAGCAGTGAAGTGTATAACATTTCCACTCTTCGTGATGGAAAACTATTGCTTCTGGTAAAGAATAAAAAATAGCCGAAAAATTTCCAAGGGCGAAACAATTGGTAGGAGTGTGTCCCATATTAGCCACGCTACCCGCATCCCTCAACCAAGCGAAAGGTACCGTATACGCTCCTTTTCTCAACAATGTTGCAGAGGAGGAAATTATTCAAGAATTATCCTCCCAAGGAGTGGTCGAAGTTTATAAATTTAAAAAATATATCGATGCGAAATTATTACCATCGGGAGTGGTCTTGCTCACTTTTAATCTTTATAATTTACATAATAAAATCGATATCGCCTGGTGCAAAGTATTCTTCTTCTTAATTGGCGTAGACACCGCTTACTCGATTATAGCCGAGTTAACAACAGCGCGCCAGTCGTTTCTTCTTTTCGCTACGTGGCGCCAATTGGATATTCCAAGCGTAGCCAGGTCCTTCTCCACTTGGTCCTTCCAACGGAGTGGAGGTCTTCCTCTTCCTCTGCTTCCCCCGGCGGGTACTGCGTCGAATACTTTCAGAGCTGGAGTGTTTTCATCCATCCGGACAACATGACCTAGCCAGCGTAGCCGCTGTCTTTTAATTCGCTGAACTATGTCAATGTCATCGTATATCTCGTACAGCTCATCGTTCCATCGAATGCGGTATTCGCCGTGGCCAACGCGCAAAGGACCATAAATCTTTCGCAGAACTTTTCTCTCAAAAACTCGCAACGTCGACTCATCAGTTGTTGACATCGTCCAAGCCTCTGCACCATATAGCAGGACGGGAATTATGAGTGACTTATAGAGTTTGGTTTTTGTTTGTCGAGAGAGGACTTTACTTCTCAATTGCCTACTCAGTCCGAAGTAGCACCTGTTGGCAAGAGTTATCCTGCGTTGGATTTCTAGGCTGACATTGTTGGTGGTGTTTACGCTGGTTCCAAGATAGACGAAATTATCTACAACTTCAAAGTTATGACTGTCAACACTGACGTGAGTGCCAAGTCGCGAGTGCGACGACTGTTTGTTTGATGACAGGAGATATTTCGTCTTGCCCTCGTTCACCGCCAGACCCATTTTCTGTGCTTCCTTGTCCAGCCTGGAGAAAGCAGAACTAACCGCGCGTGTTTAGGCCGATGATATCAATATCATCGGCATACGCCAGCAGCTGTACACTCTTAAAAAAGATGGTACCTTCTCTATTTAGTTCTGCAGCTCGAACTATTTTCTCCAGAAGGAGGTTGAAGAAATCGCACGATAGGGAATCACCTTGTCTGAAACCTCGTTTAGTATCGAACGGCTCGGAGAGGTCCTTCCCAATTCTGACGGAGCTTTTCGTGTTACTCAACGTCAGTCTACACAGCCGTATTAGTTTTGCGGGGATACCAAATTCAGACATCGCGGCATAAAGGCAGCTCCTTTTCGTGCTGTCGAAAGCAGCTTTGAAATCGACGAAGAGGTGGTGTGTGTCGATTCTTCTTTCACGGGTATTTTCCAAGATTTGGCGCATGGTGAATATCTGGCCGGTTGTTGATTTTCCAGGTCTAAAGCCACACTGATAAGGTCCAAACAGTTTGTTGACGGTGGGCTTTAATCTTTCACACAATACGCTCGATAGAACCTTATATGCGATGTTGAGGAGGCTAATCCCACGGTAGTTGGCGAAGATTGTGGGGTCTCCTTTTTTATGGATTGGGCATAGCACACTTAAATTCCAATCGTTGGGCATGCTTTCGTCCGACCATATTTTACAAAGAAGCTGATGCATGCTGCTTATCAGTTCTTCGCCGCCGTGTTTGAATAGCTCGGCCGGCAATCCGTCGGCCCCTGCCGCTTTGTTGTTCTTGAAGCGGGCAATTGCTATTCGAACTTCTTCATGGTCGGGTAATGGAACGTCTGCTCCATCGTCATCGATTGGGGAATCGGGTTCTCCTTCTCCTAGTGTTGTGCGTTCACTGCCATTCAGCAGGCTGGAGAAGTGTTCCCTCCATAATTTAACTATGCTCTGGGCATCAGTGACTAGATCACCTTTGGGTATGCTCCGGCCTTGAAACCTTCTGTAAGCCGCCGCATTTTTTCGTAGAGTTCGAGCATTACCCCTGTCGGCCAGCTTATCAAGCTCTTCGTACTCACGCATTTCGGCCTCCTTCTTTTTCTGTCTACAAATGCGTCTCGCTTCCCTCTTCAACTCTCGGTATCTATCCCATCCCGCACGTGTAGTGGTCGATCGTAACATTGCGAGGTAGGCAGCCTGTTTTCTCTCCGCTGCGACACGGCACTCCTCGTCGTACCAGCTGTTCTTTTGCACTTTCCGAAAACCAATGGTTTCGGTTGCAGCTGTACGTAAGGAGTTTGAAATGCCGTCCCACAGTTCCCTTATACCGAGTTGTTGACGAGTGCTCTCAGAGAGCAGGAGTGCAAGCCGAGTAGAGAATCGTTCGGCTGTCTGTTGTGGTTGCAGCTTCTCGACGTCGAACCTTCCTTGTGTTTGTTGGCGTGCGTTTTTTGCAGCACAGAGGCGGGTGCGAATCTTAGCCACAACAAGATAGTGGTCCGAGTCGATGTTAGGACCTCGGAGCGCACACACATCTAAAACACTGGAGACGTGTCTTCCGTCTATCACAACATGATCGATCTGGCTGGTAGTTTTTCGACCCGGAGACAGCCAGGTAGCTTGATGAATCTTCTTATGCTGGAGTCTAGTACTACAGGTAACTATATTTCGGGCCCCGGCGAAGTCGATCAGCCTCAACCCATTTGGGGATGTTTCATCGTGGATGCTGAATTTAGCGACCGTAGTACCAAAGGTACCTTCTTTGCCCACCCTGGGTTTAAAATCGCCAAGCACGATTTTGTCATCGTGGCGGGGGCAGCTCTCATAAGTGCGGTCCAAGCACAAGGGGTGTGTGACACCCCCCATCTACGAACGAGTCGGCATTTTCGGCCGTTTTAATATCATAACTAAAAATTTGAAAGTTCATTTCGGCAATTCCAGTAAGAGTTGCCAAGTACCCGGAAATTTGTTATCAAACCTTATTGAATATTTTTAAGATTTTCATCAAAATATATTATTGCACATTAATTTTTACGTCATATCCATTGCGAAGTCACTAGCCGGCATTTATGAAAATTCTAACTTCAGTAAAACGCAATAAAAAGCTCTCTAATTGCGGAAGCAAGCTTAAAAAGACACCTTTTCGTAATTTCCACGAGGATTATTAAAACACTGCAATGTTCGAATAACAGTGGTTGAATATATATTTTTTTTAAGTTCGAAGAATGAATTTACTATCGATCGTCATTCTTTCAAAAGTCGGTTATCTCCTAATTTACTTTTATATGTGCAATATAATAACATATATATAAAAAAAATCGGGCGAAGAGTTGGCTAAAAAAATTGTAGAAGCTCTTAATTCAATGGAGATTTCGATCAAAAAAATTGTTTTCCAGTCCTACGATTTTGCAAAAAACATGTCTGGCAAGTATAAAGGAACCCAGCGAAAATTGTCAGAAAAATGTGAGAAAACTATCCCTTATATACCATGTCATGCTCATCGGATCAACATATTTGTTGAAACATCATGCAATGCAAGTGTTTTGATTAAAGGATTCTTTAACGTTTTAGACAGTACGTTTTCTTAGTTTGCGAAAAGAATTAAATGATATTGAGAATGCATTGCAACTGAAAAACCTGTCAATAACACGATGGACTGCTCGGGGTGAAACAGTAAAAGCTGTGTGGATTTCTTTCGAAGGTATTGTTAACGCTTTGGAAGTCATTCAAAAAGATTCAGAAAATGATTTGATAACAACACACGTACATTATCTTCTGGTCTGCTTAAAAAAATTCTGGATTTTGATTTTATTAGCTCGTTATTTTTTTGTAAAAATGTAATGTTTAAAGTAAAAAATTTGACAGAAAGTTTGGAAGCCGAGAAATTGAACGTCATTGACGCATTATTGCTGATTGAAAGCACATCAGGGCCATTCCAACAAATGAATGACGATTCACAAATTAACGCATTGCTAGCGAGTTCAGTTGCATTTGCTGAAAAGTGTCAGATCAATCCTGAAAATGACTTTTCGAAACACTACAGAACACGCCGTGCTCCGAAGAAATATGACGATAATCCAGCAACTGCTTGTAATTTTGATGTCCAGACATTTTATAGAAAAGAGTTCAAAATTGTCCTTGAAAATTTCACAAATTGTATTCAAGATAATTTGCAAGAAACTATGTCAACCTTCAAACCCATTCAAGAGATGTTCAGGATTCCAGCTAACAGAAGTAATATTACAATAGAATCTATACAATTTGTTGTGCAATTGGAACCTAAGTTCTTCAGTGAAGATCTAGATTGTATTTTTTCTGAAACACAAATTCTTTTTGATTCATGTAAAGAGTGTAAATCTTTCGATGACATTTCTATAATAGCGTACAAATTGAGAAAGGTCATTCCTTCTGCGTACAAAATTGTTCATTACATAATGACTGCTCCTGTCACGTCAGCTTCATGTGAACGTTCTTTTAGTAAATTGAAATTTGTTTTCAACGATTTGCGTACAACAATGGGGGATGAACGTTTGAATTCTTTGATGCTGCTTTCTTCTTCAAAGGATAAAGTAGACGAAATCGATCCGCGCGATGTTCTTGGAAAATGGTCAATGTTGAAACATCGCAGAGTGAAAATATAACTCAGAAATTTATATTTTTTGCAATCTAATTTCTTAAGAAAATCTTGTTTTTTCCCGCGTAACACGTCGCTGAACAATATACATATGTATTTTACATTAAGAGAAACATATTAAATGATGATTATACTAATATGTACAATACTTATTTGAGAATAAAATAATGAATTATGCTATTATGTTGTCAAACTTCTCCGTAATACCTTATCAGAAATGAAGATATCCATATTTTATATATGTATATTTATAAACATATACATTAAATCGGCAAATTCCTGAAATGCGTCGGCATTTCAAAGGGACTCACCCCCCCATGATCTGGATCTTCGCGACGCCCCTGGATGCAAATCTTGTCAGATTCTTGGGCATACAAAGAATAAATGCCAACGCTCTCCTCTTTGTGAAAACTGTTCTCCCCCTCCTCATTCTCCTTTCGACTGTGATCGCACTTTTTGCGCTAATTGTTTCCAAGCACACCCCTCCTCCTCCAAGGAATGACCAAAATTTGTACAAGCCAAAGAAATTCTAAAAATTAAAACTACTCGTATGAACAAGTGCTCAATGCGGGAAGCTACAAAAATATACAAACAACAAGCAAACGTAACAAACTCTTCCAATAGCTCATATGCTGACATTGCATCCACTTCAAACGCAAGCAAAACCAATACAAGCTATAGTACTGTCACACCAAAGAATAGAATTAACCCCACCAATACAACAATTTACGAAAACAACAATAATGCCAGTAAAAAAACTTAAATAAGACACAATCGAATATTGACAATTTAGACCTTTCCCACATATCCACCACTCCTAGCAAACAAGCCAACATACCAGACTCCCCGAAAGTAGAACCTTATACAGCAATAAAAACAAATAATAATATTCCATTAACTATCAATAATAACAAACAAAATAACTTTTCCAACTCTCCGGTTTTGGAAATCTCACATCCATTTACAGATCAAAACGAAATGGAAACCAACTATAATATAAATCCACCTCTTCGACCAAACTCACCATGTTCTCCCTCTCAATTCCAATCATATTATCAACCTCTCCCTACTCTCTCTCAAGTTCTCGCTTCTACTCAAGAACAAAACACATCTGATAACGAAATGCTAGAATAACGAAACACTTCATATACGACTATTCACATGAATATATATATATTCTCATGTCCTGCTTTCCTCTCACTTACATCTATGGTATTAAAAATCATCCAATGGGACATGAATGGATATTGGAACAATTACCATGATCTTCAATTACTTATCAAAGAAAAGAACCCGGACGTGATATGTATTCAGGAAACTCACATTCCAGTAACTAATAACCAAAAAACATATTTTCCCAAACAATACACTGGCTACTTTTCTAATTTATACAACATACAAACTAACAAACAAGGAGTTGGTATACTAGTTAAAAGACATATACCTCATGAATTTTTTAATATTACTTCAACATTGTCAATAAAATTAAAACTTAACCATCCAATTTGTGTAGTTAATACTTACAGTCCCTCCCAGCAAACTTTCAACGAATCCGACCTAAGGTGTATATATCATCAGCTTAACAAACCTTTCCTATGGGTTGGCGACTTCAATGCTTGGAACCCACTTTGGGGCTCTTTCAAATCAAATCCAAGGGACTTGATAATTGGAAACCTTATAGCAAACCACCAATTGTCATTACTTAATAATGGCGCTCCCACCCACTTCTCAACTCATTCAACGTTCACCAATGTAGACCTCTCCTTTTCTTCTCCCGAACTGTCTCCCAGAATTGAGTGGAGTGTTTCTTCCGAACTTAAAGGTAGTGACCACTTCCCAATCTTAATCAATATTGCTACTGTCCTACATCCTACAAAATACACTCAGCTCCCCCGGTTTAAGACAGACTTAGCAAAGTGGGACAAATTTCAAGCAGAAATATTAAATAGTATGAATTACTCGCCGACAGGCAATATAAACCAAGAAACCTCTTTTATTACAAAATTATATACGCTCGGCAGCTAACAAATCAATTACCCAAAGTAAAAGAAAATTTTCCAAAGTCTCCCCCATTTGGTGGAATAAAGAGCTTCAAGACCTTCACACCAAAAAAATAGAATGCTGGAAAGCTCTAAGAAATTCCTTAACCGATGCAAATATAATGAACTTCAAAAAATCGTATGCTCATTTCAAAAGGGCGGCCAAGGCAGCCAAGCGAAAAAATTTTGAAACTTTCACCTCGCATATTTCCCCTTCATCTACCTCCAAAAAAATTTGGCATGACATCGAACTTCTAACCAGTATCCCACACTCTCATATAGCAGTTATTCAATCCGAGGGAACAGTTCTATGCGACTCCATAGATATCGGAGCAACTTTTGCACAACATTGGTCTGAATATACAGTTGACGGCAACTTTTCTGAAGAATACATTCAGGAAAAACATCGTTGGCTTTCCATGCACTACACCCCTATAAACCTCTCCTTGCCAGCACTTCACTTAGACAATATGATAACATACTGTGAATTGGATGTGCAAAACACCTGGCATCGATCGTATATCTTATCCGATGTTATTAAATCTACCTCTTATTGCCAAACAAAGATTACTATCCCTCTACAACAATATCTTTGCGAAAGGCTACTATCCTCATGCTTGGAAAACTGCCACTGTCATTCCAATAATCAAACCACATATGCCGGCCTACTTGTTTTCTTCTTATAGACCTATTTCTTTGCTTTCTTGCCTCAGCAAAACGTTTGAAAAAATTATTGCGAATCGACTAATTTGGTTCATTACAAAAAATAATCGTATCAAACATAATCAAACTGCCTTTAGAAGCAGACAAAGTACAACCTATTCACTTTTGCAACTGCAACATTTTGTATCTGACTCGATTGCCACAAAAAAACACGCCACAATCTTGGCTACCGACTTCGAGAAAGCCTTTGATCGCATTGGCGTTCACGCAGTACTGAGCCAACTTGCAGACTGGAAGGTTAGTCCAAAAGCTTCTATGATCATAAAAGCGTTTATGATTCACCGACAGTTCCGAGTTCGCGTTAATAATACTTTTTCCGAGATAAACCCCCTATCCGTAATACTATTCATTGATAAAGTCACCGATATCTGCCTAAATATAAAAAATATTAATATAACTATGTATGCAGATGATGCTTTTATATACATTAATTTGAAAGATCCGCAGGCAACTAATGATGTTTTCAATGAAGTACTTACGAAATTCAAAAAATGGGGTTCACTTTCCGGAGCATCTATCTCAACTTCTAAATGTAAATTATTACATATTTGTAAAAAAAATAAATGCTCATACCCGGATCCAATTTTCGACAATACTCATGTAAATAACTTAAAAATATTAGAAATATATTTTGTCAATAAGTTTACATTTAAGTATCACTGTATTAACCTTTAAAAATCGCTTTCCAGTAGACTAAACATAATTAAGTATTTATCTAGCAAACGGTCATTTATACATACAAATACACTTATTAATACTCTCTAAAATAGACTATGGCCTACCGATTTACGGTTGGTGCTCGAACACAAACATTAAGCAGTTGGAGGCTCCATATCACGCCGCGATTCGTCGTAGCTTAAACGCTTTTCCTACATCACCAACCAAATGTATCTTAGGAGAAAGTGGCTTACTGTCAATAAAGGAAAGAGGTTACGAAAAAACGATACAACTCCTTTCAAAAATACTTAATTCTCCAAACACTGGCATTCAGAAATGTATAACGCTTGCAGAAAAACACAAAAGGATTTTTCAAGTCAAATCTACCCTCCGCCGCTGTCTTCAATTTGCAAAAACTTTAAACATTTATATTCCATGGAAATTTTATACAACCAACACTCAACCTGAATGGCTGATTAGTGATGTCTCAATAAATACATCTCTACATAATTTCAAAAAATCCACCACCAGTAACACAGTTTTTCAACAAAACTTCTTAGAACTAACCAACGTCTATAAGAATAAAAAGTTTAAAGAAATTTTTACAGATGGGTCCAAATTAACTAATACTGCCTATGCTGTTACCACAGCTAATGGGACAACTATTACTGGCGGAATTCTTCCATCATATTCGTTCGTATTTACTGCCGAGGCAATTGGAATAAAAAGGCAAATTCCTTATTTGCTCAGACAGCTTCTCCTGCTTGAAAGCCATACGCAACATACGAAATAATTCCATATTAATATCTAAAATTAGAGATACTTGCATTAAACATAAAAGAAAAATAGCTCTTCTCTGGGTGCCAGGTCACGTTGGCATTCCTGGGAATGAATATACTGACAACGCGGCAAGATTCTATTCATAACGATGTGCAAGATCAAAATGACCTCAGTAAAATGTTAAGCAGACACATATATGAAAAGAAAGTTGCAGACTGGAAGAAATTTAAACACAAATACACAATCCTAAACAAACTACGCGAAAAGGTACGCTCCCCCAACAACATCTCAAGACAGCAAGCAACAATTTTTACTCGATTAAGGATCGGACACACGCAAATCACTCACCAACATCTTCTTGGCGGCAATCCTATACCATCATGCCCATTCTGGCCCATCACATTATCCATGGAACACATATTCATTATCTGTCCAGCACTAGAGAGTATTAGGCAAAAACACTTTAATTCTAGTAAATACCAAACATTGTTAAGTACACCATCTTTCGCAAACATTGTTAATACTTATATGCAATTTTCTAAAAGAATGTAATTTTTATCGGGTGATTTTTTTGAGGTTAGGATTTTCATGCATTAGTATTTGACAGATCACGTGGGATTTCAGACATGGTGTCAAAGAGAAAGATGCTCAGTATGCTTTGACATTTCATCATGAATAGACTTACTAACGAGCAACGCTTGCAAATCATTGAATTTTATTACCAAAATCAGTGTTCGGTTCGAAATGTGTTTCGCGCTTTACGTCCGATTTATGGTCTACATAATCGACCAAGTGAGCAAACAATTAATGCGATTGTGACCAAGTTTCGCACTCAGTTTACTTTATTGGACATTAAACCAACCACACGAATGCGTACAGTGCGTACAGAAGAGAATATTGCGTCTGTTTCTGAGAGTGTGGCTGAAGACCGTGAAATGTCGATTCGTCGCCGTTCGCAGCAATTGGGTTTGTGTTATTCGACCACATGGAAGATTTTACGCAAAGATCTTGGTGTAAAACCGTATAAAATACAGCTCGTGCAAGAACTGAAGCCGAACGATCTGCCACAACGTCGAATTTTCAGTGAATGGGCCCTAGAAAAGTTGGCAGAAAATCCGCTTTTTTATCGACAAATTTTGTTCAGCGATGAGGCTCATTTCTGGTTGAATGGCTACGTAAATAAGCAAAATTGCCGCATTTGGGGTGAAGAGCAACCAGAAGCCGTTCAAGAACTGCCCATGCATCCCGAAAAATGCACTGTTTGGTGTGGTTTGTACGCTGGTGGAATCATTGGACCGTATTTTTTCAAAGATGCTGTTGGACGCAACGTTACGGTGAATGGCGATCGCTATCGTTCGATGCTAACAAACTTTTTGTTGCCAAAAATGGAAGAACTGAACTTGGTTGACATGTGGTTTCAACAAGATGGCGCTACATGCCACACAGCTCGCGATTCTATGGCCATTTTGAGGGAAAACTTCGGAGAACAATTCATCTCAAGAAATGGACCCGTAAGTTGGCCACCAAGATCATGCGATTTAACGCCTTTAGACTATTTTTTGTGGGGCTACGTCAAGTCTAAAGTCTACAGAAATAAGCCAGCAACTATTCCAGCTTTGGAAGACAACATTTCCGAAGAAATTCGGGCTATTCCGGCCGAAATGCTCGAAAAAGTTGCCCAAAATTGGACTTTCGAATGGACCACCTAAGACGCAGCCGCGGTCAACATTTAAATGAAATTATCTTCAAAAAGTAAATGTCATGAACCAATCTAACGTTTCAAATAAAGAACCGATGAGATTTTGCAAATTTTATGCGTTTTTTTTTAAAAAAGTTATCAAGCTCTTAAAAAATCACCCGATATAACAAAACATAAACTTTGTAACTTTATACTATTATATCGGAGGCGATGGCCGCAGTAGCTTGTACTCCTTTCTTACCATTAGGTTAAATATTTTGTATATTTTTCCTAATAAAGTAATAATAATAATAAATTTCCTGCGGTAAATTTTCTTGTGCTGGTATGCAGCTCTAAAGAAATCTAGTACTACTTTTTAATACATTTTTTTCAATAAAATGCGAATATGGCAAACCTGATTTTGCGAAGAAACATGAAATCAACAATTGTTTCTTGAAGGGAATTCAAAGTAAGCGTTAAATTCATATTAAATTAGTTAAAATCATTAATATGAAGGTTATTTCATTTTGAAATGTTGTATAAAATTTACCAATTATCAACAACATTCCTTAAACCGCAATGAAAATATTTATATTGTTACACACAAGTAACATATCAATCTCACGTACATGCATATTTAACAGTAATCATCCAGGCGTTCTCACATTTCGTCTCTTATACTAAGAGATAGGAGCTCGAAGCGTGGGTGACGACATGAAAAATTAGTCTAAGTCAATCACTATTGGTTTGTCATTCGAAGTGTAATAAAGCTAATTGTTCAAAGTACAACTAAACTTCGTTTTAATCTTTCTGGCGCAGTCGGTAGGATCTGTGAAAAAAATCCTAATAAAAAACGAACCTACGTTCTCTGTGAAAAAGTGAAAATTCTTATTCCTATTTTTAATTATCCGTGCTGAAAAAAAAGCAATAAACTGTGACAGAAAACGTATATTATAAACTTGTTGAATGAACTGCCTACTATCAAAATAAATAGTACTGAATATTAAAAAGCAAAAAAAAAAAACATTTGTACACTCGCGTCGAAAACGACCTTCATCTAACCTTCAACGTGATCTTTCCTTGCCAATTTGACTTCGGTGTGATTTTGAATTGACCTTCACAAAGAAAGTACATGAATTAAAAACAAACAACGAAATAATAACTAAAGCAACAACATTTACCTCATCCACATTGTCCTTCAATTAACCTTTTTCTGCTGTGGTGAATAATTTTAGTGTAACTCTATCACAAGGCGCAACAACAAACAGTGAAGAGACAAATTCTAACTCTACAAGAAGAGCAATATAAAAGAGTAATTGATACGTAGATCACAAAAAGTGAAATGCACATAACATAAAATACGCAGCAACAAAATAAGTAGATGGACATTAATACAGAACTACAGTATTTGAGTGAAAACTTTCAAACATTGAGCATAAACCCTACAATCAATATGGCTGAGGAACAACAAAGAAGAGAACTCGTGCTGCAGAACATTAAATTAATTCAGGCCTTTGACGGCGATAGCAATTATCAACACTTATACTGCAAGTTAGTAACATTCGGTTTAAGCACAGCGTGAGAATTTTATGTGAAGAAATAAATAACGAAATTTGTAAAATTAAAGATTGTATTAAATTAAAAACTGCAAGTAACTCTACCAAAGAATTTCTGAATAATGAACTAGAACAAATTAGTATGAAAACTCTTAAACGAGAATTACCAAACTACTTAACAGCATTAATTAATGCAAACTTAGCCACAAACATTAAATCCGCAATTAAAATTTTAAAAGAAAATGGTGATTTTGATGATGACAGAAACATAAATAAGAATAAACAAAATATAAGAAGTAATACATTTATACATAACCGAGCTCCTAATTATTCAAATAAAAATAGCTTTTATCGAAACGAATTTGAATACTTTTCCCAACCAGATAGAAACCATTTAGGGCAGACTTTAAATACAAATAACTATTACACGGGAGGGGTCCCATTAGGCAACAATGATTTTAGTAAAATGCAATCCAGACAGATTGATCGCGTTCAACCTCTTCAGCCAACGAATTTCAGTTCTCCATTTAACATAAGCAACAACCGTAATACTACCAATTTATGCAATAACCCGCAGACAAATTCATTTCAGGCATCAAAAAAAGATACTACAAATTCAAATCAGTCCAGAATTCGTAGATATGGACGACCTGAGCCAATGGAACAACATTTTTCAAATTTTCAATTGGAAGCCTCGGAACATTACCCACCATTAGATTAACAATAAACAACAAACAAATAATATTTCTAGTAGATACGGGCTCATCAGTTAGCCTAATTAGACCGTTTGTACTTAGTAATGAAGCTATTCAAGTTAAACCAATCGTTTTAAAAACAGCAACAGGAAAAGTTTTGTTAGACAAAGTACAAGAAAACGTTACCTTTGGAAACCAGAATTTAAAAATTTTTGAGTTTGACTTTTCTAATAACTATGAAGGGCTTTTAGGATTTGATATATTAAAAAAACTTAACTCAAAGATAAATTTAGAAAATAATACTATTATCTTAAACGACCAGATGTATAACTTCTTAGAAATGAAAAATTCAGATCAAAATTTCGATAATTTACTGAATATTAGCAGTGACGAAGAAGACGGTAATAATTTTGACCATTTAAACTGTGAAGAACACAAAAAGCTTAATGAATTACTAAGAAAATTTAAAAATATTTTTTATAAGGAAGGAGAGCAACTCACTTTTACACACAAAATAAAACATAAAGTAAAAACCATACATGAAGACCCAATTTATGTTAAATCCTACAGATACCCAGAAGTTCACAAAGCCGAAGTGAATAGCCAGATAACGGAAATGCTCAGGCAAAAAATGATTTGCCATAGCGACTCTCCATATTCCGCACCTCTCTGGGTTGTTCCAAAAAAAAAAGATTCATCTGGAAGAGAGAAATGGAGAATAGTGTTTAACTTTCGAAAATTAAATACGATAACTGTAGATGATAGGTATCCTATTCCCAACATGGACGAAATTTTGGATAAATTAGGTAAATGTATGTATTTCTCTACAATAGATTTGGCACAGGGATTCCACCAAATCAAAATGGACCCTGCGGCCAGAAAAAAGACCCCATTTTCCACCCAGAGTAGACACTATGAGTTTCTACGGATGCCTTTCGGGCTAAAAAACGCCCCCGCAACCTTCCAAAGGCTGATGAACACAGTTTTGGATGGGCTAGTTGGAAACATTTGTATGGTATATTTAGATGACATCGTCGTGTTTAGCACATCACTTCAGAAACATATCGAATCACTCGATAAGGTTTTTCAAAGACTAGCTGACGATAATCTGAAAATACAGTTAACTAAAAGTGAGTTCTTAAAACACGAAACAGAGTTTTTAGGGCATGTGGTGACTCCAACAGGCATAAAAGCCAACCCAAATAAAATAGAGGCAATTATAAATTATCTTATACCTAGAACAGAGAAAGAAATAAAGCAGTTCTTAGGTCTGGAGGGATTCTATCGAAAATTCATTCAAAATTTCGCAAATATTACTAAACCTTTGACAAATTGTTTGAAGAAGGGTAATAAAGTAAATAGCGGGAATAAAGAATATCAAAACGCCATAAATACTATAAAAATATTGATTACCCAAGATCCCATATTGGTATACCCAAACTATGATAAGCCATTTACCCTAACTACAGATGCTTCTAATGTGGCTTTAGGAGCAGTTTTAAGCCAGCAAGGTCACCCTGTTTGCTTCGCGAGCCGCACTTTGAACGAGCACGAGCTTAATTATTCGACCACGGAGAAAGAGCTTTTAGCAATGGTTTGGGCTACTAAGTTTTTTAGGCCATATTTATATGGGAGAAAGTTCATTATTAATAGCGATCACAGACCACTTCAATGGCTGCATAATTTAAAAGAGCCCAATACCAAGTTGCAAAGGTGGAAGATTCGCCTTAACGAGTATGACTTCGACGTGAAGTACATCCCGGGAAGGGAAAATCACGTTGCAGATGCACTTTCTCGCATTAAAATTGAGGAATGTAATGCAGAAGAAGATGAAATCGCCGCAAATTGCGCAACAATTCATTCCGCTGATGAAGACAGCGAAAGTTTTATTCAAATAACTGAAAGGCCCTTGAATGTGTATAAAAATCAACTCAAAATAGTTAGAGGTAAGCAAAATAGTAGCAACATGAAAAAAGTTTTCACAAATAATTTGAATTTGATTACTTATAAAGATCTAACTACAGAGTATATAAAAGAAATAATTAAAACTTACCTTTTAAAGAACAAAACAGTGATATATATGCCAGATTATAATGATTTTTTGCGGCTTCAAAATATGTATAAAACTTTGAGTAATAGTAGTCGAAATAGAGTTCACAGGACAACTAAGGAATTGCAAAATATTTTGGAATATTCTGAATTTAAAGCTATAGTAACAGAAATACATATAAGTGGACTTCACCAGGGCATAGAGAAAGTTGCAAAATGTTTCAAGAAAAAATATTATTATCCAAAATATCTAAATGAAATTTCCAATATAATTAATTGTTGTGAACTTTGCAATCACTGCAAAAGTGATCATATTGCCAATAAGCTTCCATTCAAAGTTACACCTCCCGTGTACGAAATACGAGATAAATTTGTGGTTGACTTTTAGAAATGGGATAATAAATATGCGACATGCGCATAGTATCACCACCACCGGTATGTCGCCGCATTTGGCTGGTATAGCACAACAACATCACCAAAACCAGCACGTATAAATGCAACGGCCGCTGCAGCTGCAATTGCCGCTTCAACATCAGCTATATCAAACTTGAATCTTAATCACTATTTATTCCACAGGACCTGTCGCTGGAGCAGCGCCCATAAGTACAACACCGCTTATCTACCAGCAGCAAATGCAAGCACCATCATCAGTGCCGCAAACTTTGTAGCAGCAGCAATCATCATCATCATTTTGCTAGCAACAGTTCCTCCATATCCTGATGTACGATCTACCCAACTTCTAACCTCATCATCAACCAATGCCTCAACCACCGACCACATACCAATTGTCGCAGGCACCACAAGCCGTTGGTAAGTCTTGGATCCTACGGGATCAGGCATCCCAGCTGAGCTCTAAGCTACCGGGGGGGTCGGCAGGTCGCGGATAGCCGGACGGCCTGTAGTAGCAGGTTAGTTGCGAAATAAGTTACAGCGAATAAGCAATCCCCGACGATGAATGGCAGGAGTGGAGGATGCGGTATAAAAGCCAGCCAATCCGATGAAACTCCTGCGACAGAGGCGAATAGTTACCGCCGCTCTAATATAGGTGACCGATCAAAATCCAGGCGCGACGGACACAAAGTGAGCGGCTTCCTGGTCAGCGTCTGTTCACCATATTAAGTGCGGCTGTAAATAAGACCGGTCTATACCGGTGCGCATTGGGAGTACCTTAAAGCATCACCAGCTGTTTTCACTGGTGGTGTAGAGAGGGTGATGTGAGTCAGCTCTGCCGAAGTGTTAGCCACGATGTGAATCAGTAACCAGCCCCTTCGGGCCCTGGTCATGAAGTGTACATTGGGCGCCGAACTAGTAGACTGCATTGCTCCAGGCGACCGCCGGTTTGTTCAAGTTTTCCGGAACCGGCAAAGCGTAGGACAGGCCTCAGGGAACTGGGTTAGGGGCATAGCCCCCGAGGGTACACCCGTTCCTGTCTATTTTGGCCTGCCCCCCTGCACACGATGCCCTGCTTCAACTGATGAATGGAGACAATTAATAAAAAAACACACAACCACAACATTAGCAGCAACAAATTTAGCGGTGTCACCAATCAATTTACGGTTTCAGGAGTAGACCCCTTTAAAAAAGCTTCGCGTTTGGCTAGATCGCCAGTGAAGGTGCTCTCCGCACAAAGACCATTAGGTCGAAATCGTCACCTCCAACGCTTCAGGAGAACACACCGATATTGAAGAAGCACAGTCGCAACGTGATCATATGT
>NW_026089624.1:19511584-19584512 GCF_024586455.1 Bactrocera neohumeralis
GGTTTTCCCCGGAAATCAACCGTAAGTTCGACTTTTGGGTAGCAACCGTTCTTTTAAAAATTTCGGATCGTATACAGTTTTGGGTCATCTGTAAATATTAACATACATTTTGCAAATAAGAATAAATTATTTAAAATAATAGATGGAGTTGATACACTCACTTGTGCCGCTCGGGACTTTGAGGCTTTATATGATTTGGAATGTGGTTGAGCTTTTTTTCCCAATGCGTCCAAGCTCTCCTTGTCCGTTTCTTTTCCTGTTTGGTGTTCCTTGTTCGTTGTTGTTAATTTCCTTTGTTTGTTGGCCTTTTAGGTTTTTATTATTTTTACTATTATTATTATTTTTTTTGTTTTCACATTTATAAAAGTTTAATTTTCAAAAGACTATATTTTTAATCTTCGCCCGTGTGGATTTTTTTTTTTTTTGTTAAATAATATTTCGCGCCCGACTTTTGATATTATTTTTTTTTTTTTCTGTTTTGGTTTTAAGCACTGTCTTGTATGTATGTATATGTATATTTATTTTTTTTTTATTTGTTTTATCTTATCTCATTTAGCCAAACATTTAAGAGCACATAGGAATGCCATTTGAAAATAAACACAAATTCTCGAAACAAAATATTTTCCAGGCATGTTAAATAAAATAAAACGAATAAAACCCAACTGCACCGTTTGTAAAGAAAATAAGTACGAGAGACACCCCAATCAACCGAAAATTGCACAAACTCCATTACCAACATATCCAGGACACACAGTCCATATCGATATATTTTAACAGAGGGAAAAATAGTCATGACGGCTTTAGATAAATTTACAAAATACGCAATAAAAAGCCAAATAGAACAATAGAAGACGTCAGAAAACCTTTTAAGAGATATTATATTCTTCTTCGAGTACCAAAATTAATAGTTATCGACAATGAGCCATTTTTTAAACTCAGCTTTTTAAAATTTATGATGAAAGACGAATTGGGAATAGAAGTTTACACTACTCCTCCATACAAAAGCCAAGCTAGCGGACAAGTGGAAAGGTTCCAATCTACATTAATGAAATAATGCGTTGCATAAAAAAAAAGGTGGACACAGAAATTTTGAAGAATTTTTTAGAAAGAGCAGTATCTGAGCATAATCATTCAGTTCATTCCACAACACTTAAAAGACCAGTAGACCTATTTTTTAATAGAAATGTCACATTTACCCCCGAGGACATAGAAAGAACTAGACAAAGCAATTTAGAAAAATTAGCTGAGAAACAAAGAAAGGATATCGAATACCATAATAAAAAAAGAAAGAAATAAAATCATATCTACCAGGACAAATAATATTCGTTAAGAAAAATAGAAGATTAGTAACTAAGTTAAGTAAACCCTACGGTAAGCAAATCGTCAAGCAAGATAGAAATAGTACCGTGTTCACTGAAAAGGACAAATAATTCACAAAGGTAGAATACGAACTAAATATGTACGATATTTTTTTCGAATATTACTAGCTGTGCCTGGCGGAAGTACAGATCCTCGACAACTCGAACTCCCATTTAATAACAATAGAAAAGGGAACGGCTAGACTACAAACGGGAACATTTAGGATAATACATGAAATTGACATAGAAAAATTTACGGACACACTTGACCACATAGAATCGACTATCAAAACCGAAACTCTCCGCAAAACCCTAATTATCCCTTCATATTCCACTTGGTAACACAGATTAGAGCCCAACTTAACAATCTCAAAGTAGAACAAAAAATAAAAAGATCATTAAATTTCCTGGGAAGCGCATGGAAATGGATTGCAGGAAGTCCTGACCATGAAGACTACTGAAATAATTCAAATAAAATAAATAATGTACAAATTTACAATAATCAGGTATTAATTAACAAACTTACAATTGGCAAAATTAGCGAGATAACCAATATTACAAATAATATATGTAATTAAAATAAACTGTCACAACCCGCAATAGAAGGACTCAACCAAATTTTTTAATATTCCAAAGATTCAACGATGACGAATTTCAAGGACTAGTTAGCACCCCATACATTCAAAAAGTATCATATGATACTTAGTATTATAATATGACACCCTACTAAATCGCTGAGAGTGCGACACGTGTAATGGCAACCTGTGGGAAGCGCTGCGTCAGCGAGGTGCCAACCTGTGGGAAGCGCAGTGTCAGCAAACTAAATGTAAATTTTAGTTCTTAAGTGGAATTCAATAAAGGAGCATAGCTCCCAGAAAACATTTTTTTAGTAAAAATAACTAAACGTTTTTTAACTTACATAATACTAATATTACTATACAAAACACACATAAGTACTCCAAATATTAATGCACACAAGCAAGAGATAAGAAAGTATCAAGCGTATGTACCAGAGAACTGCAACGAGTAATAAATTTTTGTGTATACTTAAGTACTGATCCGTTACTCTGTCTGATTCTGCCAGTTTAGTTCATGTACACGAAGCGATTTGTTTTCTTCAAATCAGCGATAGAGAACAACTTTGTATCACTAGCGATCGGCTTATGCCTGATTTGTGTATGAACGTTAGTAACAGCAGAAAATACCCAAAGTGATGCAAACTCATGCTTCAATGATTGAAATGATCGACAGCGTTCGGTTTGTATAAATTATTAAAACACTTGTTGAGTTTGAATCTTTTTTATTTCTCTTGATTACACAAGAGCAGCCGTTTGTATCGGTCGAGTTATTACAACTGATTTGCTTAATAAAATATTGAGACGACTACGCCTAAATACCTGACTCTTTGTTTTACCTGTCAGTTGCTGCACATGTTTTGCCGTGTGACTTGCAAAATGCAATTCGGCAATTTACCTCTTGCTTTTCCGCTGTAACGATGTTGTTGTTGTCACGCGCTACCTGGTCGACGCTTCGTCATCAGTATCGGTGGGAGAGTTGTTGTTACGCTATTTCCACACTCAAACATGCCGACGCACCGTCAGCAATATCGGTGGGAGTGGAGTGTTGACCGGATACGTGTGTACCGGTGTTAACTTATCCCCCAAACACTGATTTTCTCTTGTGCACTTCTGTTCTATTTCAACTACATATGTTTGTATACACATGTATGTTTTTTTTTTTTTGTATGAGGAGGAAGCATGGAAAGCCTGAACCCATGTCAGTGTGGAACTTTAATCCGAACTAAACCTCCTACTGTCTTGTACCGAACCCCCCGGTACCACAGTCAACCCGTCGGGAGGAAGGGGACGGTATTATCATACGTACGTGATGGTCCCAATGCCCAGTAACAAGCTGCATTTTCCCCTACCTCGGTATGTCTTATACCCCCTAGTACAGTGATTGTCTCACCAAAACCTTCTTGTCTGCTCCAGTCATGGTTTGTGTGTCGCGTCTTAGTTGTTCGTTGGAATTTGGAGTAGTCTTCTACGTTGTTGTTCTCCAACTCTTTGGCGTTTCATGATTTTTGCTGCCACTTCGGACACGGCTTTCCACTTATCTAGTGATTCTACCATTTGAGACACTAGATTTTCTGGGGTTGGGTCTACCCCGAATGCGTTTCTCAAAGATTGCCTTTCTCCGTCGTATTTCGCTTAGGAAAATTGTGTGCTCCAGAACAGATGATCTCACCTCCGGCAAGGTTTTCATACATCGTTGTCATAATGTTTGAATCGCTTCAAATATGATTTGAAAAAGCCGTGTCCAGTGAGAACTTGGGTGAGGTAAAAATCTACTTCTCCGTGCGATCTATTAAGCCATAGTTCCAATTTAGGGATTAGTCGAATGTCCAGCGTATTATTTTGGCTGTCTTTCCATCGTTTTTGCCAGCACTTCACCGTATCTGCTATGGCTTCCTCTTTTTGGGTACTGGGCGTTACTATCTCATTTGAACGGTATGTGAGCTCTTTGGCTAAGAGGTCTAGCGGGTGTAAGCCCGCGATCACTAGGGCAGCGTCTTCGGATACCGTACAGAGCGTAGACATACTCTCCAATGCGCATATGGTGTACGTGGAAAATAGGCCGCGTCGGTATGATTTGACTTCAAGAGTTCTCCCATATTTGGGCACCAAATAGAGCAACCATGACTTTAATACCGGCTATTGAGTCGTATTCTATTTTGTTTTGGTCCACGGCATTGAGCATTAGCCGGTTAGAGCTCTGCATATTTTCGTAGCCTTTTCACTTGTATAAGCCACGTGTTCTTTAAACGATAGTCTTGCGTCGAGAACGATTCCCAAATATTTTATAGCTGGCTGTGTGGTTATGCTTTCACCTTTCGTACAGAATGCAACTTCTCGGACCTTTTCTGCCTGTAATAAGTACGCTTGGTTTTCCTCTGCCAGAGATAGTCCATTAGTTTCGAGCCAATTGTTAATTTGTGAAATTGTTGTGTTGGTTACGGAAACTATTTCCTCTAAATGCTTAGCTATTACCACCACGGCAATGTCGTCTGCAAACCCAATTATATGTACGTTTGCCGGTACTTTGAGTCGTAGTACTCCTTCATACATTATATTCCAGAGGAGGGCCCAGTACAGATCCGGGATCCCCAGATTTTTTTTTTAAATTTTTTTTTAAAAAAAAACCCCCCCCGGGTTTTGCCCCAAATTTAGGGAAAAAATTTTTTTTTTTAAAAAAAAAAACTAAAAGGGGAAATTTAAAAACCCCCCCTTTTTTTTTAAAAAAGGGTTTTTAAGGGGGGAATGTCCCCTTTTTTTTTCCCTTTTTTTTTCCCGGGGATTTTTTTTTTTGGGTTTTTTTTTTTAAAAGGGGGTTTTTTTCCCTTTTTCCCCCCAAAAAACCCCCCCGGGGTTTTTAAAAGGGGGCCCCCTTTTTAAAGGGAAATTTCCTTTAAAAACCCTTGGTAATTTTTTCCCCCCTTTCCTTTTTTTTTCCCCGGGTTAGCTTTGGGGGTTTTTTTTTTTTGGTTTTTGGGGGCCCCCCTTTTTTTTTTTTTTTTAAAATTTTTTTTTTGTTTTTTTTTTTTTTTTTTTTTTTTTTTTATTTTTTTTTTTTATTTTATTTTTTTTTTTTTTTTTAAATTTTTTTTTTTCTTTTTTTCCTTAAAAATTTTTTTGCTTTTTTTTTGGGGGCCCATTTTTTAAATTTTTTAAATTTTTAAAAAATTTTTTTTTCCCCTTTTTTTTCCCCTTTTTTTTTTTTAAAAAAAAAATTTTTTTAAAAAAAAAAAGGGTTTTTTGGGGGAAAAATTTTTTAAAATTTTTTTTTGTTTTGGGGGGCCCGGGGGCCCCCGGGGGGCCCAAAAATTTTTTTTTAAAAAGGGGGGGTTTTTTTTTTTTTTCCTTTTTTCCCCCAAATTTTTTAAAAAAAAGGGCCAAAAAGGAAAACCCCAAAAATTTTTTTTTTTGGCATTTTTAAAAAAAAAAAAGGTTTCCCCCCCCCCTTTCCCCCCCTTTTTGGGGCCCCCCCGGGGGCCCCCCCTTTTTTTATTTTTTCCCCCAAAAATTTTGGGGGGCCCCGGGGGGGTTTTTTCCCAAAAACCCTTTAAAAAAATTTTTTTCCCTTTTGGGGGAAAAAAAAAATTTGGGGGGGTAATTTTTTTTTTTTTTGGGGAAAAATAAAAATTTTAAATTTTTTAAAAAAAAAAAGGGGCCCCCCCTTCCCCCCTTTTTTTGGGGTTTTTGGGGTTTTTGGGGAAAACCCCCCCTTTTTCCCTTTTTTTTTTGGGTTTGGGGGTTTTTTTTTTTTTTTCCCTTTTAATTGGCCCCAAAAAAAATTTTTTTTCCGGGGGAAGGGAAATTTTTTTTTTTCCCCCCCTTTTTTTTAAAATTTTTTTAAAAAAAATTTAGAAAATTTTTTTTTTTTGTTTTAAATTTACCTTTTTGGGTTTTTTGGGGGGGGGGGGGCCCCCCTTTTTAAAAGGGCCTTCCTTTTGGGGTTTTTTTTTTCCCCCCCTTTAAAAATTTTTTTTGGAAATTTAAATTTAAAATTTTTAAAATTTTTCCGGTTTTTCCCCCTTTTTTTGGGGCCCCCGGGGTTTGGGTTTTTTTTCCCAAAAAAACCCCCAAATTTTTTTAAAAATTTTTGGGTTTCCTTTTTTTTAAAAAACCAAATTAAAAAAATTTTTTTTTGGGAAAGGGAAAAAGGGGTTTTAAAAATTTTTTTTAAAAAAAAAAAAGGGGGGGGTTTTTTCCCCAAAAATTTTTTTTTTTTTCCCCAAAAAACCCCTTTTCCCCAAAAAAGGGGCAATTTGGGCCCAAAAAAAACCTTTAAATTTTTCCCCCTTAACCCCGGGGTTTTTTTTAAGAAAGGGTTTTTTTTTTTAAAATTTTTTTTTTTAAGGTTTTTTTTTTTTTTTTTTAAAAAAAGGGTTTTCCCCAATTTTTGTTCCCCTTTTTTTGGGGAAATTTTTTTTAAAAAAAAAAAAAAAAATTTTTTTTTGGGGGGGGCTTTTTGAAATTTGGAAAAAAAAAATTTTTTTCCTTTTTTTAATTTTCCTTTCCTTTTTTTTTCGGTTTCCGGGGAAAAAAAAAAGGGGGGTTTTTCCAACCTTTTTTTCCCCCCCCCCTTTTTGGTTGGGAATTTTAAAATTTTCCCCCTTTTTTTTTCCCCCCCCCAAAAACCCCGGGGGTCCAAACCCCCCCCCCCCCCGGGGGTTTTTTTGGGTTTTTTTTTTCCCCAAAAAATTTTTAAAAAAGGGGGGGAAACCCCGGGTTTTTTTTGTTTTCCTTTTTTAAAAACCGGGGTTTTTTTTTTTTAAAAAAAGGGGGGGCCCCCTTTCCTTTTTTTTGAAATTTTCCCCCCTTTTTTTTTAAAAAAAGGGGGGAAAAAAATTTTTTTTTTTTTTTTTTCCAATTTTTTTTCCAATTTTTCCCCAAAAAACCCTTTTTTTGGGGTTTTTTTTTAAAAATTTTTTTCCCCTTTTTTCCAAATTTTTTTTTTAAAAAATTTTTTTTTTTTGGGTTTAAAAATTTTTTTTTTTTTTTTAAAATTTTTTTTAAAAAGGGTTTTTAAAAAATTTTTTTTTTTTTAAATTTTTTTGGGGGGGAAAAAAAAAAAATTTTTTTTTTTGGGTTTTCCCCGGTTTCCCCCCCCCTTTTTTTTTTTTTTCCCCCTTTCCAAAACCCCCGTTTTTTAAAAAAATTTTTTTTTTAAAAGGGCCAATTTAAAAATTTTTTTTTTTTCTCTTTCCCCCCCCCCCGGGGGGGGCTTTCCCCCCTTTTTTTGGGGGGGGGGAACCCCCCCCTTTTTTTGGGGGGCCCCCCCTTTTTGGTTTCCCGGGGGAAACCCCTTTTTCCCCCCCGGGGTTTTTTTTCCCTTTTTTTTTAAAAAAAAATTTTTTTTTTGCTTTTGCTCCCCTTTTTTTTAAATTTTTTTTTTTTGGGGGCGTTTTTTTTCGGTTTTTGGGAAAATTTTTGGGGGGTTTTTAAAAAAAAAAAAGGGGGGGGGTTTTAAACCCCCGGGGGGGGGGAAAAAAAAAAGAACCTTTTTTTTGGGGGTTTTTTTTTCCCAAAAAAACCCCTTTTTTAAAGGGTTTTTAAAAACCCCCTTTTTTTCCGGGTTTCTTTGCGCGCCCTCTTTTTGGCTGGGTAATCGGGAGAGATGCCGCCTCTCTAACTTCTCTTGTTGCTTGTTTTTGCAGTTGCGATATTTGGTCTATTAAGTTTCGCATGTGCTGGTTGACATGTCTTTGCTTCTGGCTGTGTGTGAGAGAGATTAGCTCATCTATTAGTACTCCCAGAGCGGAGAGCGCGTTCTCTCCTTCGCTCATTGTTATCATCAAATCGCTGCTATTGGTTTTATTTGATGAAGATATGTTGACTACGCTGGAGTCGTTAGTCGAAGCTAAGCCATTGTCAACAGGAGTCACTTCGCAGGCAGATGGTTTAGCAACTGCAATATAGGCATTGTTGCCTGACGGTCCGGCGATCGGGGAGTCTCGTTGCTCCGAGTGAATGGGCTAACATCCTCCTTATTACCAGTAAAGGTATTTGCCTGTTTGGCTTTAGCTGACATTTCCTCAGCTAGGCCTAAAGCAATCCTTTAGTACTGGTGATCACGGAAATTCCTCAGGAATAAATCCCTCGGTGATTTCTTTTAGTGTGGAACGTGGGTTGTGGGATGTGTTGCTTATGTGGAAGGGAGAGAGAGAATATGCGCTCTTTGCGAATTCTCCTTTCTGTGTACCTTCGCACAAGAAAAAATAGATATTTAAACTATTTTTTATCACTTACTTCTTTTACACAAGAGCACCTGCTCAGTTCTGTGATTTGTCTTGGGTGATGTGGGCACTGTGTTTTCGCGCACTTGGAAAATAATTTTGGGGTATTTTCACTAGTAGTTGGTGCCATATGCGGAGCACCAGAAAAACACGTCACTTTCACTTCACTTCACTTTGCATTACTCATGTATGTATGTATATATATATGTTATACATATGTAAAATGGAAATTCCATCGAGTACATACATACATACAACAAATGTATGTATATATATATGTACATATGTACGTATTCGACGAAATTTCCATTGTTTACGCCTCGAAAATTTGTAAAACGCGCACATTTTCAAAGCTGATACATTTTTTGCCACACATGATTTAAATCAGTGACATGATACGATTGCAACCGAAGCCAGCCATACGTTTAGACGATCGTGATTGCCGAAGAACAGATTGTTCGTGTTGCAACAGGTCAGTTGACGCTGGCAGATACACGAATTGATGAACAATGTTGTCTGTCTATGCTGAACTGAATTGATTTGATTGTGTTTTTGGCACGACTGTTTGTTCTGATTTTATCATACTCGTTGCAGCTCTCTGATGCATACATATACTTATGTCTCTTCCTATTCTCTGCTTGGGCATTCACGTAGGGATGCAAACATCGTGAAATGAAACATCGATGGTTCGATGTATCGATGTTTCTTCAAACAACATCGAAATCAAAAACATCGGCCATTTAAACATCGATGTATCGAAACATCGATGGATTTTTGAACTTTTTTAATGTATTTTATTAGTGAGCATAAAAAGCTACGCCTTTAATTGATATATATTTTAGCTACCCATTAAAATCTTTTCTCAATAAATAAAAGATATAAATAGTTTTTGAACAAACAAAAAATTATTTATTTAAAACTGAATTTAAAAATAACAATTTGGAAAGTCTTTTCCCTGTCAAGCGATTTCTTTGCTGTGTGATCGTTGCTGCAGCTTTAGAAAACAGTCGTTCACTAGGCACTGAAGTGGCCACAATGGATAAAAATTTGGAAGCTTGTTTATACAATTCAGGAAATATTTATTTATTTATAATAATTCATACAACAAAAAAGAGTTTTATTATATAAATACATAAACGCAGCACTGGCTACGAGGCCTTCTGCCGACAATTCAGGAAAAACATTTTTCATATTATCCCACATTTCTGTTGGATTCTGATTGATAGAAGCAACAGCTGATCCAAGATACATTTGCACTTCAACTTCCGTTGTTGTAATAGCAGATAAATTGGAAAACTTACATTTCATATTTTGGTGGGCCAACTGTTTATGATGGCTCCAGCTATCAAACGGGTTTTCCGTTGCACACTCATCCGAAGATTCCGACGTACTAACGCCATTATTTGCATCTTTCATGAGATTATTTAAATACAAAACTGTTTTGTTTTTAGCCAGTTCATCTTTAAAGTGCAGAAATTTAAATCTCGGGTCCAATACAGTAGCCAACGCCAGAACTGAATTAAATTCAAGTTTGCCAAATCTCTTATTCATGTTCTTTTGCAGTTCACTTTTTAGCTCCCTACAATAGCGTCTTGAGCTGAAATTTTTGTCAGAGCTTCAGTTAAATAGCTTACTAAAGGTATAACCTTGCTAATGGTAACGTAGGTATCAGCCGAAATCTCCCTGGTCACAGTTTCAAAACACTTTAATAATTCAATCACCTCCTTAATTTTGTTCAGCTCGTAGGCATTAACTATAGAGGGTGCTTCTGGGCGAGTGAGCAGTACTTCACTTAAAATAGGGGCTAACTGGACAAATCTCTCTAACATATAAAAAACATGAATTCCATCGCGTTTTTACGTCAAGAATCATTTTCTTGGTATTACTTGTAGAAGCCCCACTGTCTATTTGTTTCTTTCGCAATTTATCACTGGCATTAACACTTCTTTTAATAAACTTAACAATTAAGCGTGTGTGCGAAGCACGGTATTATTTTTTTTCGCCAAATGAACTGAATCATTATAAGTTACACAAGCAGAAACCTTATTTATGGAAACGTTTCACTCGTTGAAAAGTTTAAACATAGTTTTTTCTAAATAAGCTGCTGTATGACTTTCGTGTAGTTCGATTACTCCTAACGTCCCACTCAACAAAAGTAAATTGTCCAAAAAATGAATTGTTACCCCAAGGAACGACTGATTTTTCATTGTCTCCGACCATATGTCATACGTTAGGCAATAACTGTCGCACTTACGAATATACTCTTTGAAAATTGAAGACAGTGCTTCATATTTTTCATCCACTCGTAATTTTAATCTTTCTCTACTTGGAACTTTAAAAAGCGGAACCAGTTCTTTCATCATCTGCAGAAAACGGTTTCCTTCTACGGTAGAAAATGGCTTGTTGTCCATTATAATATATTTCACAATTACTTCAGTAATTTTCCTTGATTTAGGGCCATCTTGATAAGAAATACTTTTGACCTGCTCAAAAAAGTCTTTCACATTTGCAGTACTTACGGAGTACATGTACTAGGAGACGATTCAATACATGCAGTCTTCTTATTACTATTGTCGGATAACTCACTTGACGCTGTCGTCCCAGCGGTTGGTGATATGTTAATTATTTCAGAAATTTTTCGCCTTTTGGTTCCGAGTGCGGCGTAGTTTTGGAGGAGCATTTTGCATTATCAACTTGATCGAGTAATACCTTTTTATGTACATTCTCAACGTGACAGCGAAGATTCGACGTGTTACTTGTTGTTTTTAATTTCTTGTTGCAGAGTTTGAATGTGGCGGAAGCATCTGAATTTCTTATGAAGAAGCTCCAGACCTTGCTTTTTAATTTTGAAGGCAGCATTTTGAAAATCTGAAATATTATGTACATATTTAAACGTCTAACGCAATTATTTACCTATATTTTATATTCACTACACCTGTAACAAATTTGTGATTGACAACAGATGAATTCGCAACAAAACTTACGAGGTGTGTTCAAAAAGTATCGCGAATTTTGAATTTTCGCGGGTTACGTACATTCGAATTTCGAATTTTTTGTGGCGTTATGTTGGTACTCATGTCTCTCACTTATGCCGACAAGCTCGGCCATTTTGAATGTTCATTTAATTGTTGACAGCTGCTTTGTTTGCACGTGTTTTGGATCGTCTTCGATTTTTACATATTCAAAAAAATGGATCAAAGGACCTGTGTCAAATTTTGTGTGAAAAACGAAATTAAGTGCGCGGATGCATTCCGAATGTTGACTGTGGCATACGGAGAAGCTACCTTGGACCGAAGCAACGTTTATCGGTGGTACAAAATGTTCTCAGAGGGTCGGGAAGATGTGAACGACGAAGAGGCCCATGAAAGGACGACGTTACGCTTCTCTTGACGAGATAAAGACGGCATCGAAGGAGGAGCTGAAGAAGATAAAAAAATGATTTTTTGAAGTGCTTCGAAGGTTGGAAAAACCGTTGGCACAAGTGTATAATATCTCATGAGGATTACTTTGAAGGGGACAAAATAGATATTCATGAATAAATAAATAATTTTTGAAAAAACACAAAATTCGCGATACTTTCTGAACACACCTCGTATATTAAACGCTCAAAAACAACTTCTAACACACATAACACGAAATAGATTGTCACACAAAATGTATTTTCGATTTTTTGTAAAACTTATTTCGCATTAATTTATAAGCGAATTCTCAGTATTATTCAAGTGCACATTCAACCAACGAATTCTCCGTATTTACTACAAAACACATGACAGTTTTCTAAAGCGTTTCGAAGCAGATGTTTTCGCATTAATACCGAGAAAAAGTGCTGCAAAGATGTGGAGTAAAATTTGAAAAAACATCGACATAAAACATCGATCCAGGCAACATCGATGTATCGATGTTTTTAGAATCACAACATCGATGGCAAACATCGATGCTTTTTGACAAAAACATCGATGTTTCAGAAACATCGATCCATCGTATCCTACATACACACCACGTCATCATATGCCGAAAATACATATATTTATTCCTCTTCACAGCGTGAATTCTGTGGTAGTGAGGTCAGAGAATGTAAAGCATAGAGAAGGTGCAGGTTCCATATCAAACATTTGTTAGGTTTATAGCAGTGGTCGGCATGGAGGATCTGTCACTGTGTTGGTGAGCACGAAAAAAAAGTAGCCCAGTGAGAAATTGGAATTAAATTTAAGCAAATTTTATAAACAATTATTAGTATAATGAAAATTAACAAAATGTGTTTTAAGGATATATTCCCTATTATCTTTAAAAGACTTGGAACATAAAAGGCATTGCATGGCACCAAAGGCATTTGCGCTATAGCCTTGCGTGATGTTAATTCGTTGCTGGCTCGACAACGACTGAACGACGGAGCGTAAGCGTACGTGTGAAGTTAAGCGCTGAACACATAGAGAGCGACAGACTGCAAACTACATCTGTCAAATATTAAAATACACACGTTCTTATGGGCAGTGTTATTTTGATAGCTGCACGACTACACGACTGCAGGCCGACAGTTGTCGTTCTCGCTAACTTCAATATCCTCCTATTTTTGCCAACGACAGTACGACGACAGTAGAGTTGACAGTAGAATGGAAGATAGAGAGATGAGGTAGAGTGGTGATGCCACTAATATGTAAAATATAAAATTATTCACAGCTCTAACAAACTTGAAGTTATTTTACAAATAAAAGCATAAAATAGCTATATTATAGCTCTATTATATCATTTGTAATAACAATTGATAATTTAACGCAAAAATATTGACCTATTTACTTATTTTTTGGATAAAAAATTTCACTTTGAACAAAATATTAAAATTTCATTGAAGTGAAAGGAATTAGTATGGCCACAACGAAATTGTGTACATACAAAATGGACAACTGCGTTGTTTTGTGTACATGCCGGCCATTGTGTTGTTGTTGCTTCTCAAAATGTACATGTAGTAAGATGAACAACGACGTTTTCAGTACACTGTCGAGCTGCTGCAGTCTGTCGCAGTCATTGTGTTTACAACTTTAGTTTGCACAATTGTGCTAAGAAATGCCGACTACTGGTTTATAGTAAGGAATTCATCTCACAACCACAGAATTCACGCTGTGAAATGTTAACATTTTTAACAGTTCTCCGCATACTCAAACAGAGAATATGAAGAGAAATAAATATATGTATTTTCGGCATATGATGCCATAGCATGCATGCCCAAGCAGAGAATATTGAAGAACAATTAGTTCTTTGATATTCCATTTTTAACAGCGAAAATCGTGTACAAAGCACATCTCTCACACAGAGAACATAAACACATTTTTTTATGTTCTCTGTCTCACATACCCAAGAATATAAAGAGACATAAATATACATATGTATGCATGCCCACGATTACGCTCACAACGAATGTAAAGAATTTCGTTTTGCTTGTTTAAATTTTTGCTTTCAACCAGGCAATCGCTTGTACGTGCAATGTATGCATATACATATGTACATATGTTTTTTTTTTATAGTAGGAGGAAGCATCGAAAGCCGGAGTGCGGGACTGTAATCCGCTAAACCTAACCTACTCCCACCTTATGTCTCTCCCACGGGACCACTGGACAAAGTATTACCTCATGGGAGAGAAGAAGACGTGTAAGTCTCCTCTATTGCACGGACTGACTGACGCCTAATCTATTCTAACTGTCTCAATTTTGTCATAATTAGATTTGTCGCTCCGCTAACAGCTTTCCACTTTACAGAGGACTCGCACATAACGGGGCATCTCGACAGGATAAAATCTATGTCTTGCTAACTGTCAAATCTATTGCTATTGTCATTGCCAAATCTGTATGTGGGCATTTGTTATCATAAGATAATCATTTGCGCAAAAGCGTAGGGTAGGTAGTTTCGAGCTGATGTAGCGCATGCTTTGAGCTCTTGAAAAATTTATTTTATCATTTGCGAAGGTAGCATTTGGGTAGGGAGCTGATGTAGCGCAAGTTTTGAGCCCTTGAACTGCTTAAATCTTTTATGTGGAAAATAAAAAAAGGATAAAGATCCTTTTTTTTACAAATGTATATTTCTGGGAAAAATAAGAATTCATATTTTTGGACTACTATGTAATAATTGAGGCATACATTTTATATACCAATTAAAATAATAAATTTAAAATGAGCAATGATATTTTAATTTTTATTAAATTTAAGATTTCGCTTATTCCCAACCCAATTTGCATAATTTTTCTGTAAATTAACAATATTAAACTAAATATTAATTTTTTGAAAAAATGTTATTTTGAAAATGTACTGTATTTTTATAATATAACACAACCGTCTTAATACTCGCTCTTCTAATTTTCATATTACCGAAATGAAAATGCCGTCGACATACATATGTGCAAATGGGATATGTTGCCTCTTCGAAATTTTCCTAGAAATGAAAACTGCGCTGTCAAACTGCTGAAGTGACAGCTTATAGCTTACGATATATGGCATACGAATTAGTTTGCGATATATTGTAAGATATAAGCAATGTGGAGTCTCCACAGGCAATAGGCACGGCAATACAGTTCGCAAGACATAGATTTTATCCTGTCGAGATGCCCCGTAAGTGCAGTCAAATTTTCCACCGTGAAACTACCCCCCAGAATGGTTTTCACCTTTTTCCTAATACTTGAAAACCGAGGGCATACATACTTATGTATGTATGTATGTATGCTTTTGCGTTTTGCCCTCAGCAATTCAATATTGACATGTAAACATAATTATGATATGAGTATAATTTTGTATGAATGCATGCATAGTAATATTTATAGTTAATTTGGACTTGCATATTTAATAATTTTATTTAATTTATACATAATATGCTATACTAATAAATATTTTTGTATTATATTTCTTTTGAATTGAATTGAATTGAATTTATCAAAACAAAATACATATGTATGTATAAATACATCGTCTATCATATTAATCTTATTATCTGCTCATATGAATATATGTATGTATGTATACGCATGTGCGCGTTCAGAAAATCAAATCGTGATTTTATCACTTACATCAATATATTACATGTGCGCGCATTAATCTGCATGTTCATACATTCATATATACTTATATGTACATGTATTTGTATACATTGCCGAACAAATAATGCATAAGCAACAAACATACATATGCGTAAACATGTGAATATGTCACCAACAAAAAATTGAAATATTGTTCTACAATAACAACAATTGTGTCAAATAGCAGAAACATCACAAATCAATATGGCAGCCAAATTGGCGAAGCCTAAATGTAGCAAATTTTACAACAAAAACGATTTCATTCATAAACCCAGGCGCATATTCCACAAGCGATCTCGCTTCATTCATAAAAACAGACGCCGTAACATCTCCCCGAGCATGCCTTTGCCAACAAGCGTCTTTTCGCAACGATGGTAAAAGCTGAAAATCATAAATTGAACATCTTTCTGGTGTTTGTTCTAAGAAAGAAGTGAGAAAAGTGGCAACATAGCTGTTGTCGATTTAAAATATTTGCCAATTCTAAAATATTTTTCCGAGGCTCGCAAAAATCAGCGTCGATATGTATGCAAGCTCATACAAAAACATACATATTTACGCTAGTTTGTGGGCGAAGCTGTTACAGCGGCAAGGGAAGCGGTGACAATCGGCGGCCATTCGTTTATTTTTTCGGCACAGCTTAGTTTTTCTATCATCACACAATGTTGTGGCGTTTTGTCGTCGCGTCAGTGCTTCGACAGATTGAAGTGCTGAACACAATGAGCGCAACAGACTGCAGCAGCACGACAGTGAACTGAAAATGGCGTCGTGAATCCTACTACATGAACATTTGTAAGAAGGCAGCGACATAACAATGGCCGGCATGTACACAAAACAACACAGTTGTCCATTTTTTATGTACACAATTTCGTTGTGGCCATACTAATACTTTTCACTACAATGAAATTTTAATATTTTGTTCAAAGTGAAATCTTTTATGCAAGATATATGTAAATTAGTAAATTTATTTGTTTTGAATTATCAATTGTTTTTACAAATGATATAATAGAGCTATTTTATGCTTTTATTTGTAAAATAACGTCAAGTTTGTTAGAGCTTTGAATAATTTTACATTTTACATATTAATGGCATCACCACTCTACTGTCAACTCCACTGTCGTCCTACTGCCGTTGGCAAATATAAAAATATATTGAAGTTAGCGAGAGCCACAACTGTCGGCCTGCAGTCGTGTAGTCGTGCAGCTGTCAAAATAACTGTGCCCATAGGAACGTGTGTCGCGCACGTGTGTCGCGCTGATTGTGTTCAGCACTTGACTCTTTTGACAAAACGTCAGTTTCGACCATTGGCTGACCGTGACAGCGGAGATGCGAAAGATGCGTGCGACACTTGTTATTATGAATGTACGGACATGTGTATGCGGCTCGCATTTGCTTTCACAAACATACAGACAAATGTACCAAAGAAATAATATACATACATACATACGTATATGCCACAGAAATTTTATTGGTACAAATTAGAGAGCTGCAACGAGTATGATAAAATCAGAACAAACAGTCGTGCCAAAAACACAATCAAATCAATTCAGTTCAGCATAGACAGACAACATTGTTAATCAATTGGTGTAGCCGCCAGCGTCAACTGACCTGTTGCAACACGAACAATCTGTTCTTCGGCAATCACGATCGTGTAAACGTATGGCTGGCTTCGGTTGCAATCCTATCATGTCAGTTCATAGCGTTGCGACGATTGTTTGAATTGAAATGAAACTTTGGGTAAACTGTAAGTAAATCTTCGAGTAAATCTATGAGTACAGCAAACAGCAACAATTTTCTGATGAACTGATTTGAATCATGTGTGGCAAAAAATGTATCAGCTTTGAAAATGTGCGCATGTTACAAATTTTCGAAGCGTAAACAATGGAAATTCCATCGAGAACGTACATACATATATACATACATTTGTTGTATGTATGTACTCGTTGGAATGATTTAATGATTATTGAATTCTTTTGTGAGGACAATGGTTTGTATTTAAATTAAATGGGTTTTATTTTAAATGACTACATTTTTTGTATTGCAGAAGAGAGGGAGAGTAAAGAAGATGAAATAATGGAGGACCTAATGCATGTATTGGCTTTAGGCGAAGAATGCACATACAGCGTACAATTTATTCAAAATAGTGTACCGAAATCCAGGGTATTTTTAAATGAAATCTTATGGGAACTTGATGAAAACCGAATCAAGAAGATCACACGTGTCACTTGGAAAACTTTCTATGCTTTTTTGGATCTAATAAAGGGAGACAATCTTTTAAACAAAATTCGGTCGGGCAAACAATTTCCAATTAAATCGCAACTGGCAATTGTGTTGTATCGCTTAGGTTCTAGTGGTGAAGGAGCTACTCTTTCGAAGATTGCAGGTTTATTTGGAATCAGTGATGGTGGTATCATTCAGGTCAGAATTCGTCAGTTTTCCTCATAATACATTAACATGTTTTTATATTTTAGAATTTAACTGAACGCATATTTAATGTGCTGTTGAAATATAAGGACTAGTATTTATTTTGGCCAAATATGGAAGAACGCAAAAAGCTTGTTTTAGAAACTTCGAGTGAGTTACCTAACTGCATAGGATACGTTGATGGTACCGAAATTCCTTTGGCAGAAAACCCATCACAGGACCCGGAAGCGTTCTTTTCACGAAAACATATTTACCCCGTTAAGACACAAACCGTGTGCGATCATAGATTACAAATAAGGCACTTGATGTTAGGCTTTTGAGGTAACGTTCATGATGCACGTATTTTTAATAATAGCGAATTGTCAATTGAAGCAGGTGACAGTGCATATAAATTATCGAGTACTGTTATAACGCCATTTAGAGAGAATTCTAGAAATTTAACACTAAGCCAAAGGAATTTTTTTAACAAAACATTCAGTCGATAGAGAATTCGAATTGAACATTGTTTTGAAATGCTGAATTAAATATTTGGTAGTTTAAAGGGCTTATGGCTCCAAATAAAAAATGGAAATGGTATGAGAAAAGTTAACAAATGGATTCTCTGGTGTGCATTGTTACACAACTTTATACTCCAACAAGGCGATTATTTCGATTACCAACCTGAGGAATCGGAGCACAGTATTGACGAGTCGTTATGGGAACCAAATGCTCGTACCAATGAATGGGAGATAAGGCGACGACAAATCTTTGAACAATTGTTTAATCAATAAATATCTTAATTTAAAAATTCTTTTCTCATTTATTTTTTCAAATAAAATTCAATTTCTTTACATATTTAAACAAGTAACATAAATTATTTGACTAGAAATAATTTAATACGGATAAAGTAAAAAAAGGAAGGTGGACTATATTCACTAAGTCACTATAAGTAAAACAAACCAACAAATGTATTAAGAAGAAAAAGTCAAAATGGAAAAATCTTATATATGATTACATTTTGGCAACTTATGAGCTATTTAAGCCTTTCAATCGTTCGTGTTCCAATCTGACTTTTTCCATTTCTACTTCCATTTCTTTCTCCAATTTCTGCAATTGAAAATTGTTTTCCTCTCTCTCTTTTTCAAATTCCAATTTTTTCGTTTCTAGTTCCAACTTCTTATTTTGGATTTCGAAAAGTAATGAAAATGGATATGAACTGCTATGAGATCTTTTCATATTTCTTCTTGATGTAGATGTGCATGCAAAATTAACGGACGGACTAACTACTTTATCTGCAGACGGATACATAATAACGGACGGACTGGGTAACGTACTCGAAGAACTTGTGTCGGGGTCTATCTCTGGGGTATTTCGTCCAACGCTGACACCAACTTTGTTGATTGATAAATCGCTGATGGCTGAACACTTATGCGACGTCCAAATATCACGTGAAGGTCTTCATCAAAAGGACATATTCTTTTTATGTATTCTTCCACACTATGAGGATCACCACTTTCAAGTAAGCCTGCACCAGTCTGGCCTTTCCACTTGAGCGCAGATAAAAAGTCGTTTTCAAATGCCTCATTTTACTCCTGATTATGTCCCATTTAATATTCATTAAATTTGGACCTTTTTCTCCAATTTTTTTGTAAAACCTTTGGGCTGTTGGTTTCTTAAAGCAGATCGTAAAATGTAAAATGATGAAATGACAAAAAATGTATTAATATTACCTCAAAATGGTTCGGATTCTCTTTTATTGCTTCCACTATATTTATCAAAAGGTCTTTCGTTTGGCTTTCAGACCAACGAAATGTGCCGTTTAGCTGTAATATTTTTTTCTATTAAATAATCAATTGAATATTAATAATACAAGCTAATAATTAATTGTTATGAATTTACTTACCGCTTCCATTTCTCTTAAAACAACAAATAGACGCTTTCAGCTGCTTGCGAATTGCGCAAAATGCTATGGTTGCCACTGAAAAGGGTCTCGCATATTTGCAAGATTGTCATAAAATAAAATGCATGTAAAAATTAACAGCTGTTTTACGATATTGCGAATTTGCGATGTTGCCATACGACGTTAAACGAGTACCACTAGTGATTCTTAACAGTTGTAAAATATCAATGCCTTCGTATCTGAAGTATACAATAAAAATAGAATATTTATTTACACATATTTATATATGTACACTAAGCGTAAACACATATACATACATATGTACATAGTTAAGAGATTAGAATTAAGAATGTATTGAGGAAAGAAATTTTAATAAAGAAGATCAGAGTCAAGCGTCTCACGGTACAGAAGAAATTTGAAGAAAAAACCCAAAAAAATGAACCCAATAAACTATCACAACCGGTAATACACGGACACAATCAAATATTCAACGTTTGAATTTAAATGGGGACTAGTTAGTACCCTACACATTTAAAAAGTATCATATGATGCATACATATCATATGATACAAAGCAATAGAATAAAGGGCTAGCCAGTCAAAAACGCAGAATCGTGGGTCGTGTCAGCTGGCACGACCTATCTTATGGGCGCGCAATGTAACTGCACAGTGAAAAACGCTACTCCCTTCTCTCTTTGACGTGGGATGACGTGAGAATTCACGACATTTGGATTTTTGCCGTGGAAACGTGTCAGCTGATTGCTCTCTCACAACGCAGGGTTGCCAATATCGATATACTGCAGTAATTATCAACTTTTATAATTCAATTTGTTCAATATGTTTGAAATTTTCTTAAAATAACTCAAAATCAGAGTCGAGTGCTATTATTTATAAATATATATAAACTATTTTTGATAGTTTGTTTTCAGTTTTGGTATTTTATATTGTAAAAAATTGTAATTGAAAACAAAGATGTGCTCAAAACTATATAAGTTAACACCGGTAAACACGTACATACATATCCGGTCAACACTCCACTCCCACCGATATTGCTGACGGTGCGTCGGCAGGTTTGAGTGTGGAAATAGCGTAACAACAACTCTCCCACCGATACTGATGACGAAGCGTCGACTAGGTAGCGCGTGACAACAACATCGTTATAGCAGAAAAGCAGGAGGTAAATTGCCGAATTGCATTTTGCAAGTCACACGGCAAAACATGTGCAGCAACTGACAGGTAAAACAAAGAGTCAGGTATTTAGGCGTAGTCGTCGCAATATTTTATTAAGCAAATCAGTTGTAATAACTCGACCGATACAAACGGCTGCTCTTGTGTAATCAAGAGAAATAAAAAAGATTAAAACTCAACAAGTGTTTTAATAATTGGCGCCCAACGTGGGGCCATAGTGCAGTTCTTGTGTTATCCTTATAAAGGACAAATCCTGTGCGTGGCCGTGGTTCGAATCCACCCGACAGTCGCGGAAAAACATTTAACTTAATAAACACTACATAAATAGTGAGAGCTACGAACAATTTTCTATTTTGAAAAATTTTAACAGCAACCATTTCATTAAACTCATTGCATTAAACATATTATTTTGTGAAATTTAAACACTACCTAACAGTGGGACAGTGCTCTAAGGAATAAAGCATCGTAATCCTGTCTTCCTGCTGCTGGATCACAACCCCAGGAATCATCGTGCTGCTTCCTTATCATACCTTATTTAGTGACATAACTTATCGAGATATGGAAAATTTCATGGAGTAGAGTGATTTAGCAGCTAACTTAGTTAAAAAAAAAATTTTAAAAAATTAGAAATTTAAAAAAATAGATATTTTTTTTTTACTATCCTTTTTGGTAATTCTTAAATAATAAATTAAATTTGTAAAGGTGGGTAACGGTTAGAAAGGGAAATCCCTATATCCACTTAGCACTTGACTGACTTAGAAAAAATTAAATATGGACGCACAAACTCCAGAAACTCTTCTTAATACTGCCATTCGTGCTGCGACCGAGGATTCCCGGCGGGAATTTCAGTCTCGGGTTGACGAACTGATAAACAGGTTAGCAAGAATCTAAACACCAGTTCGTGTTACCCAATACGAACCGGTGACTATTCAACCCGGAATACCATGTGGCGAATCTTTAGGCCTTGTGAAAACCTTGCCGGAGTTAAAAGGCGAAACGACCCGTTATGTGTCTTGGACACAAGCAGCTCATACTGCTTATAGGGTGTTCGAAGCGAAAGCATAATACGAAATAAAGTAGTAGGAGCCGCAGATAGCGTTTTATCCTCTTTTAATACAGTTTTAAATTTTCACGCTATTATTTCTCGACTAGACTTTGCCTATGCGGACAAAAGACCAATTTATTTAATTGAACAAGAATTGTCGACCCTTAGGCAAGGAAAATCATCAGTGGTGGAGTTCTATGATGTAGTGGAGAGAAAGTTGACTGTGATAGTCAATAAAACAATCATGACCCACGGTGAGAACACCACGCTGATAGGATCACTTAACAAGAAATATCGGGATGATGCCCTTCGCGTGTTCATCTCGGGACTCAACCGCCCTTTGTGCGATGTTCTCTTCTCCTCTAGACCCGCTGATCTTCCGTCAGCACTTGCCCTAGCGCAGGAACTGGAAGCGAATCAAGCCAGATCAACATTTGCATGCTCCTTTAACAGGCAGGCACCCCATAACTTAGACCCTTATTATTATTCAGCAAACCCCTGTACCAATGGACATAGACCCATCTTATTTTCGACTCAGACAGAACAGACCCCAGCAACTCCGTGGTAAAACCGATAGGTACCGTAATCAAGGAGCCTACCCTAAGATAAACCGTCCAGATAACGGAAATACGGCCGGCACATTCAATCGCCAACAGCCCGTGTCAACAGGCTTGAATAAAGAAAAAGCTGAGCATCGTAGTGATCAGCTGCCAGTACAAAAAGTTCAGCGTATCAACAATCTCACCCAGGACCAATATGAACCAGAAAGTGAATATTGGAGTGACACCGGCTATGATGGCTATTATCATGACGCAGAACTTAAGAGTGCTGAGTATGACCCGGACGAACCAAAGGACGACGTTAATTTTTTAGGACTAAGTCCCTCTTGCGCTATGTCGAAAAGACGCTTGGGGAAGAGGAATAAGATTTTTAATCGACACCGGTGCTGCAAAGAGCTATGTAAAA
This sequence comes from Bactrocera neohumeralis, assembly GCF_024586455.1. Classification (NCBI taxonomy): domain Eukaryota; kingdom Metazoa; phylum Arthropoda; class Insecta; order Diptera; family Tephritidae; genus Bactrocera; species Bactrocera neohumeralis. Next base: position 19,534,297 of record NW_026089624.1, read on the forward strand.
CACCTTAACGCTCTAAAGGGAATAAAACCTGTGAATAACCCTTTCACTGTTAAATCCATCCACGGTACAATAAATATATTAAATAAGAATGTTGAATTCTTTGTCCTACCCAGTTTAGAAACTTTTGACGGCATTATAGGATTCGACTTACTAAAAGAGGTAAATGGTCGTATTGACCTGAAGAGTGGTACGTTGAGTTATGACGGTGGAAAGGAAAAATTCTTGTACCACTAATGTTCGGACGTTAACAAGTTAGCAGAAAATAAATCGAAAACAAGCGAGGACAATATTGATATCTCCACACTGCTAAAGCGTCATGCGAAAGTTTTCGCTGATCCAGATGAAGCACTGCCCTACAATACCAACATTGTAGGTACAATAAGGACCGTGGACGATTTACCTGTCTACTCAAAAAGTTACCCGTACCACATTGCTTCTGCGGAATTTGTCAATAGGGAGATATCAGATCTGTTGCGTGACGGAATCATTAGACCATCCCGTTCCCCTTATTTCCTTTGGGTTGTAGATAAGAAAGGTTTAGACGAAAGGGGCAACAAGCGATCACAACTCGTAATTGACTTTAGAAAACTAAACAAGACAATAAACGATAAATACCCAATTCCGAACACCTCTGTAATCTTGGCAAACATGGGAAATGCTGGATTTTTCTCGACAATAGATCTTAAATCAGGATTTCACCAAATCAAGCTTGCGGAAAAGGATAGGGAGAAAATGGCTTTCTCAGTTAATAATGGAAAGTACGAGTTTTGTCGGCTTCCCTTTGGCCTGAAAAATGCCCCTAGCATTTTCCAGAGGGCGATTGACGATGTCCTTAGAGAAGAAATTGGGAAAACGTGCCATGTTTACATAGACGACGTTATAATTTTCTCCCAAACTGCCGAACAACACAGTAAGGACATTGAGCAAATCCTGACAAAGCTTTTCGATGCCAATATGCGCGTTTCCCTTGAAAAATCCAAGTTCTTTTAGGCAAGTGTTGAATTTCTAGGCTTTACCGTATCAAAGGAGGGAATCAAAACATGCCCCGACAAAGTCAAAGACATTTTAGAATTTTCTATCCCAAAATCGTTAAGAGCTTTGCGTTCATTCCTAGGATTAGCAGGATATTATCGACGGTTTATAAAGGACTATGCCTCGATTGCGAGACCTCTAACGAAGTACCTAAGGGGGGAAAACGGAAATATAGGCGCTAATCAGTCGAAGAAAATTCAAATTACTCTTGATGAAGAAGCACTTAATGCATTTAATAAGATTAAGAAAATCCTTGCATCAGAAGACGTATTGCTTCTTTATCCTGAGTACAAGCAAACATTTGATCTGACTACAGATGCCTCTTCTTATGCTATAGGCGCCGTTCTGTCACAGAATGGAAGACCTATCACGATGATTTCCAGGACCCTCTCTTCAACCGAAGAGAACTACGCTACCAATGAGAGAGAACTGCTGGCAATAGTATGGGCTCTACAAAAGCTGCGTAACTATTTGTATGGCGTAAAGAATTTGAATATTTACACCGACCACCAACCCCTCACATTCGCTTTATCCGATAAAAATCCGAACGCGAAAATGAAAAGATGGCGTGCCTTTATTGAAGAGTTTTCACCGCAGTTTCATTACAAGCCTGGTAAGGAAAACTTCGTCGCAGACGCCCTCTCCCGACAACATATAAATGCATTAGACCACGACATGGACTCGGCAAGCATGGCTGCGAATAGCGAAGAGTCGCTGTCTCAAACAATCCCCACTGTAAAGAACCCCATAAATTGTTTTCGGAATCAAATAGTCCTTGAAGAAGGAAATTCCACAACGCTTAACTCGAAAATTATATTTAAATCCCGAATGAGGCACCGAATATCGTTCAATAACGTAGGGGAACTGATGAAAACTATAAAACAATGCGTCAACCCAAATGTTGTGAACGGCTTGCAGTGTGAATTGCCCATCTTGGCAAAGATTCAAGATGAGCTGGTCACGGCATATCCGGCCGCCAAATTCCGTCATACCACCAAACAGGTAATAGATGTCTTCAACAAAGATGACCAGCGCGAGATACTTCAAATTGAACATAACCGAGCTCATCGGTCACTCCGCGAAAACCAGGAACAAGTCCTTGAAAGTTATTATTTCCCCGAAATACGGCAAATTTTGAGGGAAATAATTTCTAATTGCAAGATATGCCACGAGGCCAAATACCAACGGCATCCCCCAAACCCAGAAATAGGATCGACTCCTTTACCTGAATATCCGGGAGAAATCCTTCATGTTGACGTTTATTCCACCGATAAGACACATTTCCTAACATCAATAGACAAGTTCTCAAAGTTTGCAATAGTATTTCCAATCAAATCTAGAGCCATAGTTGATGTTAAAGAAGCCATATACGAACTTCTCAACTTTTACAGAAATACTAAGGTGTTGGTCTGTGACAATGAGAGATCTTTGAATTCAGAAACCATTAAATCTATACTCAAAAATCACTTTGGCGTCGAAATCTACAACACCCCACCCGCCCATAGTACGACGAACGGTCAGGTAGAAAGATTCCACAGTACCCTCACGGAAATCGCCCGCTGTCAGAAGCTTGAGACTGGTATCGCTAACACAATTGAGCTAATTCTGCTAGCCACAGCTAAGTACAACCGCACAATTCATTCAGTAACGAACAAAAAACCAATAGACGTAATACATTCAATACCGGACGAATTAATAAGGGAAATAAAAACTAGACTTACACGTATTCAGCAGAAAGATTTACAAAAACATAATGAAAATAGACAAACACGACAGTATAATCCAGGGGATAAAGTTTATGTGAAGACTAATAAAAGAATAGGAAACAAATTTTCAAAACTTTACACCGAAAAAGTAATCCAAAAGGATCTTGGGACATTTGTTATAATTGATGAACGAAAAGTGCACAAAAGTAATTTAAGACACTGACTGCTCTCCCTTCTGTCGCCCTTAGGATCATTCTGCTTTCGTTAAGCTTTCGAGCTAACGCGGAAATTCTCGACTATACCAACTCTTATTACATTCCAATTACATCCGGAGCTGTAGCTGTTTATGAGCAGCATGACTTTCTACTTCATAGAACTAATTTATCAACATTCGAAGCAGTAGCTGAGGAGACAGACGAACTACTGATCCAATTCCCACAATCACATATTAAACGACTATTAGAGAACGACGCTAATGAAATATTGCAACTATTGGACGCAATAAAAATACACCATCGGTACGCTAGAGGTATAAATATTCTGGGGACTGCCTTGAAATACATAACAGGGACTCCAGACTCCGACGACTTTAAAATGCTCGAGACCAGAACCAATGCCCTATTAGAAACAAACGAACAACAAATAGCGATAAATTCAGCTACACAAAAGAAAATAAACGAATTGACAGTGACAGTAAACAAATTACTACAAAATGCAAAAAGCACTCAAATAGATACGGGATATCTCTTTTCTCTAGCCTCCGCCAGAAATAGAGCAGTTATAATGGAATTGGAAACCATTTTAACGTCAATCACTCTGGGCAGGTTAAATATCGTCAACCCTATCCTGCTAAATGGTATGGAGATCAATGGGTTGTTAGCTGCTGAACACTCTGCAAATATTAGCATAAGTGATTTATTGTCCATTTCTAAAATTAAGATATTTCAAGATACGAATTGCATTTACTTTGTTATTAAATTCCCAAAAATAGACAGATTCTGTAATAATGTAAAGTTGCTGCCAGTGATCCATGACGGAAAAATTATCTCTCTAGAAACAGACGTTATTGCTGAATGTAATGGTAGATACATTCCACTCTACAACTGCAAGGAAGCTGTAGCGGCAAACTTTTGTCAGCCTCTGAAGGAAACCCCTGTACGCTACAACTACTTAACCAACACTCCGCAAAATGTAAGTCAAAATCCGCCGATAACGTTCCCGCTATTGAGGAAGTTGATAATGGCATCCTGGTAATCAACGATCAACCAGCGTCTATACAATCCCAGAACTTGACGAAACTAACGAAGGGAACTTTCCTTGTAACATTTGATTCAGAGATTATGGTAAACACTACGACCTACGTCAACTGGGCTAAAACTATTCGATCGCATCCCGAAGCTGCACGCGCACAATATGTAAATTTCACCGAACACATTAATTTACTATCGTTACCATACTTACAGAAAGTAAATATGAGGAACATTAAGCACATAGCGAGGCTGCATGATCTCGTTAACGCCCATTCATTACAATCAGGAGGCGCACTTATCTTGCTCCTATTTGTCATCTCTGTAGTTGGAGCAATCTTAGTGAAACGAAGACGAACTAGCATGGTGATATTGAATAAAGTCATCAAAGAAGCCGAGGACGCCTTCATTTCAAGAGGGGGGGTAGTTAACACCGATAAACACGTATCCGGTCAACACTCCACTCGCACCGATATTGCTGACGGTGCGTCGGCAGGTTTGAGTGTGGAAATAGCGTAACAACAACTCTCCCACCGATACTGATGACGAAGCGTCGACTAGGTAGCGCGTGACAACAACAACATCGTTACAGCGGAAAAGCAAGAGGTAAATTGCCGAATTGCATTTTGCAAGTCACACGGCAAAACATGTGCAGCAACTGACAGGTAAAACAAAGAGTCAGGTATTTAGGCGTAGTCGTCGCAATATTTTATTAAGCAAATCAGTTGTAATAACTCGACCGATACAAACGGCTGCTCTTGTGTAAACAAGAGAAATAAAAGCAGGAGGTGGAAGTGCCATCACCGCTATGGTCCAATCCGACTATAAGTCCACTCGTAATATCGCTGCCGTCGCCATCGCCTCCTGTCGCCGACTCGACTCCTTCCTCATCCACCTCGCTTCCCTCTCCATCCTGCTCTACGCAGGTGGCTACCCAAAAGGGCAGAAAGCGATTTCAATCTGGGCCAACTAATAGCGATGTTGACGAGAAAATGATGGAAGCCATCGAAATTTTCAAAAATAAATGGTCAACACAAACAACCATGCAGATCCAACAACAACAACAATCAACAAGTGTGCAATCATTTAGCCGTGTCCATTTTAAATAAAATGGATGAGGCAAAACAAGCTAGGGCTATCGAAAAAATGTTGCAAGCTGCGTTTGAAGTGTAGAGAGGAGAGTGATATTAAATAAAACATTAAGTTAATTTAATATTTAGTATACGTATATAAATGAATTATTTATTTTTAAATTATTATTTTAATTTTTTACATATATGTTGTTCATTCATTCTTATGTAAATAATTCTGAAAATAAAAAATGAAATGATCTCATGAACTAAAAAAAAAATGGTATTTAATTTTAATAAGGTCCTCCAGGAGCATATGGTCCTCCTGTAATAGAGTCTTAATTGTTCTGGAATGGTACAGATCCTTCATTTATAAAATAGTTAGCAAGTCTCTCCCGTAGGTAAAACGCAGTTGAAGGACCTCTACACACCGAAGTTCGCATTGGTCGTAAAGAGTTGTTTTCAGTTTCCCGGCGCCACTCACCGGCATGAACAATGTTATGTCCTTCCACTTGATCTACATAGTTCTCCGGACAATACCAGCGATTGTGCTCATTCAACATTATAAAATTGTGTAAGGCTATGCAAGCCAACACAATTTTTCACAATTTTCTGGATTACATTCAATCGTTGTTTTCAAAATTCTCCACCGAGCAGTCAATATACCAAAGGAATTTTCTATGACTCTACGAGCGCGTGACAATCGATAATTGAAAATACGTTTCGTGTGTGTTAGATTAGCTCCAGGAAATGGGCGCATTAAATTATTTCGTAATGGGAATGCGGCATCTCCAACGAAAAAGTATGGAAAAGGTTCTGGTGACACGTCAGACAGTGGTACAGGCGGTGGCAAAAGCAGAGTGTTTTGTATTAATGCATGGCCAAATGGAGTAAGTCGAAAGATTCCTGCATAAATAATAACAGAAATGCATTATACCATAATGTTAATCAATTTAATATACAGTACCTCCGTCACTTTGACTTCCATAGCTGCCAATACTAACTGCTGTGAACGTATATTTCGCATCACATACAGCCATCAAAACGATGCAAAAGAATTTTTTATAATTGTAAAACATCGAATTGGAATTGGCCGGGCACTTAATAGCAACGTGTTTACCACCAATTGCACCGACACAATTCGGAATGTTCCACATATTATAAAAATCTAGAGCAATGTCCTTGTATTGAGACTCTGTTGGCTCGCTTACATAAATTGGGGAAAGTAGTTGCCAGATTACTTCACACGTCTCTCATATGATTTCGCGAACTGTTGACTTTCCTAATTTATAGCTCCATGCAATGCTCTGCACCGACACGCCTTGTGACAAATAGCTAACAATTGTAAGAGAAGTACATATGTATATACATGTATACGTGTATTAATTCGCAAAACACAACAAATCAACTTATAGTAATACCAACGAGAGCCTTTCCTCGGGTCCAATCCGCTGCCTTGGCTTCTTCAGGGATTTCAATACCAAATTCAGAAGCAAATTATAAACGTCCGGTGGCATCCTTGTATGCAAAAAAGGTGCGTGAAGTCCCTACGCGCGGATGAAGTTATACTTCTTAGTGATATTCTAAGAAATGCATATCATTTTGTATGAAAGAAAACTAGAAAACTTAAGTTCACATTTTATAAATTTATTATAATTTATTATCTCCCCGAGCATGCCTTTGCCAACAAGTCGTCTTTTCGCGACGATGGCAAAAGCTAAAAATCATAAATTGCACAACTTTCTGGTGCTTCTCGCAAAAATCTGCGTCGATATGTATTCACGATCATACGTATATATACATACATATTTACGCATGTTTGTAGGCGAAGCTGCTACAGCGGCAAGGGGTGACAATCGGTGGCCATTACTTTACTTATGTCATAAAAATTCTATTGCTACGAATATGGAAATGACAACGAAATAATGCAAATATGCATATTTCTAAAGTTCATTAATTTCTTTGAAGAAATGAATGATCCTGAGAAGTATAGTCTTAACTTTTCAACGGCCAACGCAGAGCATTTCAACCAAAAGGAATTCATTCATTAAAATCACCACTCAGAAGTCGTTTTATCCGTTGTAAGCGAACGATTTTCAAAGAAACATCATTTCTAATATGCCACAAGACAAAATTAGAAATGAACTTCTTAAACTTCACGCTGTCAGATAAAACCATACCTCGTCATCGCGGGTCGATTTCCAAAAAATGGACCAACGCAGGGTATTTCAACAAAAGGGCACATAAAATAGTTGAGAATTCGCAGAAATGAAAGACAAAGGAAAGAAAAAGCAGTATAACAATAATGAACAAGCATACAAACATACATATGCGCAGCAGCAGCAAGGAAAGAGGTAACAATCGGCAATCCATTGTATATTTCTTTCATGCATAACCAAACCATAATTAGGACAACGCAATACAAGTGTCAATGGTGGTCTAGGTGGTAAGCGCTTCAAAAGTTACGACGAGCACGTAGGTACGTAGGTTTGAATCCCAACAGAATTGATTTTTTAATTGAATATGCCACCTACCAAAAATTGAAACATTGTTCTACAAAAACAACAACAGCATAAGCATGGCAACATTGTGTTGTTGGTAGAAAAGCCGAGCTGTGCCGAAAGAAACGAACAAACGTTGGCCGATTGTCACCGCTTCGCTTGCTGCTCGAAAATCTTCGCAGACAAGGTTGCGTAGATTCATATTGAGCAAGGTTGCGCAACCTGAATCTATCGCAACCTTTTCCGAACTCGTATAAGAAGTATAACTTCAGAAAGTTGTTCCAGAAAAGTTTTTATCTGGTAACCGCAAACGCCCCAGTTTTGATTGATTGGGCGTATTTTGTACCTTCTCTTTCGTTTTTTTGTTTTTATACTGTTTATATAAACTATATAAAGAGTACAATTCGCACAATTCTAAAAACATTTGATCACTATTGTCCACTTCCAGGTTGCTGCTGACACAATTTTTAGAATTGTATGAAATGCCAAACAAATGAAATGTAAACAAAAGAGAACAGCTGATTTCTGCGTTTTTACCACGTTTTTCACTGTGCACACATTTTGCCGATAAGGAAGGAAAAGGAAGGAAGGGAGTAGCGTTTTTGACTGGCTAGCCTTTAAGACATCAACTAAATCGCAGAGAGTGCGACACGTGTAGTGGCAACCTGTGGGAAGCGCAGTGGCAAACGTAGGCTTAAAATAATCACAAATAATGAAATAATTTCCTTATTTTTTAATGTGAAATAACTTCAATTTTTGTAGAATCAATTCGTTATAATCAATAATGTTTCTTTAATTTTATCTTAATGCGAGTTGATGAACAATATTTTTAGAAGCAAAATGATAAAAGAGTCAATATATAATATGTCGTGGCTTTCGTAGGTTAATTCAAAAAACTCAACAGAATATTTGATTGCTTCGTCAGGATCGGTAACAATGTCGTTCGATTTGAACAATTTCTCATTGCCGGGCAATGACCGTTGCATTTGAAAGGGTGAATATCGTTATTTTTTGGAGCTAAAATAGCTCATTCACACGTGATTATTATAAATCAAAAACAATTATATAAATCATTAAAGTCTTTTCGCATTGCCAAATTAATTTAGTATATTAAGATTAAAATTGAGAGACCACTTTTTGCCTTCCGCACAGCTAGCTACTCGACTAAAGATAAGCCGATAATTGATCCAATAACTAATGTGCGTAAAAGGCTATTAGGGCGATTTAATCAACACATGTGAACATTGTATAGAAATTTTTAATTACTTTTATTTTATAACTTTGTACTTGCAACTCAAAGTCCTTTTCTTCGCGGAGTGTCACTTATGCTAGAAATAATGTATAACTTTTAACGTTTGGGGGGTGGATCCGCGCCTGATTCTGAACAAGGTGCTTTTGCTTGATAGCGAGGCTGCGGTGCAGGTATAAACCATTTCTAACAAAATTTACTTAACATAACTTTAAAAATATATGTTAACCGATGCAAATTATTTCTCTACTCCTTTTTTCAATTTGTACAATTTGGTAACAAAATGTTTTGTTTCACCTCAGCCTCAACCTCATTTTACTACATTTTAAGGTTCTGTTGAGCTTAATTTTTGTGTAATCGCCACATCTAATTCGTATTTCCAGTGCCCGTCATATTGAAATTTGTGTAAATTATTTCATTATCCGCGCGTTTATCACAAATGTAACGGGAAATCCATATGAAGTGTCAAATCTGTACGAACTGGATGTCAAAAAATGTAAACAAAGAGGGACATGTTTCACCTGGTATTGTACATTTTGCTCGAACTTTTCAGAATTTACTCACCCTTATCAGTGTGTTGCAGTTTAACTAAATTTTAAATAAAATTTTCTGTTATAACTAAGTAATGAATTTTTTTTTTTGAATTTACGCTCGTATGCCAGTTAAAAATTAACATTTACTGAATTGTTTTTACAAAACATCCTCATTGGATTCCCTTCAATGTGGTTCAGGCCATTTTTCATTTCATGCAACGGTTTAGTCAGCTATAGCGATCAGACAAAAACCCAACTTATTTTTATATATGAGATATACTATATAGAACTCATTCACTGACCGACATATCCTCCATAAGGCTGGTTAGAAAAACGAAAATCATATGGGAACTCGATTTTTTTTTTGCATGGCCACCACGGGCACGCTTGCAGAAGCCCAGACGCTGAACCCAATTTTCGACGGTTTTCAAGCATAAATCGGCCGATACTGCTACTATTTCACTTTCGATATCCTCAATCGTCGATTTCTCAATCGTCGCTGACTTGTTGCCATTAACCATAGCGTTGACGTAGCCCCACAAGAAATAGTCTAACGGCATCAAAACGCACGACCACGGCGACCAATTGACTGGACCATTTCGTGACATAACACGTTCACCAAACTTGGTTTTCAATAAGTCGATTGTGACATTTGCTGTGTGACTTGTGACGCCGTCCTGTTCGAACCACATATTGTCCAAGTACATATCATCCAATTCAGGCCAAAAATATTCGGTTATCATTGAGTGGTAGCGATTCCCATTCACAGTAAAATCCTGGTCCTGATCATCACGGAAGAAGTACGACCCAATGACGCCGCCGGCCCATAAACCGCACCAAACCGTAATTTTTTCGGGATGCAATGGATACTCATGGAGTACGTTCGAATGTACTTTCACAGGAATAAATAATTTCACTGATATCGCACACAGTTTTTGTTTTATGTCTTGCTCTTATGGAAAAACCCGCTCTTAAAGTTAAGGCAATTGACTCCGGACTAAATTTTAATAATTTCGACTCGTTGTTGGATCGTATGTATATATTTCCATGATGAAATTGCAAACCTTACTGAAGAGAAATGTCGAAAGAGCGGGAAAAAATATGATGTGGTTTGCTGTCCTCATTGGTTTACTTTTGTAGCGTAGCTATTGAAAAACTCCTTATAATCACAAAACATGTGGAGCGAATTCCATCCGGATGTTCGAAAATCCTGGTAATAGTTATATGAGGCCTAGGTTTACGCCCAATTGTATCTAATTTCGGCACAAGGATATACTGTTATGAGAAAAACATGTTCTGCAATTTTCATTGAGATGACTTAAATATTGGCCGATATATCCAGCATAAAGTCACGTGGGATTTCGTAAATCTTTATATTAGGTATATGGGGGCTCAAGGTAGTATTGACCCGATTCAACCCATTTTTGATACTGAGTATTACTATTGTCAGAGAAGAATTCTATCTGAATTTGACTACTGTGGTCCACATATTCGGTACCTAGGGGCATGGACAGTTTTGGTTTAATTTGAACAAGTTTTGATCATAACAAAGGTGTTAAGGGAATTATTACTGAAAAATTTTATTTTGTTATATTAATTACTTCTTGATTTTTTTACTGAAAAGTGAAAGAATCAAATAGAATTTAAAATTGTGTTATATGGGAAGTAGGCGTGGTTGTAATCCGATTTCACTTATTTTCACACTGTCAGATAGGAATGTGAAACGAATGCCATCTAGTAAGTTTAGTCCAAATCAGTCGATCGGTTCTTGAGATAAGTGATTTCACCAAAAGTGAGCCGTGCCACGTATATCGTCCAATTTTCACACCGGTAAAATACAACAAGTAAAATAGGGACTAAGTTCAAAGAAAACCGAAACCGGCGAAAAATGTAGAAAATATATAAATATTAACCTTAACCTTAACCTTATAATATATAAAGTAAATTGTTAATATATAAAGTAAATTACAAATTTCACTGGCGCACGGTGTTACTAGTCAAACATATGTTATAAACCTAGTCGTTTCATTTCAATATCCTGTCGGGTATTAGTTTGGAAATCGCCATCCGTTTGACGTGTTTCTCGAATTTCTTGATCGACAAATATTAACTTCACTTTCTTTTCGTGCAATAAAATATTGTGCGAAATGTAGCAGAAGCCAAACACAGCAAAATTTGTGACTTTCTCTGCTTAGAATTCGCATTCTCTTTTAGACTTCCAAATTTCTCTTTTAACAATCCAAAACAATTTTCAATACGTATGCGATACTTACTATGGCGCATGGTCCAATTGATTCAAGATGCTATATCTATATCTATATGTTGTTATTAATGTTTTCACTAAATCTTGAAAAATATTTCGACTCTTCAAGAAACAGTGCAAGGTTTTACAAACTTTAGTGTTTGGTCACAAACGACTTGACGATTTTTAGCAAAATACGTAGTGTGGTTATGGACAAGCGCATCTGCAAGAGTAATCTCTGTTCCATCCACGTAGCCAACACAATATGGAAGTTCACACAAATCAATTGACTATTTCGTTCGCTCTCTACAATTTCGTTGTTGTAAAGTGTCAATTTTATAAGATAGTGACTTTTTCTTAATAATTAAACTTATAATCAATCAGTGTAAGCTAAAATATAGTGAATTTTGTGTAATTTTAAAAAATATTTTGCATTGTGAATCTACCATGGCCTCCGATCCTGGAGGTGGTGACCAAAACTACTTTGCAGTCTTGGGAGCGGAGCCATCACCCAAACGGTAAATCGCAAACCTCAATAATCCACATGATTTCCCACATTTAAAGAAAAACAACAAATGACATGGCAAAAGCTTTCGACCGAGTTGGTCTCCATACTATCATAGCACAACTAACCACTTGGAAACTCGGTCCAAAAATAATTAACTATATACGGCACTACTTTCACAATCGAAAAATTCGCGTAAAAGTTAATGGTGTTATAAGTGAGCAATGTCCAATTGAAAACGGTTTTCCACAAGGCTCTCCTTTGTCCTTGTCTTATAGCCTTCGATCATTTAACCATGGTCGAGACCAACGGTCTGATACATATAGTCGAGAATAATGGTGCTTGGCTAGGCCTAGGCTAGTTTACATACATTTGTATGGAAATACGTGTTGTATTTACGCTCATATATGTACAATATAGATACATTTTTGAAATTTCTTACCTCTCGATTTGGTTGAAATCAAATTGACTGCCTTGTTCACGCTTGGCGTGGCAATAGCGTTCCCAAAGAATTTAACATTTTGAGAAAAATTACATTTTTCTTAACCTTTAAAACGCTCTAGCGGCTAAAGTATTTGACCTAGGTAGGTCAAATAAATTGCACCGGTTAGGTAATTTAAAGCTTTCAGGAAATGTATAATTTGCCCCCAAGGCCCCACCGGGGGCGTGGCAATAGGCGAAAATGGGTTTTCACCATGTCCCCCCTTTTGTTTTACTACAGATGGGGGTATGGGGCCATTTTGCGAGTTAGTTGATCCCTCGGGCTTTCAGGAAAGCCCTCAACCTCCCCTCTATCCCTACCAGGGGCGTGGCAATAGCGTTCACAAAAAATGTAACATTTTGAGAAAAATTACATTTTTCTTAACCTTTAAAACGCTCTAGCGGCTAAAGTATTTGACCTAGATAAACATACAAACCAATTTGGACATGTAACGAACATGAAAACAGATAAATCAACCGTGCGAAATGACAGAAACATACCAAAGTTCATATATTTTCATGCAAAATATATGGGGTCTAGCCAAGCATCATTGGTGCACTAAGGTGTAATATTATAATACCCTTTTTTCGTCCTTTTCGATACGATATCCTTGAATTTTTTTTCTGAATTCTATAGACAATAAAATTCTAGGAAGCTACCTGGAAGCGCTCTGTTTGGCTTAGTGTTCTGGACATAAATGCTATTGGATATGTGCTACAGTATAATTTAACCTTGTCCTAGCACTGTTCCAATGGCACATTTCATCAAATCAGATCCCTTTGAGAAATCAGGTTGATATAAATATATTTGTTCCTTCAAAATATTTGTTTATGATTTCGATTGCTTTAATAGCTTCTTCATCTAATTTTATTTGTACGTTAGAACTTTTAGTTTTTGATATGTTCCCATTTTCTCCTCTTAAATAGATGGTCAAAGGTAAACATATTTGTGCGAAATTTTTAATAATTTTTCTATATTGTGGTGTTAAGCCCAAGAAAGATCGTACAGGGTTTGTCCGGAAAGTAATAGAACTGAGTCGATTTAAAAAAATTTATTGAATCAATCGATACAATTCTTTAAATACTTTCAAAATAGGTTCCTTCTGCGTCGATACACCGCTGCCAGCGCAATTTGTAAGCATTTTCCGGAATAGCCTTGAGAGCCGAGGATACCCTCTGTCATCTAAAAATGCTTGCCTTTCATCGGCCTTTTCAGTCACGGAGACAAAAACAGTCCCGGGGGCAACATCTGAGGCAGGGAGGATGCAGAAGCGTTGGGATGCCGCCCTTGGTTAGGTAGCTGTTCACAAAAAAACGGCGTGAACCGGAGCGTTCTCGTGGTGCAACTTTCAAGTAAAACTTGGCGTTGACGGTTTGTCCAGGAGGAAAAAATTCATGGTGAACGATGGCTTCGATGTCAAAAAAGACAATGAGCATTGTTTTCACTTTGGATTTGCTCATTTTTCCTTTTTTTGTGCGAGAAGACGACGGCGTGTGACACTCGGAAGATTTCCACAAAAGACACACTACGTCTTGTAAAAGCAACATCTGGGTAAGCCTGCTTGATCATAAAAAACGTCCCTGTCGCAGATTTACCGAGTTTCGCACAGAATTTAATAGCGTACTTCTGTTCTAACGAAAGCTGCATTTTCGGCTTGCACCACTCACAGAAACACGTCGCGCGGAAATATTTGTCTTAACTCTCCAGATGTTCGTTCGTTAGCTAGGTACGCCCTCTACTGAATCCACAAGCGACTGTGTGCACAAGCTCCGAAGTACAGTCGCGGCGGAAGAAAATCAATCCTATTACTTTCCGGTCAAACCCTGTAATTCTTTTAAATTGTGTGGTAATTTGTATCTATCAATAACTTCTATTTAATTTCGAACGAAATCCTTCCATTTTTTATTATCTGGCCTAAGAATTCTGTTTGTCTCTGGAAGAAGTGTGATTTTTCGTCCGAGATTTTAATATTGGCGTTGTGTAGCATTTGTATTCTATTGGTAATATTTTTCATATGTTGTTCAGATGTAGCACAATTTTCCAATGTAAGGTCTAAGTATATCATCTCATTATTAAGTCCGAATGGTAAACGAGCCGGATTATCGGACCTTTTGAACATTATTGAGCCCACTTTTGATAATATGGGGTAATTTTTTTATTCAGAATATTGGTATCATCAAAACTCAAAAATGATGTTTCTTAAGGAAAAAAAGGACCTACGAGTTATCTCGTGGTTGGCGTCTGGGAAAGAACGCTACGAATTATCTCGTAGTGGGTAGGTCCTTTTTTTCTTAAAATAAACATAATTTTTGCTTTCTATAGTATTTATTGTTTTTTATAGTTATTATTCTTCCTCTTCTTAATTGGCGTAGACACCGCTTACGCGATTATAGCCGAGTTAACAACAGCGCGCCAGTCGTTTCTTCTACGTGGCGCCAATTGGATATTCCAAGCGAAGCCAGGTCTTTCTCCACTTGGTCCTTCCAACGGAGTGGAGGTCTTCCTCTTCCTCTGCTTCCCCGGCGGGTACTGCGTCGAATACTTTCAGAGCTGGAGTGTTTTCGTCCATCCCGACAACATGACCAAGCCAGCGTAGCCGCTGTCTTTTAATTCGCTGAACTACATATGTCGATGTCGTCGTATATCTCGTACAGCTCATCGTTCCATCGAATGCGGTATTCGCCGTGGCCGACGCGCAAAGGACCATAAATTTTTCGCAGAACTTTTCAGAGTTTGGTTTTTGTTTGTCGAGAGAGGACTTTGCTTCTCAATTGCCTACTCAGTCCGAAGTAGCACCTGTTGGCAAGATTTATCCTGCGTTGGATTTCTAGGCTGACATTGTTATCTACAACTTCAAAGTTTTGACTGTCAACAGTGACGTGAGTGCCAAGTGTTTCTGTTCTGTTTGATGACAGGAGATATTTCGTCTTGCCCTCGTTCACTGCTAGACCCATTTCTTTTGCTTCCTTGTCCAGTCTGGAGAAAGCAGAACTAACGGCGCGGGTGTTAAGGCCGATGATATCAATATCGTCGGCATACGCCAGCAGCTGTACACTCTTATAGAAGATGGTACCTTCTCTATTTAGATCTGCGGCTCGAACTATTTTCTCCAGAAGCAGGTTGAAAAAGTCGCACGATAGGGAATCGCCTTGTCTGAAACCTCGTTTGGTATCGAACGGCTCGGAGAGGTCCTTCCCGATTCTGACGGAGCTTATGATGTTGCTCAACGTCAGCTTACACAGCCGTATTAGTTTTGCGAGGATATCAAATTCGGACATCGCGGCATAAAGGCAGCTCCTTTTCGTGCTGTCAAAAGCAGCTTTGAAATCGACGAAGAGGTGGTGTGTGTCGATTCTCCTTTCACGGGTCTTTTCCAAGATTTGGCGCATGATGAATATCTGGTCGGTTGTTGATTTGCCAGGTCTAAAGCCACACTGATAAGGTCCAATCAGTTTGTTGACGGTGGGCTTTTATCTTTCACACAATACGCTCGATAGAACCTTATATGCGATGTTGAGGAGGCTAATCCCACGGTAGTTGGCGCAGATTGTGGGGTCTCCTTTTTTATGGATTGGGCATAGCACACTTAAATTCCAATCGTTGGGCATGCTTTCGTCCGACCATATTTTACAAAGAAGCTGATGCATGCACCTTATCAGTTCTTCGCCGCCGTGTTTGAATAGCTCGGCCGGCAATGTCGGCCCCTGCCGCTTTGTTGTTCTTCAGGCCGGCAATTGCTATTCGAACTTCTTCATGGTCGGGTAATGGAACGTCTGCACCATCGTCATCGATTGGGGAATCGGGTTCTCCTTCTCCTGGTGTTGTGCGTTCACTGCCATTCAGCAGGCTGGAGAAGTGTTCCCTCCATAATTTAACTATGCTCTGGGCATCAGTGACTAGATCACCTTTGGGGGTTCTACAAGAGTATGCTCCGGTCTTGAAACCTTCTGTAAGCCGCCGCATTTTTTCGTAGAATTTTCGAGCATTACCCCTGTCGGCCAGCTTATCAAGCTCTTCGTACTCACGCATTTCGGCCTCTTTCTTCTTCTGTCTGAAAATGCGTCTCGCTTCCCTTTTCAACTCTCGGTATCTATCCCATCCCGCACGTGTAGTGGTCGATCGTAACGTTGCGAGGTAGGCAGCCTGTTTTCTCTCCGCTGCGACACGGCACTCCTCGTCGTACCAGCTGTTTGCAGTTTCCGGAAACCAATGGTTTCGGTTGCAGCTGTACGTAAGGAGTTTGAAATGCCGTCCCACAGTTCTCTCATACCGAGTTGTTGACGAGTGCTCTCAGAGAGCAGGAGTGCAAGCCGAATAGAAAATCGTTCGGCTGTCTGTTGTGATTGCAGCTTCTCGACGTCGAACCTTCCTTGTGTTTGTTGGCGTGCATTTTTTGCTGCACAGAGGCGGGTGCGAATCTTAGCCACAACAAGATAGTGGTCCGAGTCGATGTTAGGACCTCGGAGCGCACGCACATCTAAAACACTGGAAATGTGTCTTCTGTCTATCACAGCATGATCGATCTGGTTGGCCGTTTTTCGATCCGGAGACAGCCAGGTAGCTCGATGTATCTTCTTATGCTGGAATCTAGTACTACAGATAACCATATTTCGGGCCCCGGCGAAGTCGAACAGCCTCAACCCATTTGGGGATGTTTCCTCGTGGAGGCTGAATTTACCGACCGTAGTGCCAAAGATACCTTCTTTGCCCACCCTGGCGTTAAAGTCGCCAAGCACGATTTTGACATCGTTGCGGGGGCAGCCCTCATAAGTGCGCTCCAAGCACTCATAAAAGGCATCTTTGGTCACATCGTCCTTCTCTTCCGGCGGGGCGTGGGCGCAAATCAGCGATATGTTGAAGAACCTCGCTATGATGCGGATTGTGGCTAGACGTTCATTCACCGGAGTGAATGATAGTACTCGGCGACGGAGTCTCTCTCCCATCACGAATCCTACACCAAATTTGCGCTCCTTTATATGGCCACTGTAGTAAATGTCACAAGGACCTACTCGTCTCTGTCCTTGTCCCGTCCATCGCATTTCTTGGACGGCGGTGATGTCAGCCTTTATTTTTACGAGGACATCAACCAGCTGGGCAGCGGCACCTTCCCAATTAAGGGACCGGACATTCCAGGTGCATGCCCTCAATTCGTAGTCCTTATTTCGTTTGTTATGGTCGTCATCAAAAGGGGGGTCTCTCATCGGAGGCTGTTTGCTAATTTTCGTTGGTAGAATTTTTTACATGGCGAGTCCCAAACCCAGCGCACAACCCCGCGGAGGGGATGTTTCGCCTTCTCACTTTAGCTCGCCTTCAAACGGATGTTCTTAGGCTACCCAGAGGATACTTGGTCAAAGACCGGAAGTAGTGAGCTGCTTGAGTCATATGTAAAATAATCGTTTTTGGCCACTCCCAAGTGAATGGCGATCAGAGAACTTTCCTCACTTGCGTGAACTTCTACATATGACTCCATCCTCCAAGTTATTATTATTTATTAAAATTATCATAATTTTAATATTACTTTCTTTCTTTTTGGATTTATAAACATTCTCTAAAATTACTGTTATAATTATCAAGAACCCAATGTGGATAGGAAAGGGTCACTGAATCAAAGTGAAATTGAGTACAACGTAAATCTAAGTGATTCAGAAGATGATTGCAGCGATGGTAGTAACGACATTTATGAGCCTTCTGAGAATACAAGTGATAGTTAAGATGAAGTCATCTCCGAACCTGAAGACGTCCCCGAATCTGATAATAATGACGATGATTTTCAAGCAACAACGTCAAATGAGAATGATGATTTGTGGACAGAAGTTCAACACAATCCTGAATTATTTCTTTGTTGGTGTGAAATTAGATACATCAAATTTTACAGTACAAACGCTGGTGGCATTCTTTTTCTATTTGACTACATTGCTGTAGCAATATTTATTTTGAAACAATTATTCAGTTGACAAAACTTTAAGCTAAAAGCTTCAAACTCTATTCAAATTAATGCAATCTGACAAATCAAGAGAGGTTAAGCCAAAAACACCTCTATCATTAGAAATTCCGAAAATGGCTGATGAAGATAAACCACAAGGCACACCTGCTGAAGCTACACGCTCAAAGCAGAGCATAAAACAAAAAAGATCAAAAGATCAGACAATATCTAGATTCATCACAGAAAGTGACAGTTTTATAAGATATTGTACAAGATTTCAAGCTTCCCTATTACTGACAACAAAAGCTTCGGCGACAGCCAAGTGTGATAACTGCCGCGATCAGTACGAATTGACAAAGGGAATGATAACTGAACAAATAAGTTTAGTAAGGCCAAGTAGAGCCACTACTCCCCCTCCCAGAGTAGTTACAACACAAAAAGAAGACCTAGATAAAGGCATGTATCTAAAGGTACCAGCTTGTGATACTGAAGTTTTCAATGGATGTTATGACCAGTGGCCGTCCTTCCGGGACATGTTCACTGCCGTTTATATAAACCATCCTAAACTCTCACAAGCACAAAAGTTATACCATCTAAGGTACAAATCAAAAGGGAAAGCAGGCAGTATCGTCAAGCGATTCGCTTTAAATGACGAAAATTTTAAGCTGGCTTGGGAAGCACTAGTCGAAAGATACGAAAATGGAAGGGTTATGATAGAAAACCCAATAAAAACATTATTACATCTACCAAAAATTCAAAAAGAAACCAGCCAGGAATTTCAAAATTTATACTCGACAGTGACTAATTGCATATCAGTGTTAAAAACACAAAATATCTCCACAGAATCGTGGGACCCCATCATAGTAACTATTTGTGCAGAAACACTCCCTGATGCTGCGTTACTACGATGGGAACAATCTCTTGTGGAAAGGAAAAAAATGCCCACATGGGAGCAAATGAAAGCATTCCTCACTGCTCAATACGAGATAGCTGAGCGAATTGACAACAAAAATATAAATCTAAAAAGTCATCAAAATGACTCAAGTAAAAACTTGTTCAAACCTCAAGCCAGCAATAATATGCAATACAATAGACACGTTAATAAAAGTCACACTTTCGTGTCAAACCAAACTAATAAATGGCAGCCAGTATGTGAAATTTGTAAAGGAGGTCATAACATAAGATCTTGCGAGAAATTTAAAAAACTTTCCGTTTCTGACAGGAACAATCTTGTCAGACAACATAAACTTTGCATCAACTGTCTGTCCAATTCTCACGGGACAAAAGACTGTGAAAGCAAATTTAATTGTGTGTACTGTCAACGAAGACATCACTCATTGCTTCATATTACAAATTTTCAAAATATGAAGCAAAATCAATTTCATAAAACCACCGGGTTAGTCACTACAACCAAAAGTGATAATCCCGAAATCTCAAATCCCGAAAAAAGGGAAGAACAACCATGCTGCTCTAAAGCAGCAAAAATTCAAGCTCTTCATTCCGAAAATGAAAGCAAAATTCTTTACCCACTGCGGTCATCACCATAGAACATAAGGGTGATTTATTCAAACTAAGAGCACTAATAGATCAAGGATCTCAAAGATCCTTTATATCATCAAGGGCTCAAAATCGGCTCAAATTGCCAATAAAACATTCAAATTTCCAAATTTCGGGAATGGGCGGAAGAATTATCCAAAATTCGAACAAAATATGCCCAATTACCATAGTATCTCCAAATGCGGATATTAGAATAGATGCACAAGCCATCGTTCTACCGCAACTTACAAATTTGCTTCCAAGCTATGAAGTAAATAAAATACACTGGGAAAAATGCTCACATCTCAAATTAGCAGATCCCAATTGTCATACCCCATCACAAATCGATATATTATTAGGCAGTGACTTAATACCTCAAATAATTCTTGAAGGTATTGAGAAAATCTCCAATAAATTGTTAGCCCAAAATACAATCTTTGGGTGGATTATAAGTGGCCAAGTCCCTGAAAAAATCAATTCTTTCACCACACAAGTGGAAAATATCTCAAACGAATTTTTAAATAATCAACTTAAAAAATTTTGGGAAATAGAAGAATTACCCCAAATTACCCAGCTTTCAGAAGAAGACCAGGCATGTGAAGCCTATTACAAATCCACAACAACAAGAAACGAACATGGTCGTTATGTTGTGCGATTACCATTCAAACCAACTTTCCCTGAAACCATAGCTCTAGGCCACTCTAGAATATCAGCAGTCCAGCAATTTCTAAGCCTGGAAAAAAGCCTGATAAAGAAAAGTGAGCTTAAATCGGCATACGATAATGTGATGGACGAATATCTTGACCTCAATCATATGGAAGAAGCTGTACCATATGAAAAAGTATCTAAAGGTAGATATTTATCTTTTTATCTGCCACATCATGGGGTAATAAGACCTGATAAAATTACAACAAAAGTACGAGTGGTTTTCAATGCCTCAAAGTGTACGAGCTCAGGCAAATCACTCAATGATGTACTATACACAGGGCCAACATTACAACCTGATATCATGTTGATAATATTAAATTGGCGCATGTTTAAATACGTTTTTAATGGGGATGTAGAGAAAATGTACAGACAAATTCTAGTACATAAAGATGACCAAGATTTCCAGCGTATAGTCTTCCGCAAATCAAGTAATAGTCCAATCAGCGACTATAAACTTAAAACCGTCACCTTTGGCATCAATTGCGCACCCTATTTGGCGATCAGGACACTACATGAAGTGGCAAAAACAAATGCAACAAATTTGCCTTTAGCATCTTCTGTGTTGCAAACACAAACATACGTGGACGACATACTATCAGGTAGCCACAGTATCGCATTAGCATGCGAATCACTATCGCAAGTGATCAAAGCATTAAATTCAGCAGGTTTCCCCCTAAAGAAAATTACTTCAAATCACCCTGAAATAATAAAAGGCATTAAAAAAGAAGACTTATTAGATACAGACTTCCTTAAATTTGAAAAGGCTAGTACAACTAAAACTCTAGGAATTCAATGGAATGCGATAACAGATCAATTCTCATATACAATTGAGTCAATATCTGCAATGTCCGCCATTACAAAACGCCAAATACTTTCCTCGGTGGCAAAACTTTTCGACCCCGCAGGATGGCTTTCGCCAATAATGATTCAAGCAAAAATCCTCATTCAAGAATTGTGGCAAGATGGCACTGAATGGGATGAACAGGTAAAACCTTTACGTTTAGCGAAATGGGTTCAATTTGCTAACAATTTACATACTATATCTGAAATTCGAATCCCTCGATGGGTAAATTTCACCCCTAACATTAACGCAGAATTACACGGTTTCTGTGATGCCTCTGAAAAGGCTTATTGCGCAACAGTTTACGTACGCACTCAGCACGATAACAAAATATCTTCACACCTCTTGGTAGCCAAAGCCAAAGTTGCACCTTTGAAGACACTCAGTCTGCCACGGCTTGAACTGAATGGTGCTCTTCTGTTAGCAAAATTAATTTCAATTATCCAAACCCATCTCAAATTAAGCGATCATAAAATGTATCTTTGGTCAGACTCAGAGATAGTTTTAGCATGGTTAGAAAAACCACCCTATTGCTGGAAGACCTATGTATCTAACCGAATATCCCAAATTCTAGACTTAGTTGGCCCAGCAAAATGGCAACATGTTGCAAGTGCAGATAACCCAGCGGATCTTGGGACAAGAGGTTGCACGCCACTGCACCTCACCAGCACTACACTCTGGTGGAATGGTCCAACATGGCTAACAGAATCACAAGAATTCTGGCCAAAGTCTCCCGCTCGTAATATAATACCGCCGGAAAGTCGGAAAATTGAAAATTTTCATATCACTACAGAAGAGGATGATATTCTCCACAGAATTTCATCATTTCCTAGAGCACTAAGGGTAGCCGCTTATATGAACCAATTCATTCAAAGACTAAACTAAAAATGAAAGGAGCACTAAATGATCCTTGCGTACAACTAACGCATTCCGACTTGCAACATGCCAAGGTCAGTCTAATATTATATACACAAACTCGCTATTTCAGCAAAGAGAAATCAAAGTTGCTCGAAAAGCGACCTCTCGAAAAGGGAAGCTCACTTCTCGTATTAAATCCATTCTTAGATTCTAAGGGATTAATAAGGGCAGATGGAAGATTGGCGAACTCCAGCCTTAGTTATAACGAACGACATCCCATCATTATTCCAGAGAAATCCCGTTTTACTTACCTATTTCTAGCATATCTGCACCATCTTACACTGCATGGTGAGCATCGCTTAATGCAACAAATGGTCCGTCAAGAATTTTATATACCGCGACTAAAGCCACAAATAATGAGCGATAATGGGAAAAACTTTGTCGGAGCCCAAAGAGCAACAGAGAAGGAGTTTATAAACTTCATGACAGAAACCATGTAAATAGTTAACAAATACACCCCAAGGGATCGATTGGCAATTTATACCTCCATGTTCTCTACACATGGTCGGACTTTGGCAATCAGCAGTAAAAAGCTTTAAGTCCCATTTAAAGAAAACGGCAGGTAATCTGGTTGTTTACTACACTACTCACTCGTATTGAAGCCGTATTAAATTCAAGACCTATATCACCACTCTCGCAAGATCCCTCCGATTTCACAGCTCTTACACCAGGTCATTTCCTCAGAGGAGCTCCTCTTCCCGCCATATCTGAGACAGAAGGAGACTCACTCACTTTAATAAATCGATGGGAAAAAATCAAGATTCTCCATCACGAATTCAGCCACAGATGGAAGGAAGACTATCTCAAAGATCTCCATAAGAGATATCGATGGAAAACGGCCCAGAAGGAAGCCAATGCAGGAGAATGTGTCATCATACAGGACGAATGCCTTCCTCCAACAGAATGGCGGCTAGGCCGCATTGAAAAGGTTCATCGAGGGTCAGATGGTCACATAAGAGTAGTCGATGTTCGAACACAAACCGGCATATTAACTCGACCAGTCACCAAACTGTGTTTTCTTCCAAACGGCGAAGAACAACTTCATCCAAAACCGCAAAATAACTCGCAAAATTAATCGAAAAATAATAAAACAATTCCGCTAATTCGAAAATAACCCGCTTTATAATCCGTACACAACAAATAAATTCAAACAAGCGCGTTGAAGATCAACGTATTATACATATACATATGTATAGATATGTAGCTACAACAACTACATTAAATATTATAAACAAAATCAATTTAATACGATTTCTATATTACACAAGAAATGGTCATTTCCTCAGAGGAGACCCAAACCACCTCCAACACCATAAGGTCCGAAATCGAGACTATACCCAAACGTCGGCTGCATAAATCGATGGGAAAAAACCAAGCGACCACCGCCATCCACCGAAGCAGTCAGGGAGATGACGAAAAGATGGAAGGAAGACTATCAAGGGTGATTTATTCAAACTAAGAGCACAAATAGATCTCCTTTATATCATCAAGATATCGATCAAAATCGGCTCAAATTGCCAATAAAACATTCAAATTTCCAAATTTCGGGAATGGGCGGAAGAATTATCCAAAATTCGAACAAAATATGCCCAATTACCATAGTATCTCCAAATGCGGATATTAGAATAGATGCACAAGCCATCGTTCTACCGCAACT
Source organism: Bactrocera neohumeralis (assembly GCF_024586455.1). Taxonomy (NCBI): domain Eukaryota; kingdom Metazoa; phylum Arthropoda; class Insecta; order Diptera; family Tephritidae; genus Bactrocera; species Bactrocera neohumeralis. Next base: position 19,558,446 of record NW_026089624.1, read on the forward strand.
TACAAATTTGCTTCCAAGCTATGAAGTAAATAAAATACATGGGAAAAAATGTCAGATCTCAAATAAGAGATCAATGTGTCAACACAAATCGATATATTAAGTGACTTAATACCTCAAATAATTTTTCTTAGATAAATTGTTAACCCTACAATCAAGATGGCCAACTGAAAAAATCAATTCTTTCTCCACAAAGTTAAAATAAAATAATTTTTAAATAATCAACTTAAAAAATTTTGGGAAATAGAAGAATTACCCCAAATCACCCAGCTTTCAGAAGAAGACCAGGCATGTGAAGCCTATTACAAGTCCACAACAACAAGAAACGAATATGGTCGTTATGTTGAGCGACTACCATTCAAACCAACTTTCCCTGAAACCATAGCTCTAGGCCACTCTAGAATATCAGCTGTCCAGCAATTTCTAATGGAAAAAGCCTGATAAAGAAAAAGCTTAAATCGGCATACGATAATGTGATGGACAATATCTTGACCTCAATCATATGGAAGAAGCTGTACCATATGAAAAAGGTCTAAAGGAGATATTTATCTTTTTATCTGCCAAACCACCATGGGGTAATAACACCATTTACAACAAAAGAAATCGTTTTCAATGCCTCAAAGTGTCGAGCTCAGGCAAGGACCAGGGTTACTATACCGCCATCCACCGAAGCAGTCAGGGAGATGACGGAAGAGCAGCTATTGGAGCCACAGGGGCCTCCATGTTGCAGCCTGTGCCATCGCCCACACGCCCTGAAGCGATGCACCATTTTTAAGAGCATGAAGCCCGCTCAACGACAACAAGTTGCAAGAGCCCATGGGCATTGCATGACCTGCCTGGCAGATGACCACGCCACCATAGAGTGCTGGGCCGACGGCGCCTGTCAATATTGCCAGAGGCCCCATCACACTCTATTTCATCGTTTTCCCCGCCGAGCCAATCCGTCGGAAAGTAGCACCAACACCCGTACCAGACCACGCAGCGATGCTATCCGGCGACGACGAAGCAGCCAATCAACCACAACACGTACACGGCCATCTCCGCCACGCCACGCTCATCGTCAACAACAACGACGTTCAACAGGGTTGAGCGCTGTACTAAACACCCTGCAACAGCTGCAGAGGCTCCTAGCCGATTAACTCGCCTAGGGGGACCGGGATGTTCACATGAGCTATGAACTGCAACACGTCACATCACATCACATCACGTCACGTCACAACACCTCATCACACAACATTTCACAGCATACACCAATACACACACACGCATCAAACACACTACTTAACACCGAGCATTACTACAACACTACAACACAACAACCACACGATTATCAACGAGACGACTCGTAATCAGCATCTATTCACCACCCAAACTTTCAAAAGGGATTGATTCGACCGGGATTGGCTTCTTTTTCGTTTCATCCGCAAAGTAAGACGGTCGATCCGCAACTATTAATTTTTTTACAAAAACGCAATCAACGCAATTTCTTTTTTTATAACCGACAAGTGACAAGTGACGTGGAGCGCCGAGTTTGCTAACAGTGCCCAACAGTGGTCAGACACGGTGTTATATACATATGCAATAATATAATATTACGATATAATATTACAATATTATTCTTCAAATAAAGAAAATAAATATTTTATAACGAGTGTGGAAACCAGGGCGTTATTTTCCATCACATAGGTATACTAAAATATAACAAGTAAGTATACTAATGGCAAACGTTAACAGCATTGATTGGAGATTTTCACTTTTTTAAAAAAATAGATCTAAAGAGCTCTATTATTTAGAGTGTTTACCACCAACGGAAAAAGAACAGCGTCCAACAAAGCCATGTCGTGTGTGTACCCAAGAAAAAAAACGCCGAGAAACGCGTTACTTCTGTCCGGCCTGTCCAGAGAAGCCTGCCCTTGGTGTGGAAAATTGTTTTAAAAACTACCACAAACAATAGCAATATATTAGCTTTATTTATTGTATTTGAGTTAATTTTTCCATTATATTGAATGAATTTTGGCATTATATTGAATGAATTTTTCCATAAAATTTTTTTATTTTCCCAGAAGCCATTTATCGATACTAACACTATTATAACACGGTTTTACTCGTAGCTACACAAAAAGTGGTAGTTTTAGGTAGTACGAGATAACTCGTAGTTGGCAGTCAACGTGTTAAGGGAGCTCTTGTCGCATGTTTGGCTTGGGAGTCGGCTAGAGTATTGCCTTGTATACCAATGTGGCTGGGTATCCATGATAATTTAATTTTATTAATATTGTTGATGAGGATATCTCAAATTTGAGAAACAGTTGGATTCGCATAATTAACATTTAGTATGGCTTTAAGCGACGATAAGGAATCACTGAAGATGAGATGCTTACGTCTTCTCTTTTTTCCGATTAGGCAAGCGTGCAGGATGGCTGTTGCTTCTGCCGTGAAAATAGAGGCAAAAAGGAGGTAGTATAGCTGACATGATTAGAGCGTTATCCTTAACGACACTGCCACATGATTGTCATCCTTTGATCCATCTGTGTAGAGTGTAACCCAATTTATGTGAGAACTTATTATTTCTGAGAAGTATTTTAAATAAACGTCTGGTGGTGTAATTTCTTTTTTAAATTTAGCCAAAGCCAGAATAACGCACACTTTTATAAGACTCCAAGAAGGAGCGCGAAGGCTTGGGATCACTGTATTATTTAAATAAATATTCATTTCCTTTGCAGAATGGATCAGCGTTTGTAATGCTGAGGTTTTCCTGGTTTTTCTTTTCCTAGCCTGTTTGTTAGTGCGGCTTTAACAGGAGAGCCTTCGGCATTGATCAATTTTGTAATCATGCTCCTGGTGATGTAAAGCAATCTGTTTTCTAAGGTAGGTAACTCGGCTTCGGCTAGAATGTTTGTTATAGGCGTAGTACGGAAAGCTCCAATGGCAAGTCGGGCTGCAGTGTGGTATGCTGACGCCATCTTTGACCAGTTTCTTTTTGATGTTTTGCTGAATATAGGGAACCCATAATCAATTTTTGACAGAATTATTGATTTAACTATGTGAGTGAGTGTGGGAATTACTTTCTAATTTTATATTGCTGAGGCTCTTGATTACGTTTAATCTATTATGAAGTGATGAACATAATTGTGTTATGTGATCATTCCATGTGTACTTATGATTAAATATTAAGCCTAAGATTTTAAGTTTATTTACATCTATAATATTATAGTTGTTGATGTTTAATGAGATATTATTACAATTTCGTTTGTTACATATGTGTAGGTGTTTAGATTTACTAGTTACCTCAATTTTCCTTGAGCTTATGAGCAGAACTTCTGTTTTCTGCTCAGCCAGCTCAAGACTCATAGTAGCAAACCATCGGCGCAGACCATTTATGCTGTCATTGCACTTGATCCGGAGGTCATCCAGATGTTTAGCTACAGCTACCACTATGAGGTCATCCGCATAAGCGATTGTTTTCACATTTTTTGGTTGCGGTATTCTTAACACCCCGTCGTACATCAGGTTCCATAGCAGCGGGCCTAAAACCGAGCCTTGCGGTACTCCACTGGAGATAGTGTAGCTCTGAGTGCCCTCGTCCGTCTCGTATAGCAATCTCCTATTTTGAAAGTAACTCATTATAATATTTATCAGATAATGAGGAGCGTGTATATCGTGTAGAGCTTTTATTATATTTGCCCACTTTGCGGAGTTGAACGCATTCTTCACATCCAGGGTTATTAGCGCGCAGTATTTTTTCCCACCACCTTTCCGTCTTTTTCCACTTATGGCACATTTTGTAGTATCAACTACTTCTCTTAGTGCGTCAATAGTGGACCTCTTTTTAATAAAGCCATATTGTCTCTCTGATAATCCGCCGGCTTTTTGGATTGCTAACTCCAAGCGGTTTCTAACAATGCTTTCGTACATTTTCCCAATTGTGTCGAACATGCAAAGAGGTCGATAAGATGAAGGTTCTTCTGGTGGCTTATTTGGCTTTGGCAGTAGAACCAGACGCTGTATCTTCCACGGATCGGGGAATACCTGATACACACGCATTGTACATGTTAACAAATAAACTGGGCCTTAGAGTTATGGCTTCTTTAAGGGCTCTATATGGTATACCATCTATTCCTGGCGCTTTGGAGTTTTTGGTTTTTTTCGCAATAGCCAATAGTTCGTCTTCTAGGACTAATAGGGTTGGCACCGTAGCTTCGTTTCCTTTAATATAGAAAATGGAGGCATGTGTCGGGAATAACGCTTCGACAACATTTTTCGTAAATAATGCGTTCTTGGGTTGCAGCGACTTATTTTTGAATTTCGACATACAGATTTTGTATGCCGTTCCCCAGGGGTCTATGTTCGCCTCTTCACAGAGCTTTTCGAAACAGGATCTCTTACTATGGATAAGGGCTGACTTCAAGAGCTTTTTTTTCTCGTCCTGCGCATAGTTGCATCGCATGCTGCAACTAGTTCCTTCCGCATAACGTATACTAAGTGGGCTGCGTTTTCACCTGATGCCTTTGCCGCACTCCACACGCTCTCAAAAACGTCAGTATCAAATTCCTTTTGCTGCCAACTTCGTTTTCGAGAGGTATTTTTCGGACAGTGTTCCGTTTCTTGGGCGAACGAAACTTCAGCAAATATAGCCATATGCTCACTATTTGTGTACATATCTGACACCTTCCACTTAGTATGCCTGCTAAGCACGTCGATAGCAAACATTAAGTGTATTATTGGACCTTTATTTCCCTTTTGAAAGGTATTTTGTGTGCCACTGTTTAAAAACGTAAGGTTTGTTTGGCTCAAAAATTCTAGAATGAGGCGACCACGATGAATAGTAAATCTGCTACCCCAAGCAGTCGATTTGATTCTGATTTCTAGAGATAACTCCAGGAGAAAATCTTCAAATTCGCTAATTGTTGCGCTAGGACGAGCATAGCAGCTTACAAACTACATATATTCCTTCTATATTCGCCCTTGTAAAGCCGTTATGGGATTCCTTGGAACGTGATGTGAAGGCTTGACCTTTGCAGGCCCATATTGCCGCTTTGCCACTTATATCTTTACTCCAAGTTCTTTCCGAACGTTGAGAATATTGTTCGATTAATAGGGCAACATCTATGTTTTCTTCCAGCACCGTCTGTTTTAGAAGGTCTTGTGCTGCAGCGCAATGGTTGAGATTTAGTTGCAATATCTTCACTTTTTGGTTGACTTCAGCATATCTGCGTATTAAGGACAGACCGTACTTAGAACGGAGTGCTCCCCTTTACAGAGCATACAACTTGGGGAATTTGTGCATGTCTTTGCCACGTGACCTGGGGTTCCGCAACGTGTACAAAGGGAAGACCTATCAGTGGGACTGCAACATTTGTGGGCTATATGTCCTAGTTGGAAGCACCTAAAACAACGAGTAATAGGTGAAAATTCCCGGAGGCGGCAGATAGACCACCCGATCTTTACTTTGCCACACTTGAGTAAAGTTTTGGCGTCTTCAGCTCGTAGGCATATAAGAGTTATTTGAGTGCCACTTCGAGTTTTCCACAAATTTTTAATATTTTGCTTAACCAGGTTTTGGATCCCACACTCCTTTTGTAATGCCTCACAGATTTCTTCAGGGGTGGTTATCTCATCCAAGTCTTTGCACGTAATGGTAATATTATGAGTTTTTGGCTGTATTACGGCCATTTCACCAATAACTTCTTCTAGGGCGCTTTCGAACGTGTCGGCTCTCTTTTCTGCTTGATTTTTTAGTTCAATTAGCAGGTCTCCTCTGAGGGTTTTTCTAATGTAGCTCACGTTTGAACCCAGTTCTTCAAGGCCTCTGTCGCATTTTATTTTTTTCATGATATCCGCATACGACACTCCCTCCTTTTTCGTTAAGATTATAGCGTTTGGTTTCGATCCGATTCTCTTCTCGATCGGTTTCTTCTTTCTAACGACGTCTACCCATTTCCCGCTTGCGGGCTTGTCTCCCAAACTGTCTTTGTGCATGCATTCAGTGACCTCACTATTTGTTGCTTGCACTGTATGACTTATGTTTTTCGGCTTCTTCGTTGGTGGCAAATATCCCAATATCTCGCGAGGGGCATTTTTATCACTTTTGATAGGGGATACCTGCGACGCCTTTCCTACCATAACTCTTTTCGACGGATGCTCTTGCTTTTCTGCCTTGTCATACAAGCTTATGATACAGCTTATCAGATCCCGCATAGCTTGGTTAATATGTCTCTGACCAGACATCATGCTTTCGAGCTCTTTAATCTTTTTACCCAGTTTGCCGAAAATACTGGGATTTTCATTATTTTTAAGCTGCTCAGATTTGCCACCTTTGCCTGCTTGGTCGGGATTTTCGCATATTTTTGCTGATCCAGCAGCGGTGGCCTCTTCAGGTTTGCCTTTTGGAGGCGTTCTCAAGATTTTTGAGCACCTCCGAAAAGGATTCTCTGGTGTACATCCCAAACTGTTCTCAGAGGCCTTAACTCTGCCAGAAAATAGTTGGGAACACCTGTCAGTGGGTATGTTCAGTCTTTGACATAACAAACCTTACTTATATTTTGATGGTCGGCCATGCCGTAACCAAAGCAACACGAAGAAGGAGAAAAAGGAGAAAACAAAATAAAAAACAGCTGATAGACTAAATCAAAACGGCAAAAAGAAGTGATTGCACGTTTTGATTCGCTGTTACGTGGGGAAATTCCTATTTAATTTTTATTTTTTGTATATAAATTTACCAAAAAAAGGGGCAGGTAAGTGCCAAATAAATTTTATGGAAACCAAATCGAAGTACCTATCTAATTTTTTGGTATTAGCATCCAGTCAATCAAAAGTCCTGTTCCAGTCTCCCGGTAAGCCTCAAACATAAACAAGCCTGCTACCACTTTAAAAAACCACAAATTCTTGCTGATATTTTAGACCACTAGAAACACGTCTACTTTCACTGACTACTCAACTCGATCCTATAGTTGTGGTGTGTATTAATGTGTGGTGTTTTGGGGTGCGGTGCAGCCTATTACACATTTGGCATAGGTTGACTGACGTACACTCCTGTGTGTATGCCACGGAAAATGCTACAATCTTGTAGCCGATGTGGGCGCCGACACAGGGGACATTGATTGCGCTCAGGTTCCGGAGCGGTTGCAGTGGCGGTTGCCGCTGGGGTTCGTGGGGCTGGAGTTGCCCCAGGGCATGGCACGATAATAGTTGACCTCACCGTTGGCGTTGGTAATGTTTGCATATCCACATCTATGTATATTAACCTAATTATAAATTTGTTGCATGAAAATTTGTATAGCGATTGTGCCATGTTATGTGGCATGAATGGGTCATCATGTAGATCGACCATTGCGGTTACGTTTGCTGTAAGTTTCAACGGGTTTTTTACTTGCGGGTTTATCGGTTCGTTATTTGGTCATTAACTTTGAGTGCGGTAGTATCAGCGGATTTTTCATTATTTGCGGTTTCATTATTATATGGTAGAGAACCAGGTTTCATGAGCGGTATTGTTAATGTTCCGCTTTAAGTGCGGAGATCAACGACTAGAACATGGCCGTCGGAACCGTAATATAGTTTTTCTCCGCCATTCGGTGGATAGACAGTTATAGTGCATGATGATACAATCTCCAAGCTTTGACAGCTTTTCTGGACTCTCCCATTTGTACTTTTATGAAGAATTTTGACGCTTTTCCATCGATTTAATAAGGAAAACAACTCCACGCCTGGCTCAAGTATGACCAGGATTTGTGGTCTTTAGAGAAAATCCCCTGGAGTCAGGGCTGTGAAGTCAGAGGGATCTTTCGAGATGGTTGTGATTGGCCGTGAATTGAGGACGGCTTTAATTTGGGTCACCACACTGTTAGGTGAATTGTTCATAAATAAATTTGCACATCGTTTACATTTTTTTACATCGTTTTACATTTTTTAAGGTTCAATGGCATGCCATTCTATCACACCAAGAAACTAGGTTGCTTAAGTCTGTTTGCAACTGACATCTTTCGCTGTTTGAAGTATATGTTTAAAAAAGTTTTACATCGTCAGCATATAATAAAACTTTTGAAATCTTAACAACAGATGATATGTCGTTAATAAATAACAAGAACAGAATTGGACCAAGATGGCTACCTTGAGGAACGCCTGAAGGAACATTGATTATGTCAGAAAAAGTATCTTTGAATATGACTTGTTGAATTCTATTACTAAGATAAGAAGCAACCCATTTTAGAAATATTGGTTGAAAACCAAGAAGATCAAGTTTATTCAAAAGAATTGAATGGTTTACTTTATCAAAAGCTTTACTAAAATCTGTATATATAACATCAGTATTCTTATTCTCCCTAAAGCCCGTTGATACATGTGATACAAATTCAAGCAAATTAGTTGTGGTAGATTTCCCTTTACGAAAACCGTGCTGAGAACAAGAAATTAGTGGAGAGATCCGGAAGGTTATGTCGTCTGTTATAATTGCTTCAAAAAGTTTAGGTATTGCAGACAGCTTTGCTATTCCCCTATAGTTTTCAATAGATGACCTAAATCCACTCTTATGCAAAGGAATTATAAATGACTTTTTTCCATATTGTTGGAAATAAGCCTTGCTTAAGAGATGAGTTAAATAGTTTTGTTAGGGGTTGGTATATATATTTGGCACATTTCTTAAGAAAGCATGAGGGAATCATATCTGGGCCGTAATTGTATGATTGTTCTAACATATTTAACTGATTTAAGACGTCTGCTTCGGAAATGGTAGGTGCGTTAATGACAGAAATCGGACATAACTTGTGCTGATGCGGAACATTTTGTGGAGATTTTGAAGAGTAATTGGACCTAAAGAATTCAGCGAACATATTAGAAATGGTGTGATTGTCACTGGACATACTAGACTTATATTTCATAGCGGTCGGAAAATTAGAAATCCTGCGTTTGGAGTTGACGAAACCATAAAACAATTTTGGATTACGTATAATATTATTTTTTACTTTATTTATATAATTACTATAACATATTTTGTTAAGTTCAGCAAATTGTCGACGCAATTTAGAATATTTTGAATAGTTAGCAACTAAACCAGTTTTTTTTTTAAGTTTAAAAGCACGAGATTTTCTATTTTTTAATTTACATAATTCTTTCGAAAACCATAAATTAGAACTAATTTTTTGAGTAGCAACACACTTCGGAACATATTTTTCAAATAAGTTTACAATAGTTTCATTAAAGTGGGAAGCACTAAATTCAATATTGCCACTGTAATCTGGCCAAGTTTCTCTCTACTCGGCTTGCACTATTGCTCTCTGAGAGCACTCGTCAACAACTCGGTATAAGGGAACTGTGGGACGGCATTTCAAACTCCTTACGTACAGCTGCAACCGAAACCATTGGTTTTCGGAAAGTGCAAAAAACAGCTGGTACGACGAGGAGTGCCGTGTCGCAGCGGAGAGAAAACAGACTGCCTACCTCGCAATGTTACGATCGACCACTACACGTGCGGGATGGGATAGATACCGAGAGTTGAAGAGGGAAGCGAGACGCATTTGTAGACAGAAAAAGAAGGAGGCCGAAATGCGTGAGTACGAAGAGCTTGACAAGCTGGCCGAGAGGGGTAATGCTCGAAAATTCTACGAAAAAATGCGGCGCCTTACAGAAGGTTTCAAGACCGGAGCATACTCTTGTAGAACCCTCAAAGGTGATCTAGTCACCGATGCCCAGAGCATACTTAAATTATGGAGAGAACACTTCTCCAGCTTGCTAAATGGCAGTGAATGCACAACACCAGGAGAAGGCGAACCCTATTCCCCAATCGATGACGATGGAGCAGACGTTCCATTACCCGACCATGAAGAAGTTCGAATAGCAATTGCCCGCCTGAAGAACAACAAAGCGGCAGGGGCCGACGGATTGCCGGCCGAGCTATTCAAACACGGCGGCGAAGAACTGATAAGGTGCATGCATCAGCTTCTTTGTAAAATATGGTCGGACGAAAGCATGCCCAACGATTGGAATTTAAGTGTGCTATGCCCAATCCATAAAAAAGGAGACCCCACAATCTGCGCCAACTACCGTGGGATTAGCCTCCTCAACATCGCATATAAGGTACTATCGAGCGTATTGTGTGAAAGATTAAAGCCCACCGTCAACAAACTGATTGGACCTTATCAGTGTGGCTTTAGACCTGGCAAATGAACAACCGACCAGATATTCACCATGCGCCAAATCTTGGAAAAGACCCGTGAAAGGAGAATCGACACACACCACCTCTTCGTCGATTTCAAAGCTGCTTTCGACAGCACGAAAAGGAGCTGCCTTTATGCCGCGATGTCTGAATTTGGTATCCCCGCAAAACTAATACGGCTGTGTAAACTGACGTTGAGTAACACGAAAAGCTCCGTCAGAATCGGGAAGGACCTCTCCGAGCCGTTCGATACCAAACGAGGTTTCAGACAAGGTGATTCCCTATCGTGCGATTTATTCAACCTCCTTCTGGAGAAAATAGTTCGAGCTGCAGAACTAAATAGATAAGGTACCATCTTTTATAAGAGTGTACAGCTGCTGGCGTATGCCGATGATATTGATATCATCGGCCTCAACACCCGCGCCGTTAGTTCTGCTTTCTCCAGACTGGACAAAGAAGCAAAAGAAATGGGTCTGGCAGTGAACGAGGGCAAGACGAAATATCTCCTGTCATCAAACAAACAGTCGTCGCTTTCGCGACTTGGCACTCACGTCACTGTTGACAGTCATAACTTTGAAGTTGTAGATAATTTCGTCTATCTTGGAACCAGCGTAAATACCACCAACAATGTCAGCCTAGAAATCCAACGCAGGATAACTCTTGCCAACAGGTGCTACTTCGGACTGAGTAGGCAATTGAGAAGCAAAGTCCTCTCTCGACAAACAAAAACCAAACTCTATAAGTCACTCATAATTCCCGTCCTGCTATATGGTGCAGAGGCTTGGACGATGTCAACAACTGATGAGTCGACGTTGCGAGTTTTTGAGAGAAAAGTTCTGCGAAAGATTTATGGTCCTTTGCGCGTTGGCCACGGCGATGAGCTGTACGAGATATACGATGACATTGACATAGTTCAGCGAATTAAAAGACAGCGGCTACGCTGGCTGGGTCATGTTGTCCGGATGGATGAAAACACTCCAGCTCTGAAAGTATTCGACGCAGTACCCGCCGGGGGAAGCAGAGGAAGAGGAAGACCTCCACTCCGTTGGAAGGACCAAGTGGAGAAGGACCTGGCTACGCTTGGAATATCCAATTGGCGCCACGTAGCGAAAAGAAGAAACGACTGGCACGCTGTTGTTAACTCGGCTATAATCGCGTAAGCGGTGTCTACGCCAATTAAGAAGAAGAAGAATCTGGCCAAGTTATTTTAGAAAGTTCATAATTAATCTTCTTAAAATTAGCTTTCGCAAAGTTGAACCGAAAACAAAGGTCTTGTGTATTATTATAAGCAAAGTTGCCTATGATTTCGATGTTAATTTCCAAAGCAGGATGATACGTGTCCTCTGGCCGAACTAAAGGATCACATCGGACAACAGAGAACATTGAAGCGTTATCGACGTAAACTAGATCTAAGAGCTTACCAAATTCATTAGAAATTAAATTAATTTGGTTAAGACCCAACTCCGACATTTCATCTAAGAACTCGTTAAAACATGAACGAGTACTAATAGGGATGGTGTGATCATCAATAGATTTCCATGATACGCACGGTAAGTTGAAATCTCCCAAAACAATCATGGAATCAGTATCATTAACCATTGAGAAAACATTACTTATTAATGTAGCATGCTGCACATATACAGATATGTCAGAGTGAGGCGGTATATAAGACAATGTTAAGTAGATATGGCCACTATTAGCGCAAATACGAATGCACTTAAATTCAATGAAGTCTGCATACGGAACATCGACTTCTTCAGATGGAAGTGAAGAATGAACAGCAAACAAGACGCCACCTCCTTTTCTGTTGAGCCGGTCATATCTAAAGATTTCGAATTCGCTGTTGAATATTTCGTTATCAAAAATGTGGGGCTTTAGCCAAGTTTCTGTCAAAGCAATGATTTTAAAGTTGCAATGAATGCTATTTAGATACAAATCAGTAAGTTTTGTATTAAGCTCTCTAACATTTTGATAATAAACAATCAGCGAATTATTGTCAATTAGTTTTTTGCATCAACGGGATTTCTTGGCATTTTAGTGATAACTACAGGGGGCTTTTCACGTTTGTGCTCGAATTCGCGCACAAAGACCCCAGATGGCCAGAATGAGTTGTCAAGTATCAATTGAAAATTGTCAGCGGATACGTCGATCTTAAACGAGGAAATATCCTTGTTGTATTTGAAATTAAATTTACGGATGTCTGTATCTACCGTTTTTAATTTCGACGAGATGTAACTGTTTATATCCTCGACTGTGGTATCCGCAGCAAGTCTCGAGATAAAAATTGCTTTTTTCCGCGGTATTACCACTAAGTTTTTATTAGCTGACTTGGAGGTATTTGGAGGCGGATCTTGAGAAGTTTTCCGCTTACCGTATTCAGTAACAGTTTTCTCTGTGTCCTGAGCAGACGGAACCTTCTCTCCTTGAGGACGAGGGGATGCAAGATTTATGAGGTCAATAGCGGGTGGGGGCATACTTTTTAAGAAAGATACAGTGGTATCTTCATCAGACGGACGTTTTCGTTTAGATTCTCATCCCGAGTATTTAGGCATTGAAATGATTGAAACAGCGTTTCATAATGCCTACATTTTTCAGTAAGGGTTTCAAGCTCTCGACCAATCTCCTTGAAACCATTGCGCGCCTGCTTAAAAACTTTAAACAATTCAATTTCAGTTGGTCTGCATTTCAAGCAAGACCAGCGCAAGCCCTTACTGTCAAGAATGGAAATCAAAATCCTACCTGTCAGTCCAGCACATTTAAGATGGGCAAGCCCATCACAAAGCCAACAAGAAACATAGCGTTCCGACTCGCTTTTCACAGAGCAGTTCGGAAAGTTACAAGTCATAATGAACAAAAACAGTATTAAACAAAAATATAAAAAATGTTAAATAATAAAAGTAAAAGCGCGATGACAAAAATATTTATAACAAATGAATGCAATAAAATAGTTAGTTATCAAAGATAACAACCAATGTAGCGAGCAGTTTGAGATGCACTGTAACACACGAAAAGTAAGAAACTCGCGATCAGCTGTGGACAAATATGGAAATGAATAAAAACAAGAAAGAAATTTAAGTAAGCAATATAAATTAACACTAACAATTGCACTATTTAAAATGTAGCAACAAAAACAAATTGAAAATGACTCGGCACAATAAATTAAAATTAGCCAGAACAGAATTAAAATAAAATCAATTGCTTCACTAGCACAATATAACACTGATACTTATCTTAAAAGGTCACTTAATACAAAAATTTTCACAATAAAGTTTTAAATATAAATTAAATAAATTCGCCAGAGCACCAAAATTACAGCTGAGCACGAGAAGGGTTGCCAGAGATTATTAGATTTACAGATGATTCTCATCAACCACCCTTATGAGAAGTGTTTGGCGGGATAAATTGCCAATTAATACCATCGGGGCGTACTTTTTGTACAAACCCAGATGAGACTTGTTTAATAAAATCCACAAACTCTTTTTCAGTGGCTATTTGGGCTCCAATGAAGGTGCATAGGTGCATCGTGTAGATCTTGCACATGAAAATGCATTTATTTATTTTAGGCTTAAGACGGAGAATATTGAACTCTTGGCGGACTATGTGTTGCATTAGGTGATATTCAGCGTGAATCATAAGTAAATGGATATAACTGAGACGCAACGTGGCAAGTTGGGACTTATTTGATATAACTTGAGGATGGCGTTCGTTAAGAATTGGAAAGCCTACCATTCGCACAAAGCAGACCTTTCGTGTCCAAGAATGGGTTGAGAAATAAGAGTGAACTCCCATTATCAATGGCCTTTGATACTCTTAATAATGAGTTGATGCGATTAAAGCGACCTTTGTCTTTTAAAGTTCTGGGTGCGTCAATGTATCGCATAGGGGAAGTTTTGGGGAACTTCCTTGTCTTTAATTTTAAGTCGCTCTATGAACTTTAGCATATAGGCGACAATTCTAAGGGCATGAAGGAACGATGAAAATCCTTCAAGGATATCGGAATCAATTTTGTAAAAGGAGTTGATTTTTCGACTTTCAAATGATTTGTTGCAGAGATGTATTCTTTATTTCTTCATGCTTAACTGTATCTGCACCGTGGAAATTAACTTTACGAGTAGTAGGGCTAGGGCTCGAGGTGGACTTAGCGTTTTTAAAGGAGTCACCTTAGCCTTCGCTACGAATAAGTGGCTTGTGGTCGCGGTATCGCTTTGTGTGCGTCCATAGATAGTGGCACAGTATCACTTCTCCCGGTGGGACTTTATATTTCCAGTGGGTTGGCAGATCGCGGATAGCCAAACGGCCTGTAGTAGCAGGTTAGTTGCGAAATAAGTTTGAACGAATAAGCAATCCCCGACGAGAAGCGGCGGGAGTGGAGGTTGCGGTATAAAAGCCAACAAGACCGTTGAAACTCCTGCGACAGTGGGCGAATCGACACCGCCCCTTTGAAGTATGTGTCTCCCGCAGAATGCAAGGGCACGTTGTGTAAAAAAAAAAATCCAGGTCTAGCGCAAGCCACAAAGCCGTAAGCCACCCCCACGGCCCGATGCTATAGTCATAGCGCGCTCTGGAGATATGTCCTATAGGGACATCCTTATGAAGGTGAGAAAAGAAGAAAATCTGCAGAAACTCGGAGAAAATGTATCGCGTATTCGGAAGATAGCCAAAGGAGAAATATTGCTGGAACTCAAAGAAACCCAAATGGAAAGTACGAGCGAACTAAAGGGCGAAATAAGCAAACTGTTAGGAGACCAGGCACAAATCAAAGCACTTACCCATGAAGTCATAGTAGAAATTCGGGACCTAAACGGAAACACAACCAAAGAGGACATTTCGGAAGCTATACGGAAGCAGGTGGAAAAACTAAATAATTTTGATGTGAGTGCGATAAAAAACCTCAGGGCGGCATATGCGGGTGCACAGGTAGCAGTAGTAAGTCTCCCTGCACTGGAAGGAAGGATACTGCTAGATGAGCGAAAAATTAGGATAGACTAGGTAGTCTGCAGGTTAAGAGAAGAACCTAATTTAAAAAGGTGTTTCAGGTGCCTGGAATATGGGTATCTGGCAGCAGCATGTAAAAATTCGGACGACAGAAGCAAGTGCTGTCTGAGATGTGGCGAAAAAGGGCACTTCGCACAGACGTGCGACAAGGCTCCCTCTTGTTGTGCTTGCAAGAGCAGGGGAAGGGAAAATTCAAGCCACCAAATAGGTAGAATAAGATGCCCTCTATATCAGGAAGCATATAAAAAATTCAACAAATGAAAGTTATCCAGCTAAACCTGAATCATTGCGAAGCTGCGCAAGATTTGCTTAAACAAACCGTCCTTGAAGGGAAGGTGGACGTAGCAATACTGTGCGAACAGTACAAAAACGTAGACAACGCCACATGGGACTCAGACACCACCAGCAAAGCTGCCATATGGTCATGTGGAGGCAAAACTTTCAAGGAAAGCCACTATTAGGAAAGCCCTACTTCACACGAGCCAGGATCTGTGAAATCAACTTTTATAGCTGCTATATACCACCGAGTGTCCCACAAGGCGCGTTTGAGGAGATATTGGATGATCTGGTGCAGGAAATCCTAACAACTACGAATAACGTGGTAGCAGGCGATTTTAACGCATGGGCTGTGGACTGGGGAAGTGTTAGTACTAACAAACGAGAAGGCGCTCTTTTCAAGGCCTTTTCATCGCTCGAAGTGGTGCTATTAAATACTGGAAATAGGAACACTTTCAAAAAAAATGGTCGCGAATCCGTGATTGACATCACGTTTGTTAGTAGCCCGTTGGTACGATCAACAAGCTGGGAAGTGTCTGACCTCTATACACATAGTGCCACCTAGCCATCATAATGGAGATCGGAAAACCCAGGAGTGGTATATACACGCACGCAAAGACGGTACAGACAAAAGAATGGAAAGCCGAAACGTTCGACGAAGATGTCTTTCGACTTATGCTGGATGACAACATTGCAAATGTGGCGCTAACGCTTACAGACAGCCTGCATACTGGTGGAATAGTGCAATCGACAGCCTGAGAACTGATTGCAACAAAGCCAGGCGTTCCTGCCAGAGAAGACTGAGTTCACCAGAATACGAAATCCTGCACGAAGGATTTAAAAAGAAACGCCGTGAGCTCAAGAATCTATTAAAAGACGCAAACTCTCTTGCTTCAAAGAGCTCTGCGAAAATGCCGATGAGAATCCATGGGGCGATGCGTACAAAGATGTGATGACAAAACTCAAAAGCAGCAAAGGAAGAACACCAACCTGTCCCACCTTACTGAAAAACATCGTGGAAACACTTTTCCGTACGCAGAGGAACGAAGGACCTATACTATCAATTATATCCACGGTACTAGACGCACCATTGGTCACCGACGATGAAGTAATGGATGCAGCCAAAAGGCTTGGAAGCACCAAAACACCGGGTCTGGATGGAATCCTCAACAAGGTCCTGAAAACAGCTATAACTCACAAAGCGAGTCCCTTTTCAGAGCTCTTTACCCGCCGTTTGCGAGAAGGTGTCTTTCCAAAAATATGGAAGAAGCAGCGATTAGTACTTTTGCATAAACCAAATAAACCGGCTGGAGAACCAAGCTCGTACCGCCCGCTCTGCATGCTGGACACGCTTGGAAAAATCTTAGAAAGAATAATATACGTACGACTGGAGAAGCATCTGGAGCAAGAATGTCCAGCACTCACCGAAAACCAATTTGGTTTCCGTAAGCACAGGTCAACCAACGATGCAATGCGATCACAAAAGTGACAAACGTGGCAAGCAAGGCCATCGAAGGAACGAGGTGGATGTATGGTACAATAGAATACTGCGCAGTCGTAACGTTTGAAATTCAAAAGAACACCAAAGTATTTGTTGAGAATTATCTCCAAATACATTTCGAATAGGCTGTTACTCTATGATATCGATGATGGACCAAAAGAGTACAGGGTGATGGGAGGAGTACCACAAGGCTCAGTTCTGGGTCCACTGCTGTGGAACGTGTTATACGACGGAGTGCTTCGACTTCCATTAGAAAGAGGGGTTCAGATTATCGGGTACGCTGATGACATCGGTATAGTGGTAGGAAAAGAAATAAACCACGTAGAAAGCTTATGTGAAGACACCGCTTTAAAAATAAAGAGCTGGCTCACGGCAAAAAGTTCCAACTAGTATCCCAAAAAACGGAAACAGTGCTAATTACCAGCAGAAAAAAAGTAGAAAACGCTACTTTTAATATTGATGGCTAAAGTATAACGACTCAGCAGTCATTAAAATACTTAGGCGTTTTAATAGACACGAGACTTAACTATTACATGCATATTGAAAAAGCATGTGCAAAAGTGACGCGAATAACGGTGGCCCTATCGAGGTTGTTGGCCAATATTGGAGGACCAAGCCAGGGCAAACGAGCACTCTGGCTAAAGTCAGTCAGTCGGTGCTAATGTACGCGGCGCCCATATGGGGACTAGCAAGCCGAGTCATAGCGGGCATCATACCACCGGACATAATGGCATTAGAGATCAAAAGAGTCTACGAGAAATCAAGAAGCCTTGGGAGGCGTCTTACAACAGCTGAATGAAGTAAAGAAATGGAGGAAAGTTTATGTGAGTGGCAGAGGTGCTGGGACATGGCAGAAAATGGAAAGTGGACATAAGTATAAGCTAATCAGAAAGGTGAAAACATGGGTGGAGAGGAAGAACGGTGATTCTGATTACTACCTGACGCAATTCCTGACCGGACACGGATGCTTCCGAGTGTACCTCTATAAATATGGTCACGATAGCGGGACGGAATATTCATTCTGCGGAAATAACAGCGAAAACGCGCAGCATATTTTCTTTTACTGTCCGAAATTTGAATCACAAAGAAACGATTTGGAAATTATTATCAACGAACGTATGACCCCAGAGAATATCGTGCACCACATAATAAAAAGCAAAACCGTATGGAATAAAGAGAAAAATTTGTCCGCAATAGCCCTACAGGAACTGAGAAACAAAGAAAGGCAACGAAGTAGCTAGAGTAGAAGAAGTAGGGAAGAGTAGTCCAGAAAGGAGCCCCTGAAGAGCCAATGACCCTGGTCCTGCGAAGAAATGCTTACCGTAGGATTAGTGAACTGCAGTCGGAGTTAGGGTTTAGTACGTAGGTGTACTGTTACGCAAGTTCAGCATGGTAAGATCATCCACACTGGGCGTGGTCCCGAAAGAGGTGTACCCTTAGCGTGCAGTATGAATCGTGCATGCCGTCTGGGACTGATGGTATATATGAAAGATTCTTCCTTCGAAACAAAAAAAACATATCGCTTCTAAGAGGCGTCACATAGGTATAGTTTACTCACCGTGAAATTTGTATCTGCGAGATATCGTTAAGATTGGGCCCACTTTTCTAAACGAAGTGGTTTTACTTAAACGTCCCAGTTAATCCCATCTAGCCATAAGTATTGTATTTGGCTTGTTTTATAATTGGCAAAAGCCATGCTGCGTGGTCGAAAAGTTTTGGCACAGAGGATAGAATTTGGCGTTTTGTAATAGCGGATAATGCAGATATTGACTCAGTAGTGTATGAAAACTGGTCAGATACTTCGATTGAATCCCCAAGGTTTTTGTTGTACTTTCCTTTTAGAACATAAGGAAATAAATGTCGGTAAATGTTTTACTATATCTGGATGACTTTCTTTTTCAGTGGAAACCCTGCGGTTTTGAGTGCCCTTATACCTGTGATAAAAATTCGTACGTTGTGGAAGACTTTGATTTTCAGACAAAATATCGTCTACATACATGCATATACGTTTGTGTTTTTAGAACTGGGGTTACCAGAAGAAGATCTGACTTTGTGTTTCGTCAATTCGTCAACCACAGTTGACATAGAAGCCTACTGTTTTTAACTAAAAGTCGGGTGGTGGACTTGTGGGATATTTTCTGAAAATAATTCGTTGAAAATCTTTATCGTCTTTATGTACGACTATTTGTCTATACATTTTTTCAACGTCCCGTTGAATACGTATTTGAAGATACACCAGTTTAAAATAAACAGCGTTAGGTCTGGTTAAAGCGTGGGTCTCGTAAATAAAATGTCTTTAGGGAATTTCCCGAACTGGTGTATTTATACGCATTAAAGGTAACTCTTAGATTTGTGTTTTTTTGCCTGGCTTTACTACTGCGTGAAAGTAGTAGTTGAAAGTAAAACGAGTAGTATTTGCTTTGTATAATTTTTTTGCCAGGGCTGACTTCTTCCATATAATTCTTCAACGACCCTATCATATTCTGATTTCAGCTCGCCTTTTTTAAGTAGGTTTTTTTCCATACTTAAAAACTGTTGGATAGCAGAGGTGCGGAAATAACCTTATATGAGTGTGTAGGGAAATTCTGGCTTAAGTGGTAGTCGTACGACGTACCGGACATTATGTGAATAATTTGTAAAAATCCTCACAACATCGATCTTCAGGGGTTGTGATTGATATGGGGGCGAGTTTTTCTAACTCCCAAAATTTTCTTAATTGCGAATTGAAGTATTCGTTGGAGATTTCCTCAACTTGAGTAGTCATGGTGGCAACTGGTTCCGTAACTAGTCCACTAAAAATAGTATTTTGTGCCAGAAGTGGGTTTAAAATTTTCTCAACACTTTTGAGCATTATCTGTGGTAAGAGATCGCTACCTAATATAAAATCTATTTGAGTGGATGTATTGCAGTTGCGAAAACTTTTCCCAATGTCGGTTATCTACATATATGATAGCTTGGAAGCGCAATTGTTAATTGCGGTAAGACAATCGCTTCTGCTTGAATGGACTTATCCGTTTGAGGGGAAATTAGGGTAACGGGGCAAATTTTATTGGAGTTTTGAACTCCTCTTCTGCCCATTGCCGTAATTTCGAAGTTGGCTAGATGCCATAAATGATCGTTGTGATCCTTGGTCTATTAAGGCCATGAGCTTAAACAGTCCTCCTCGTTGTTTGGTGGAGACGATTGCTGTTGGTAGTAGTATCCTACTCTGATTTTCGCTAAGTAGCGTTTATGTTTTTAACGCCTTTAAGTGCTTCTTGGCAGTTTTCTAGATATTTTATTGCAGCTGAACCTGGTGCTCTTCTCTCATTTGCGCTGTTTGGGGCAGAGCTGGAAAAATTTGTAATATGGAACATCGAATGATGTCGTTTATGGCAATAAACGCAATTAAATTTGCTTGCGCATGTGATAAGCAGTTTGTGCAAAGTCTTTTTGACTTTACAAAATTGTTTCGGTCAATTACATTCAATTTTTTAAATTTCTCGCAAGGTCTAAGTTTATGCCCCCCTGCATAGTTCGCATGAAGTTTCTTTGAGCTGTTCAGATGTAAACGTTTGATTTTTGAAGAAGCTTCTATCAAGGTCATGGAGAATCCCTTTTGGTTTAGTTATCTTTTTATCTACCCTTTCCGCGATTTAGTCCTGGGTATATAGAAAATCTTTCATTTGTTGCCAAGTGGGGCATTTTTTCCTTGATGAGAGAGATTGCATTGCATCGCCTATAGCAATAACGATTTTCCTGGTAATGCTACAGTGTTTATATTTACCAGAATTGGGTCCCAGTTGTTTGTGGGAATGTTTTGTGTCGATAAAACTGACAAACATTTGGAAACAGTGGATTCAAGTTTGATATATTATTCTCTTGTTTCCTTTTGAATTTTTGGGCAGTTCATTAATATCGTTATTTGCTTATCTAACAATATTCTTTCGTTTTCGTGTCTTGATTTCTGAGCTTCCCAAGCCATACGGAAATTGCCGTCATGTAATGCGAACTGTTTTACGATGATGCCTGCTTGACCTTTTGTTTTGTATGAGAGATGATACAATTTTTGTGCATTTGATAATTTTGGATAGTTTATGTAAATATCAGTGAACTTGTACCGGAAGGACGGCCATAACCAACATGAAAAATTTCAGTTTCACATGCGGGCACCTTGCGGTGGATACCCGAACTTGCCTCTTAAATTTGAATTTGTGGCAGCTCTATTATCGGATGTGAAGTAGGTGCAATTGCTTTAATTAATTTTAACTGATCAAAAATCATTGTTTTTATATCTTCAAATTGATCTTAGCAGTTTTCATACTTGGCGTAAGCCGAAGATTTAAAATTCTTTGCTTGATCAGAGTCATCAGATGCTACTATTGCGTCATAAGAAGCTTGAAAACGTATCCAAAGCAGTTCAGATTGTCCTTTTTAATTTCTAATGCCAATTCAGAGTTGTTCTGAATAGGTGTTATTATACTGTCACTCTCAGCAATTAATTCACTACATGCTATGTCTTTCCTCTTTTTTGTTTCATACCTCTTGCTTCGAGCGTGTAGCTTCTGAGGTGTACATGCAGTGGCGTAGCTAGGGAGCGCGAAGGGGTCCGTCGCCCCGGGCGCAACGTCTTGGAGGGCTGAAAAAAGATCTTCGCTGTTGTTTATTATAAAAGATAAAGAGTTGTACACTCACAATGTAATAATCTGGATAACAATGAAAAATTTAAATTTTTACTCGAATACTCTTCAGTCTTTGAATTTGTATTATATCTTTTGGCTTATATCTTTCTTAAAAATAGTGATAGAACTTAAAGATGCACTTTTCTCGCTTTGTCTAGCGACGTGTCACTCTCACAGTTCCCATATGCTTTGAATGTAACAAATACTTTTATTTCTCCAAATTTTCAAAAATAATATTTAAAAACTCCAATTCGGGCAAAAACTCCTGCAAATTGTGTCAAACGTTTTTAGTAAGATGTCTTGTAAATTTACTATCAATTTCCTCAAAAACCGTATTGTGAGAATTTTGGAATTTCAGAGTTTGCGTGGCTTCTAGTTCCTAAATTTTATATACTTAATATCGAAGATATTTTGTAAAAATTCACTTTTGGTCGAACCACCTCATGAAACTTGTAAGTAGGTAGATAAAGAGGGGCGGCAGAACATCCTTGGCCTCGGGCGCCCGAAGTTGTAGCTACGCCACTGTGTACATGGACTTTTTTCGTCAGAAATCATCTTTGGAACTTTTGTAGCAAATGAGTTGTTTTAGATTCTTTTGAGTCTGAGCTCATTTAAAAAATGTGACCAATAAAATAAAAAAATTCAATAAAAACTTTATTGATAGGATAAAAAGTTTCGTATATACATACGTATGTATATGTGATGCAAGTAAGAGTTTCAAAGAAAATCGATAGGACAGTGAAATTTTTATATATATAGATGACTATACTATGACAAAATTACTCGTTTAATTTCAAGAAAAATTTCGTATATACATACATTATGTATGTGTTTGGACGGGACTCTTTTAAATTAATAAGAGTTTTTCAAAGTAAATAAGTGAAATACGCTTATTTCGTATTTTATTGAATTTCGATTCATTTTTATTCAATTATTTATTAATAATCGCAAATATTTTATTATAATTATTTTTTTACTTATACGAGTATGTATATAGTAGTATATACATTATATTTTGTGTCCGCATGTCCTATAGGGTATGGCCATAAGTGGATCTTTTGATTTTTGTCCTTATGCGCATATGAGAGCTGGTTTAGGGATATATGTATATACATATGTATTACGCTTTAATGTGTTTTACACAACCCTGCGTCTGTATGTACATATGTATGTATGTCCGTAGTACGAAGAAGCCGCGAAAAGAAAATTAACAGACCGCAGGTAATTCACTTGTTTGTAGATATATATACTATATATGAAAATATATTTATATAAATTGTAGTTATTATATGTTGTTAGACATATACAAGTATAACTAGTCATCTATATATATAAAAGAAAGTCGTGTTAGTTACACTATTTATAACTCAAGAACAGTTAAAACGGTTTGGCTGAAAATTGGTGGGGAGGTAGCTTAGACCCAGGGGACGGACCTAAGATAATTTTTATCTCTGTATGTTAAAAGTCAATACAATTCATATATACTATAATTATATTTCAAAGCATAAGCATACATATGTTCAAAATGCATGTAAGAACCATTTGAAAATTTTATTATTTCAAAAAAGAAATAAGTGAAAAAATAACAAACACAGACCTAATGCGGGGAACACTAATTTTCGTATGCAAATTAAGCTGATGGCGGCAACAGGGCCTAATTATAGAGGTAATTCGATAAGTGGCGGAGCTAGTACTTTATTGTTAAACTTTTAACTTCAAGATACAAACTGAACTTAAAAATATTACTGAACTGTAATTGAACCAAAAATCAGGACCCATAAGTGTCTGCTGCTACATCCGGTAAACCGAATCAGCATGCGCCAATAGTGGCTTGCGACATAGGCAAGTGTCGGGTTACCGCTGTTGGCCGCAGTAGCTAAACAACGTACTTATGCATTAGCTGAATGTTGCAATGTAAACAAAATGCATTGCATCATTCTTACATTTCATAAACGAAAAGTGTATTTTTGTACGTAAACATAAACTGCAGTTCTTATGTGTTAACTACTTCCCCTTCAAGCTCATGACCGTTATCGTTTATTTTGTAGTTGTTAATGACCGTCCGTACTTCCTTCGATGTTTGTCTTCCTTTATGATTTGCAAAACTAAGCTTTCCGTTGTTGGTAAAATTTTAGTTTGAATGAAAAAACGAAAATTCCTAGGCTAAATGAATAGGAAACTAAAAAAAATAGCGATCCCTTAGAGTTAAGCTACAGCCCCTGGCTTGAGGGAGGATTTTTTTTTGTCAATTACTAATATTTGAGGGGGTAAAAGATGAAAAAAAATTCAAAAATTTGTTTTGAAGCACCCTAATGGACAATATTCTCGGACTGGAGGACGTTAATTTTAGATGCTTCGGTTAAGCTAACTATGTGAGTTTCAACAGGGTGTTCATTCATAATTGATTTCTAATCATTATGGACAAAAATAGTGTGATTTATTTGCCTTAGCCAGTGTAATTGTGAGTATCGAGTTCGATATTTGACTTATTAATATGCTATTTCTTGCTAATAGTGCTTCATACAAACTCGGTGTTGCAACCATTTGTTTTTTTAGTTTTAATTATTTCGTTCATCGTGTCAGTAGATTAGATTATTACATGAGGATTGCACCGCTACCTTATGTCTATTGTGCCCTGAGTTAGTAAGTTTATTAATTTGTGCCTGTATTTGTGTATTAATAACTACCTGCCTATTGTTCGCATCAATTAAATTGAATTCGGACCACCTCACTTTTTCAAAATCTGAGGCATCAGGCGTGCCTGCTATTACCTTAAGTGCTGAGCCCGAGAAATCTAAACTTCTTGCAATTCTGTGGTGCACTTTTAGTACGGACAATAAATTTCTAATATGTTCTGTATCCACGTCTAGTAGTTTTCGCATGTGCGACAGAGGTAATAATTTGGTTAATTTTACCGTTTCCTCTACTATGTTGGCAAGGTCTGTTAAATTGGTTGAGTGGCTTAACTAATCACGTTGCTCCCATATCAGTACCTTTCCGTCATTTATCGGGATATGGTTGAAATGGGAGTAGTCGATAATCCGACCATGTGCTACTCCTAATAGTAATAGAATTGCAAGTCCGATCCTGTAAAAATAAAAAACGTCGAATGAAAATCGTTTGCGCTTAAACTATTAAAATGCTATTTTAGATTGTGAAATTTTTACTTGAAAGCAACCACTATTTAAGGTTGTTTTTAGGAACCACCCACTCTCTAATCAGAACTCGTTTCAATGGGAATTTATAGGCTTTTCTGTTGTTTCGATCGTGTAGGTCAACGTATTTTCGCTGTAAATCATTGCAGCGTCTGTATCTCGTTTTGTAAGGCGTTTACATTTTGCCGTGATAAGGCATACGCCACATAGTTTTCTTTGCCCGGTTTGTAGAACACTTTTGCGTTGTTTTCATCAATGAATGCCTTCCATCGTTTGATTTTTGGCATTCTTGTTTCTATCTGAGACGAAAAAAGTTAGGGGCTGCTGATAAGTGAAAAAATGTATTTCTCTTCCATAGAGGTAATTTGGCAAATTACCGAGAGCCCCGACAATAGCTAACAATTCTCGCTCATTCGTGGCGTAGGGTGTCTCGCTTTTCTTTAGCGTGCGTGAAACCATGGAAATGGGTCTGCCCCCTTGGGACAGGAGTGTTCCCATGCCATCTCTGAAGGCGTCAGTAGTTAGATCAAAGGGCTGGTTGAAATTTGGGTACATAAATATGAAATGTCCCGATGACAGGACATTCCTCAATCTTTTGAAAGCATTACGTTGGGATTCGTCAAACTCAATTGAGATCTTTTTGGACATATGCTTGCTCACCGAACCATTTTCTCCTTTGAGAATGTTGGTTAAGGGCCTTGTTATTGGTACGAAGTCCTTAATAAGCCCCATATACTAACTAACTTAACCCAGAAACGACAGCAGGCTGAACAGATTTTTCGCCTCAGCATACTCTTGTATTGCCGTGATCTTTTCAGAGTCAGTTTTAGCCCCGTTTCTTCTCACTAGAAAGCCCACGAATTCGACGCTCTCTTTAAAGAACTTAGTTTTCTGTTGTGCTACTCTCATGTTTGCATCGGCCAAGCATTTTAAGACCGTATCAATATGTTGGACATGGTCAGTTTCGTTTTTAAAATAGATTGTTACGTCATCTACATAAATCTTTCCTATGTGCTCCCTCAGGATGCAATCGATGGCTCTTTGAAAAATCCTTCAAGTGTTTTACAAGCCATAAGGAAGGCGACAAAATTCATATTTCCCACCGTTCACTACGAATGAAGATTTCTCGCTGTTCCGTTAGATAATTTGGTGAAACCCGGATTTTATATTTAGAGTCGTAAAAAATTTTGCCTTTCCTAGGTTCGCAAGGCATTGGGATATTTGGCATTGGGTATCGGTCGGCTATAGTTCGTTCATTTAGCTTCCTAAAGTCGATTACCAACCGGTTTCCATTACTGCCAAGGTGTTTCGGGTCAACAACCAAGACTGGGCTGTTGT
>NW_026089624.1:19584612-19659481 GCF_024586455.1 Bactrocera neohumeralis
ATCACTTTTTGGGAGAACAAAACAAAACCGAGGGTTTTGCAACTGAGACGTTCCGCCTGTCGCACACGCATGTGACGCAGGAGTGTGTTTCCTCCGATTTATGCCCGCTACTGGACTCAGCAACGTAGTGGCAACTCTCCAGCAACTACAAAGATTACTAGGCTGAATATTCGCCTAAGGGGGCCGGGATGGCTAAATGAGATAAGCCGCCCAGCCCCCTAATGCCACTACATGAATACACCACCACCACCAATACACCACACACCCAGAACCTACATTCCACAGGACCCACACATCAACACTACCCACACGCGAGAGGACATCCACACACGCAAACACATACCACACGGTATGTGAAAAGGGTCAACTAAGAAGTTTAAGAGCAGTTTCGTTTTGACCTACACACGGAGCTTACGCATCGCCGCTTGACCTCGCGCCTTTTTCGCTCATCCGCACATTTCTTTAACATTTCGATAATTAACATTAACGTCTGCTTGTTAATTGTACCTTATTCCGGCAATCTTGTTCAAAGAGCCTCGATTTACATACTACACGTTCGGTAATAAGAATAATAAATTAAGAATTTCATTAAAACTGATTGATTACTTTTATCCCTTAACCGAGTGGTTCTATTTGAAAGTGAAAGTGAAAGTGGTAAGTGTGCTAAAAGATAAAAGGTGACTTGAACACTGCTGCTTTAAACAATGTTCTTTTAATATGACGTTCTCCTGTTCTAGTTCGTTACTAATATCTTCAACTAATTTTTGGGTATATCGGCTTTTAACGTTACTAAAATGAATAGGATATATATTTTGCATCATACCCATTATCCTTTCTTCTGTATGAATTCCATTTATAGCGGATGGGTTAAGGTATCGTTTCATGTAAGAAATCAATATCTGTTCGTTGTACTCTGGTTCTGTAATTTTATGTCTATGAACTGTTGGAAAAATTATTTTAAATTGATATGAAGATATTTCATCGATCTTGAAAAAAATTTGGTTTTTGAAAACATTAATTGGAGCTTCCGTACAAGGGATTAAATTGTGACTTGAGCTTTCATCGCTATGAATCGTAGGTGTGAGTGAATTTATTTGAATTGGTATCCTTGAAAGGGCGTCTGCAACTACATTTGTTTTACCAGGTTTGTAAGTTAGTTCATAGTTATATTCTTCTAAAATGGCTTTCCATCGCTTCATTTTACTATTAGTATTATTATGGCTTAAGGCATAGGTAAGAGGTTGATGATCGGTGATAATTTTAACTTTTTTTGAACCGTAGAGGTAATTTCTAAGTGAATTAAGTGACCATATTATACCAAGCATTTCTTTCTCATTGGTAGCATAATGCTCTTCGCCTTTACTTAAAGTTCTCGATATGAAAGTAATTGGTCTACCGTCTTGCGATAGCACTCACCTAATGCGAAATCTGAGGCGTCGGTCGTTAGTTCAAAATCTTTATCGAAATCTGGCTGCGCTAAAACTATATCCTTGGATACTAAAGTATTTTTCATTTAATTAAATGCTTCTAAGGCCTTCTAATTCTATTTCTATTTTCTTCGTGTTTCGTTTGGAGACATGACCGGCTTCTCCTCTTAATAGTGCTGTCAATGGTTTAGCTACTTTTGCGTAATCCTGGATAAATCGTCGGTAATAACAAGACATACCTAGGAAGGATCTTAATTCTTTGAGAGTTTGTGGAACTGGAAATTTAGCTACCGCTTCTGCTTTTTCTTGGTTTATTTTTATCCCATTTGAACTGATTACATATCCTAAAAATTCTACTTCCTCTTTAGCGAATGTGCATTTGTCTAATTGGATTTTCATATTTGCCTTTTCTAATGTTTGGAATACTAACTCTATATTTTTAAAATGCACTTCTTCACTTTTCCAAATATAATTACATCACCAATGTAAACGTAGCATCTTACTCCTATATGTTGTCGTAGGATATCGTCTAGTGCTCTTTGGAATGTGGCCGGAGCATTTTTTAGACCGAAGGGTAAGCGGAGGAATTCATATTTTCCGTTGTTTACGGAAAATGCGTTTTTTTCAATGTCTGACTCGCGAAGTGGAATCTGATGGAACCCACTTTTTAAGTCAATAACAGTAAATAGTTTATTGTTTCCCAGATTTGCAAGGACTTCATTAATTTCTGGTATGGGATATTTATCGGGGATCGTAACAGAATTAAGTTTACGATAATCAACGACCATTCTATACTTTTTTTCACCAGAGGCATCTGACTTTTTGTTAACTATCCATATTGGGGAGTTGTATGGAGATTTCGATCTCCTTATTATTCCATTATCTAAGAGGTCTTCAATTTGGCGTTCGATTTCGTATTTTAATGCCATCGGATACGGGTATGGCTTGGAGTAGACGGGGGTTTCGGTTGTTGTCCGGATTTCACCTTTTACGAGAGTGGTGTAGGTGAGTTTTTCATCAGGATCAGAAAAAAGGTTTGGGCATTTATCAATAATATTATTAACTTTGTTTTGTTGTTGTAAAGAGAGAGAGAGAGAGAGGTATTGATTGCCACATTATTCACTTCGTGTGATATTCTTTGCTCTAACCTTATATTTATAAAAAAGACAAATCGTCATCAAATTTTGTCGGTATGAATAATTGCTTTTAGTTCTTTAAGTGTATCGTTGCCTACTATGCCGTGAAACGACCTTAAAGTTGGCAATATGAAAAATTGTATTTTCCCTACTGTTGGTCCAAAAATGTCGACAAAGGTGTGGTGGGTAATTTCGATTGTCCCGGGAACTGATTTTACTGTAAAGGGCTTTTCGTTCAGAATTGGATTCCTAATTCTAGTGGATTGAATGTAATTCTTATTGGATCCGGTATCAATAAGAAAATCTATTGTGTCTCCGCGCCTTGTTCTAAATTCGTAATAAGGCAGCGAAGACGGCGCTAATCTAAAAAATTAATAGTATCAGGCTCATTTTTACCTGCATTATCATAATTGCTATGGGAATTGACACCGTTCGGGTCTAATTCGACTGCGTTAGTAAAAAAATTTCTTTGTATTTTGCTTGGAGGGTGAGTCAGTTGTGCAGAGATAGGACGTTTCGGTGGTCGATTGTCCTGGAATATATTTGGGCTATTTTGATAATTAATTTGTCTTGACCGTATGGACTGGTCTACTTCCATTGGGGTCGGTGGTTTGGGTGGTAGGTTTGGTCTGTTATTAAAGGAGGTATTTTCTCTAGCAATATGGAGATTGTTCGGGTAATTGCTGAACCTCGGCATGAATCCTTGGTTATTTTGCATAAAGTTGGGAAAATGTTGGGGATATCGGTTTGTTTTTGGCGACCGAATGCCTGTTTGTCAAAATTTCGTCTGGGAATGGGAATACGTTAATTCGGGGTAAAAAGCTCTGCTGTTATTGAAATTATTAAAGTTGTTATTGAAATTATTAAAATTGTTATTTCGGGGAGGTCGTGGTGGTGGTTGGATATTGGGTTTGTGTGTATTGTTCGCATGATTTATTCTATACGTCATATTGTCAAGTTTTTGACATAAATGTTGTGCTTGGAGCAAGGTTGTCGGTTCTCTCATGCTGAGAAGACGAGGTAAGTCGCCATTTAGTCCTCTAATAAATGTGTCAAAGGCTTTATCCCTATATGAGTTTGTCATAGTCCGTATGGATTCGTCACTTAACTCGAGACATGAAATTTTGTCTAATATAAGTGAAAGGTGTTGGTAAACTTTTTGGTAGAAGGTTGCTATATCGTCGTAGCGTTGAACCAAAGTGGTCATCTGGTATTCGAGGGTACCTATGTCCCTTTTATCCGAATAATGCATCATAAGGCATTTTCGAATTTGACTCCAATCGAGTGGAGTATTGTATGATTTTAATGCGGTGTCGGCATCGCCAATTATCTTATGCCTGATCGTATGGAGTATCGCAAAGTATTTAGGAGTATTCTTGACTCCCTCATAAGCTTTAAAAATTCTGTCTACGCTCTTCCTCCAGGAGTTTAACCATGTCCGGAATTTTATCTAGTTCGTTTATGTTATTCGCGTTCAGTGTCACATTGTGGTCGGGTTCGGTAAAGTCAGTAATATTCTGAGTACTCATTCGTTCGAGTACTTCTCGAACTATTGTCGTTATGGAAGTTGGGTTAGGGGTGGGAGGGTTTAAAGGATGGTTGGAAGGATTTATAGGATGGGTGGTTTGCCCATAGTCTATCCTCATTTGATTTAATTGTTCAATTAGCTCTTCAGCTGTATCCGGCATTATGATAATCTTTTCTTTTAAGCTAATTAGTTTTTAAAAAAAAATTTCTTTGTTATAGTACTTTCTTTGACAATATTAGAATCTTTTTGCAAAGCTTACGTTAATTTAAGGCTTTTTTTCCTTTTTTTGTGTCGGATAATTAATTTCTTTCAATTCAAGTTTCGTTTTCTTTATAATAATAAAATTCCTTATAATTTATTTTTTTTCTTTTTTGTGTCGAATAATTATTTTCTTTCAATTCAAATTCCGTATTCTTTATGATATTCTTTACAATAGTCTTAAAATATGATATTTTATAAATCTTACATTAGGTGTTTCCAGCTTTCCAAAGGATCTTATGATGCGCTCCGGGGTTGTCCCTTTTCTTTACCAGTACTGAGGTCCCTCGGCGTTTATTGATCCCACGTTGTGCGTTGTAGCCGCTCGGTAGCACAGTATTTATTGTATTTTCTGTTTTCACGTAGCCTTACTTTTTATTTTCAGGCTTTTTTCCTTTTCTATTCACAATCACTACCGTTCGTCACTCGCGAAGCCTTACTTTTTGGTTTTCAGGCTATTACCACTTACGCGCGCTGGTCCCTGCTCGGGCGCCAGTTAAAAAACGTTTAGTTATTTTTACTAAAAAAAATGTTTTCTGGGAGCTATGCTCCTTTATTGAATTCCACTTAAGAACTAAAATTTACAATTAATTATACTTAACTCTAGACCTATGTTTGCCGCTGCAACGGGTACGGAGTTTGCTGACACTGCGCTTCCCACAGGTTGGCACCTCGCTGACGCAGCGCTTCCCACAGGTTGCCACTACACGTGTCGCACTCTCAGCGATTTAGTGGTGTCATATTATATTACTTCGTATCATATAATACTTTTTGAATGTATGGGGTGCTAACTTTTATACTCTAATTTATGAGCTTTCTTTTATACTCGTATGCAATGATTTTCACATTTTTATGAGTAACTCTCATATTACAATTTTGTTGCGTATCATTGCACTTGACTGTATATACTTTTTATTTAATTTATTGATTACATGTGTATTTTTATGTATTAATGTATTTGTGTCAAAAATGTAATGTTCTACATATAATTCAATCCTAATGTAATAAGACTTTCATATTCATATATTTATGAACACCTGGCCAACCCAACAGATCTTCTTTTTTCAAAAAGTACTCCAGATATATTTTTAAAGTGACTTATATTTAAACATTTTATACATGGTAAAACCATAAGTAAGCTTAACAAAGTAAATATAAGCTTTTTATGTTTCTTATTTTTTAGTTCGAGTCGACCGATAGGAAAAGGGTAAACAATGTGCATCGCTCTTAACGATGTACCATTGCTTATCCTTACATTTGCAATCTTGACTTAAAATGGCGTTTTCAATTCGTCCTCTCTTCCACTGCAATGGTGGAATATTTTGTTCTTTAAAAAGTACCAATGTACCAATGTCAATATTTTGAAAAGAAACTTGGCATTTACTTCTTTTTTGTGGTTTATTATTTTTCAGTTTTCTATCTAGAGTGATTAATCTTCCTTTTGCTTGTGAAGAAGAATTTCCTAAGCTTATATTTTCCTTTTTGAATGGAAGCCTACAGTAAATTTACTATGTGCAGAAAATTTTAAATTATTCCGAGAGTGCTTCTCGTATTGTGTTTCTTTTTTGGTTTTATTAACACATCTTTCAAGGGATTCTATTTTCCAAAACTTTTTCGTTGATTATCTGGATTTTTATCTAAATATGTTACAACACCACAGTGAGCTAATTTGGAGCTTATGTTAGTTGATCTGTATATCAACCACCCAAACACACTGTTCTGGAGTTTGTAATAATTTTTTCAATAGTTATTTTTCCTTCTTTTAATAAATCAAAAAATATGCCCGCATCTAATAGTAAATCAATTTTACCTGGAACATTAAATGAAGCGTCTGCTAGTTTTATATTCTCTGGAATTTTTTTAACTTTAATGAATTTTGTGTGAACATGAGACACAATATTTTGTACCATAATTGTGGTTAGTAGGACATGTTTAGAATCACTTTTTAATCTTCCACTTTTTGTATTTTTAATTACCGTGCTTTTTGCCTTAAAGGATTTATGTTTGTGGAGCCATAAATGTTGGTTTCCTTGACATGTGAGGCAACTTTCGCCTTTACATTCCTTTATATTGTGCCCTGTTTTAAGACATTTGGTGCATAATTTGTTTTCATTACTGCATCCCATTTGTCCTGGGAAGAAAGAGCTTCAAATTTATAACAATAAAATATATTGTGTAAAGTATTACATCCCATTATGCATTTAAATTCTGCATTTTGAAATTTTGGTAATGTTTTTGAGACTTGTGCTGCTTCTAGTGCATTCCCTTTATGCTTTAGAAACGACTGTAGTGAATTTAAAGTAGGTATTTCCTTAGGGGTTTTAAGGGAATTTTCTAATTCTTTAGTTGTTGCCTATTTTTTGCACAAGCGTATAGTTTAATAAAGCTTGTAACAAATTATCAGACAAACTGAGGCTTTCCAATGCTTGTGTACTTTCAGGAATTTTTTCTTGAAATTTTCGTACACCAAAAGTAGTCTCAGTCACTACTGGTGCATCTAAAATTTGTTTGAAACAAGCATTTGCTAGTAACCTTTTATTAGTAAATTTTTCATTAAAAAGGTTCCAAGCAACTGAAAAGTTTGGTGAGGTTGAAGGCAGATTTGCAATACAATTTGCAGCCGATCCTCTTAATTTTTTTTTAAATACATATTTTATACTTGTCTGAAACATTTTGAAAGACTACGAGTTGCTCAAACAATACGTTAAAAGTTTGCCACTGAGCGTAATCTCCTGAAAAAATGGGAATGTCAACTTGAGGCAAAGTAAAATTGGCAGCATTTTTTTGCTAATAGATTTTAATTTGAGTTTATAAAATCTATTTCTTATATCATAGAATTTACTTGTTAACTCTTCATTTTCGTGCTAGCATAGTACCACGAGTTTTTTCTATTAGTCTCTATATGCTGTCTAGAGAGCATTTTTCATTTATTTCGCAGTCGTCAATATTTTTTTCTAGTTCTGTTAATAAGAATTGAAGCCTGCGAACTAAACCAGGATTTGGAGGGCATTCCATTTTCCTGGGAGCGCTATTTTCTTGAATTATAGTAATCAATTCGCTTAACTAGGCGTACGCTATCAAATAATGCGTACCTACCGTCCCTTCTACATCATTTTTATTTTTGGGATCTTTGGACAAATCTAAATGGTTTCGTTGAAACTCTGACCTGTTTTTGTCCAAACTATCTTGGAGTTTTTCTAAATTTCCTAATTCTTCATTTATATCCATACTCATGGACTTAAAATGAAGTTTTTGCAGTTCTTCTGCTAATTTTATTTGGTTCTTCATTTTCCCAAAAAAAAACAATAAATAATTGTATATGAAATAAATAAAAAAATGTTCTTACCTTGGTAGGATGTGATGTGGTTTATTGCAGAAAAAATGCAAGCTGCCAATGAAATTTGTGAAGTTTACGGAGACGATGCTGAATCAGTTCGTATGGCACAACAATCGATCACTTCCGGTCGAAACTTCGTTTTTTTAATATTATAAAAAAAAAATATATATTTTTTTTAACACACTTTTTCACCTTCACTTCAACTTTTTTGTTTTTTTTTTTTAATTTTCACTCGCTTAGGGGTCACCAACTTGTAAAATCACAATGCGAAGGGTTTAAGATTTAAAACAATACTTCGCTCTGGTTGCCCAGAGCTACTTTATTTATAGAATTTCTTATCCTAATTCATGTATGCACCACATGCAGAGTGCATACACAAATCTTAATACTAATCTACTGTACATACCTACAGTATGTACACATATATTAAACAAAAGTGTTCCCAATAGCATATACAACTATTTGTTATCTATTATTAGTTTAGGATCATTTGCAATCCTTTACATTGCATACATTAAATACTACAGTCTCTAATCAATATACCCGAAATGAACATTTATTTCAGTGATAATTGAAATAGGTATTTGTAAGTACATGTTTATGTTTAGGGCTGTATTTGTATTTGCTAGCGATAATGCACGTAAATATTTGTAATATGATATCTGTTTATATACAGATTTCCAAAGAAATCTTATTTATAATTGAAGCCGTTAAGAACTGTTCAGAAATCTGGACAGGGTTCTTTCAGAATCTTGATCGGCTCTCCAATTAGGGTTATAATTCATTCGTTGCCCGTAGTGCAATAGATAAGATCAATCTCCATAGGGGTTTCCGCGTGTAGATGAGGTGAGTTGTGTAACGCAAGTGTCCTTTCACCATTCTTTCCCAATTGAGTTGCATCCATCCTTATGTAGAAGGAATTTTCAAAAGAATATCGAGCTTCCATGCTTCATTTCTTCCAATTCTTGAGGTAATACCTACATACCAAATATATCTTTTGATAGCGACGAAAACATGGTATCACTCATTGGCTTCCGCAACCCATAAACAAAAATCCTCAAGTCATCTTGCCTATATTTCTGACAAAGTGACCCTATCAGATCCTTTTTTCCCTGATTTAACACAATCGTTTTATTTATTATCATGGCCAATTTCTTCTCAACTTCGTCGTAAAACTCAGCAATTGCCAGTCTTCCCTGTCAAAGGGGCATTGTCCATTAAGGTGGGTCGATTCTGGACTTTTTTCGATTCGGGATTTCTAATAGTGCGGAAAAGTTGCCTTAGTACTTCCTGATTTCAATGCAACTTTTTGTTTTGAGATCGGATTGCATCTTCAACCCCAACTCCGGCCTTGAAATTTCGAAAATTCGCCTAAAATCGTGAAATTGTCTATCTAGCGCCTGAAATACGCATCTCATGGCAAAATGTATAAAACAAAAGTTATTTGTCACGTCGTTTGCTACCGAAATGGTATATGTGACCATGGCCGTAGAACGAACCGTTCCCGAGAAACGAGCGAAAAGGCGGCGCGCCATTGCTACCGTTTGGTAGTCTTTTGAACTAGTATCGT
Source organism: Bactrocera neohumeralis (assembly GCF_024586455.1). Taxonomy (NCBI): domain Eukaryota; kingdom Metazoa; phylum Arthropoda; class Insecta; order Diptera; family Tephritidae; genus Bactrocera; species Bactrocera neohumeralis. Next base: position 19,593,869 of record NW_026089624.1, read on the forward strand.
AGTTTTCGAACAATTTAGCAATTTTTTAATGACTATTTAAACACTGATTAGCAATTAAGCTGTGGGGCACATATTAAAGTTTGATTACTCTAAGAAAATTACAAATTTAGCGCTATGTGGCATATTTAAAATATTTTTTATTAACTTTAATAAACCATTTTTTGTACAATGATCCCTGAGTACTTATATTTGAAAATTACAGAATAACTTGGCCAATTATCCTTTGCTACTGTGATTGGTTGCCCGGCTTTCTATTCCCTACTTTTGGCCTTACTGCCGCTATTGCAATGAACTGCACCTGATGGTGTTTGCTGTGTATACAACTGGTAAATTACTGCTGCGTTAAATTATGAACCGTTGTGTTGTATTGTAGCGAAAAATTGCAGCGTAGCCACTGTATTTTAATTCGCTGAAATATGTCCATGTCATCTCATACAGCTCATCATTCCATCGAATGCGGTATTCGCTGTGGCCAATGCGCAAAACTAATAAGACTGTGTAAACTCACATTGAGCCGTCAGGATCGGGAAGATTTTATCAATCTACTGTTGGAGATAATAATTCGAGCTGCAGAACTAAAAAGATAAGATACCATCTTCTATAAGAGTCCATAGCTGCTATCGTATGCCGATGATATTGATATCACTGGCCTCTACAACCGCGCCGTTAGTTCTGCTTTCTCCAGAGCGGGTAGGGAAGCGAAGCAAAGGAATCTGGTAGTGAACGAGGGGAAGACGAAATATCTCCTATCATCAAACAAACGGTTGTCGCGAGTGAGTGGCAATTGAGAAGTAAAATCTTCTCTCGACGAATAAAAATCAAACTCTATAAGTCACTCATTTTTTCCGTCCTGTTATATGGTGCAGAGATCAGATGACAACATCTGATGAGTTGACGTTACGAGTTTTCGAGAGAAAGGTTCTGCGGAAGATTTATGGTCCTTTGCGGATCGGCAACGCGAATACCGCTTTCGATTGAACGATGAGTTGTATGAGATATACGACGACATTGACGTAGTTTAGCGAATTAAAAGACAGCGGATATGCTGGCCAGGTCATGTCGTCCGATGGGATGAAAATACTCCAGCTCTGTAACATTTATTGTATCGGGTGATTTTTTTGAGGTTAGGATTTTCATGCATTAGTATTTGACAGATCACGTGGGATTTCAGACATGGTGTCAAAGAGAAAGATGCTCAGTATGCTTTGACATTTCATCATGAATAGACTTACTAACGAGCAACGCTTGCAAATCATTGAATTTTATTACCAAAATCAGTGTTCGGTTCGAAATGTGTTTCGCGCTTTACGTCCGATTTATGGTCTACATAATCGACCAAGTGAGCAAACAATTAATGCGATTGTGACCAAGTTTCGCACTCAGTTTACTTTATTGGACATTAAACCAACCACACGAATGCGTACAGTGCGTACAGAAGAGAATATTGCGTCTGTTTCTGAGAGTGTGGCTGAAGACCGTGAAATGTCGATTCGTCGCCGTTCGCAGCAATTGGGTTTGTGTTATTCGACCACATGGAAGATTTTACGCAAAGATCTTGGTGTAAAACCGTATAAAATACAGCTCGTGCAAGAACTGAAGCCGAACGATCTGCCACAACGTCGAATTTTCAGTGAATGGGCCCTAGAAAAGTTGGCAGAAAATCCGCTTTTTTATCGACAAATTTTGTTCAGCGATGAGGCTCATTTCTGGTTGAATGGCTACGTAAATAAGCAAAATTGCCGCATTTGGGGTGAAGAGCAACCAGAAGCCGTTCAAGAACTGCCCATGCATCCCGAAAAATGCACTGTTTGGTGTGGTTTGTACGCTGGTGGAATCATTGGACCGTATTTTTTCAAAGATGCTGTTGGACGTAACGTTACGGTGAATGGCGATCGCTATCGTTCGATGCTAACAAACTTTTTGTTGCCAAAAATGGAAGAACTGAACTTGGTTGACATGTGGTTTCAACAAGATGGCGCTACATGCCACACAGCTCGCGATTCTATGGCCATTTTGAGGGAAAACTTCGGAGAACAATTCATCTCAAGAAATGGACCCGTAAGTTGGCCACCAAGATCATGCGATTTAACGCCTTTAGACTATTTTTTGTGGGGCTACGTCAAGTCTAAAGTCTACAGAAATAAGCCAGCAACTATTCCAGCTTTGGAAGACAACATTTCCGAAGAAATTCGGGCTATTCCGGCCGAAATGCTCGAAAAAGTTGCCCAAAATTGGACTTTCCGAATGGACCACCTAAGACGCAGCCGCGGTCAACATTTAAATGAAATTATCTTCAAAAAGTAAATGTCATGAACCAATCTAACGTTTCAAATAAAGAACCGATGAGATTTTGCCAATTTTATGCGTTTTTTTTTTTAAAAAAGTTATCAAGCTCTTAAAAAATCACCCGATATAAGTCACCACAAGATATGTAAGTTATTACGCGGAATAAATACAAATTAAAAATAACCAAAAAGCTATAAAACAAATTTTTTTATTACAACTTGAAAGAAGAATTTAATCTGAATATTCGTAACACATAAAATGTAAGCCAAATTTCGCATTTCATGCTCACTTTACAGATTTATATAACACTAGTGGATCCGGCCACACTTTGCTGTGGTATTCATATAATAAATTATTCAAGTCCTAGTCCAAGGGATTGTACTCGAGGTTTAATTTTGAATATGTTCACAAAATAAATTTCATTGGAAAAAATTTATTTATTAACTTGTGTTTTAAATCTGTCAGCGACTTTCCTCTCATTTTTTTTTCTGATAGCAAGCTGATAAATGATAAAACTGGTTTTCGTGACACCCAAAACCGGTAGAGTTTCCTTTTCAAACGTCAAACTAGTAATTTGCAACAAGTTTGTCGATAAATTGTTTACTTTTTAACTCACCCTTGAATGCGATCATTGGATTGTTAATAAAAGTCCCAATTTAATAGCTATACACTTATTACTATTCACTATCTTAGCTTACAACCTCTTACTAATGTCAACTAAAACTAGAACGAGTCACTTTCAACTTGTCTTTGTTGCTACATTTTTAAAAAGTGCATATGCTAGGGTTAATTTATATTGCTTACTTAAATTTCTTTCTTGTTTTTATTTGTTTTCCATCTTTATTCACAGCTGTTTGCGAGTTTCTAACTTTTCGTGTGTCACAGTGCATCTCAAACTGCTCGCTACATTGGTTGTCACCTTTGATAACAAATAATTTTTATTGCATTTATTTCTTATAAATGTTTTTGTCATTACTCTTTTTACTTTTATTATTTAAAATTTTTGGTAATTTTATTTAATAATGTTTTTTGTCATTATGACTTGCAATTTCCCGAATTGTACTGTCAAAGACGAGTCGGAAGACTTTGTTTCTTGCTGCCTATGTGACGGGCTTGCCCATCTTAAATGTGCTGGACGCTCAGGTGGGATATTGGATTTTATTCTTGATAGCAAGGGCTTGCGCTGATCTTGCATAAAATGCAAACCGACAGAAATTGAATTATTTAAAGTCTTTAAGCAGACGCGCAATATTTTCAAACAGACTGGCCGTGAGCTTGAAACCCTTACCGAAAAATTTAGGGATTATGAAATATTGTTTCAGTCATTTAAATGCCTAATTGATCAAGAAGAGAATCCAAAACCTTCCTCTAAACGTAAACGTTCGTCTGATGAAGAGACCACTGCATCTTACTTAAAAAGAATGCCCCCACCCAACATTGACCTCATCAATCTTTCTTCCCGTTGTCCTCAAAGAGAGAAGGATTCGTCTGCTCAGAATACAGAGAAAGCTTTAACGGGACAAGGTAAGCAAATTTAGTTATACGCGGAAAATTCAATTCTCATCTCAAGACTTGCTGCGGATACCACAGTCGATGACATAAAGTGTTATATTTCGTCAAAATTAGAAACGAACGATACAGATATGCAAACCCTTACTTTCAAGTACGACAGAGATATTTCGTCTTTTAAGGTCGTCATATCCGCTGACAATTTTCCATTGGTTCTTGGCAGCTCATTCTGGCCATCTGGTTTCTTTGCGCGTGAATTTGAGCAACAAAAAACTGATTAACAATAATTTGCTGAGTATTTATTATCAAAATGTTCGAGGTCTTAATACAAAACTTACTGATCTGTATTTAAATAGCATTAATTGTAATTTTAAAGTCATTGGTTTCACAGAAACTTGGCTAATGTCCCACATTTTTTATTATGAGATATTCAATAGCGAATTTCAAATCTTTAGATATGACCGGCTGTGCAGAATAGGAGGTGGTGTCGTGTTTGCTGTTCATTCTTCAATTCCATCTGAAGAAGTCGAAGTTCCGCATGCAGTCTTCATAAAATTTAAATGCATACGAATTTGTGCTAATATTGGCCATATCTACTTAACTTTATTTTATATATCGCCTCAATCGGACTTATCTGTATATATACTGCATGCTTCTTTAATAAATAATGTTTTCTACATGGCTAATAATACTGATTCCATGACTGTTTTGGGCGATTTCAATTTACAGTGTATTTATATCATGGTAATCTATTGATAATTACATCATTCCTGTTAGTACTCGCTTATGTTTTAACGAGTTCTTAGATGAAATTTCGGAGTTGGGTCTTAAATTCAAATTAATTTAATTTCAAACAAGTTTGGTAAGTTCTTAGATCTGGTTTACGTTGATAACGATTCAATATTCTCTGTCGTCCGATGTGATCCTTTGGTTCTGTCAGAGGGCTCGTGTCATCCTGCTTTGGTAATTAATATCGACATAGTTATAATAATACACTGGAGGTCTTATTAGAGCTCACACCGCTGCATAAGGTGATCAAGCTAGCAGCAAAGCACACCATGCTGCTAATGTCAGCAGAAGGCTGCGGGAGAGGGAAGATAATGTCCTTCAGGCAGATGGACGCTCTAGCGGAGAGCACACCGCTGGCCCTCCTCCCAAGAGACGGCACAACAAGGAAAGTAAACTTCAAAAAGCATTTCAAAGTAACTCTAGGCAGTAAGAAGGAGTGGAACGATTCCACGCTGGAAAGACTGCTGGAAGACAGTACCATTCAGTGGTACACAGATGGCTCGAAAACACCGGAAGGCATTGGGGCAGGTATTGCGTGTCCGCGAACCAAGCTATCCATACCTATGGGCTGCTTCCCAAGCATTTTCCAGGCTGAAGTTCTTGCCATCAGTCAATGCGCTGAAATCAACCTCAGCCGCAACTATCGCAGCCAGCGCCTAGCTATTCTCAGCGATAGTCAAGCGGCACTAAAAGCGATCTCATCGTACGAGACCAAATCGCTTTTAGTAGAAGAATGCATAGGAAGGCTAAACCGCCTGTCCCTGTGCAACCGGGTGCACCTAATTTGGGTAACAGGGCATAAGGGAGTAGAAGGAAACGAGAAGGCAGACGAGCTGGCCCGCACGGCGGCAGCGTCCAAGATGTGGGGACCAGAGCCGTCCGTAGCAGTAGGACCCCACACTCTTAAGGAGCTGCTCCGCACGGAGGAGAGAGAGGATAGGGAGCGGCACTGGCGGCAGGCAGCAAGTATGCGCCACGCCAAGCTACTCCTAGGAGGATATAACCTCTCCAGGTTTAAGGAATTAATTAACCTCCCCCGTGAGAAATTCCGAATCCTCGTCGCAGTCTACACAGGGCACTGCAAGCTCAGGAAGCACCTGTCCAACATGGGCATGATCTCCTGTGCTAATTGCCGGTTCTGCGATCTGGAACAGGAAACACCAGCACACCTTATCCTAGATTGCACAGCAATCTGTGGAAAAAGGCTTAAGGCCCTGGATTCCATCTTTATCAGCAGGGATCACATCACCACACTAGCGCCCGGCAAACTACTGGAATTTTTCAGACTGCTGGGGCTTTGGGAGGTCATGTGATACAGGGGAGGGCACAATAGACCCTAGGTCGCGGTGCAGAACCTCAATAATCCTATCTATCTATCTATCTATAATAATACACAAGACTATTGTTCTCGGTTCAACTTTCCGAAAGCTAATTTTAAGAAGTTTAATTCCAAACTTTTTAAAGTAACTTGGCCAGATTATAGTGGCAATATTGAATTTAGTGTCTCCCATTTTAATGAAACTATTTTAAATTTATTTAAAATTTTTCATTCATTTCCGAAATTTGTTTTTACTCCGAGAATGAGTTCCAATTTATGATTTTCGAGAGAGTTATGTAAATTTAAAAAAATAGAAAATCTCGTGCTTTTAAACTATTTAAAAAAACTGGTTTAGTTGTTGACTATTCAATATAATTTAAATTGCGTCGACAATTTGCTGAACTTAACAAGATATGTTGTACAAACAAAGTAAAAAATAATATTATACGTATTTCAAAATTGTTCTATGGTTTCGTCAACTCTAAACGCATGATTTCTAATTTTCCGTCCGCGATGAAATATAAGTCTACTATATCCAGTGAACCTCACACTATTTCTAATCTGTTTGCTGAATTCTTTAGATCCAATTCTTCTTTCTGCTTTCCCCGTCGGGTACTGCGTCGAATACTCTCAGATCTGGAGTGTTTTCGTCCATTCGGACAACATTACCTAGCCAGCGTAGCCGCTGTCTTCTAATTCGCTGAACTATGTCAATGTCGTCGTATATCTCATACAGATCATCGTTCCATCGCTCAAAGGACCATAAATCTTTGGCAGAACTTTTCTCTCGAAAAATCGCAACGTCAACTCATCAGTTGTTGTCATCGTCCAAGCCTCTGCACCATATAGCAGGACTGGAATTATGAGTGACTTATAGAGTTTGTTCCTCGAGAGAGGACTTAACTTTTCAATTGCCTCCTCAGTCCGAAGTGGCACCTTTTGACAAGAGTTATCCTGCGTTGCATTTCCAGGCTGAAATTGTTGGTGGTGTTAATGCGGGTTCCTAAATATAAGAAACTATCTACAACTTCAAAGTTATGACAGTCAACAGTGACGTGAGAGCCAAGGCGCGAGTACGACGATTTATTTGATGACCGTAGATGTTTCGTCTTGCCCTCGTTCTCTGCCAGACCTGTTTGCTTTGCTTCCTTGTCCAGTCTAGAGAAAGCAGAAATAACGGCGCGGGTGTTGAGGCCGATGATATCAATATTATCGGAATACGCCAGCAGCTGTACACACTTACAAAAGATCCAGCAGCAGATTGAAGAAGTCGCACGATAGGGAGTCGCCTTCTCTGAAACCCCGTTTGGTATCGAACGGCTCGGAGAAATCCTTCCCGATCCTGACGGAGCTTTTGGTGTTGCTCAACATCAGTTTACACAGCCGTATTAGTTTTGCGGGGATACCAAATTCAGACATCGCAGCATAAAGGCAGCGCCTTTTCGTGCTGTCGAAAGCAGTTTTGAAATCGACGAAGAGGTGGTGTGTGTCGATTCTCCTTTCACGGGTCTTTTCCAAAATTTGGCACATGGTGAATATCTGGTCGGTTGTTGATTTGCCAGGTCTAAAGCCACACTGATAAGGTCCAATCAGTTTGTTGACGGTACGTTTTAATCTTTCACAAAATACGCTTGATAGAACCTTAAACGCTATGTTGAGGAGGCTTATCCCACGGTAGTTGGCGCAAATTGTGGGGTCTCCTTTTTTGTGAATTGGGCAGAGCTCACTTAAATTCCAATCGTTGGGCATGCTTTCGCCGGACCATATTTTAGAAAGAAGCTAATGCATGCTCTTTATCAGTTCTTTGCCGCCGTGTTTGAATTGCTCGTCCAGCAATCCATCGGCCCCCGCCGCTTTGTTGTTCTTCAGGCGGGTAATTGCTATTCGAACTTCTTCATGGTCGGGCAATGAAACGTCTGCTTTATCGTCAACGATTGGGGAATCGGGTTCGCTTTCTCCTGGCGTTGTACCTTTACTGCCATTCAGCAGGCTGGAGAAATGTTCACTCCACAATTTTAGTATGCTTTGGGCATCGGTCGCTAGATCCCCATTGGGTGTTCTACAAGAGTATGCTCCGGTTTTGAAACCTTCTGTTAGCCGCCGCATCTTTTCGCAGAATTTTCGAGCATTACCCCTGTCGGCCAGCTTGCAAAGCTCTTCATACTCACACATTTCGGCCTCTTTCTTCTTCTGTCTGCAAATGCGTCTCGCTTCCCTCTTCAACTCGCGGTATCTATCCCATCCCGCACGTGTTGTGGCCAGTCGTAACGTTGCGAGGTAGGCAGTATGTTTTCTCTCCGCTACGACACGGCATTTCTCGTCATACCAGCTGTTCTTTGCATTTTCCGAAACCAATGATTTCGTTACAGCTGCATGTAAGGAGTTTTTATATGCCGTCCCTTACAAAGTTCCCTTTATACCGAGTTGTTGACGAGTGCTCTCCGAGAGCAGGAGGCAAGCGAGTATAAAATCGTTCGGCTGTCTCTTGTGATTGCAGCTTCTCGATGTCGAACCTTCCTTGTGTTTGTATACGTGCGTTTTTTGCTGCACAGAGGCGGGTGCGAGTCTTTGCTGCAACAAGGTAGTGGCCCGATTCGAGTCGATTAGGGCCTCGGAGGGCACGCACATCTAAAACAGTGGAGACGTATCTTCCGTCAATCACTCCGTAATTGATCTGGTAGGTGGTTTTTCGATCCGGAGACAGGCAGATGGCTTGATGAATTTTCTTATACTGGAATCTAGTACTACAGATAACCATATTTCGGGCCCCGGCGAAGTCGATCAGACTCGATCTATTTGGGATGTTTCGTCGTGGAGGCTGAATTTATGAACCATAGTGCCAAAGATACCTTCTTTGCCCACCCTGGCACCCTGATATTTCGCCTTCTCACTTTAGCTCGCCTTCGAACGGCTGTTCTTAAGCTACCCAGAGGATCCTTGGTCTAAAACCGGAAGTCGTGAGCTACTTGAGCCATGTGTAAAAGAATCGTTTCTGGTCACTCCCAAGTGAATGGCGGTCAGAGAACTTTCCTCAGTTAAATATGTTAGAATTATCATTTAATTATGGCCCAGATATGATTCCCTCATGATTTCTTAAAAAAAAACTTTTCAAATCTTTTGAATAAACGTGATGTTCTTGGCTTCCAACCAATAACTCTAAACTGGTTTGCTTCGTATCATAGTAATAGAACTCAACAAGTTATATGTAATGATACTTTTTCTATCATAATCAATCTCCCATCAAGCGTTCCTCAAGGTAAACCAATTCTGTTCTTGTCATTTATTAATGACATGTCATCTGTTATTAAGTATTTAGGAGTTTAATTATATGCTGCGGATTTAAAACTTTTAAAACATATACTTTAAATAGTGTCACCTGTAATCAGACTTAAACAACCTAGTACAAACTCAATTTTAATCTTCATACATCTTCCACGGTTTTTAAGCTAAAGGCGCTCTTAGTTTTGCTAAATGTTGGTCTAAAGCAGTGTTTCCCAAAGTGGGCGATAACGCCCCCTTGTGGGCGCTGCAGGTGTCAAGGGGGGCGGTAAGAGAACCAGAAAGAAAATGGGGGCGTTGTGTAGAGGCCGAGGGGGTTCTTTGTAATTTTATTTAGCTAGGAGGCCTCTTAAACAACGACTACATGAGCTCTCGACTCTCAACAACAACTTGTGAACATCAACTAATATGAATCAAAAGATTGCTCAAACTCGGTTCTACATATATTTCTCTCTGCGTAGTTCATATATCTGTCCTATTTTCTTGAATATAGAAAAAATTAAAATCATGTCAATCGGTCGCTCTGTTTCATAACGGGGCATCTCGACAGGATAGAATTTATAGAATACTAACTGTCAAACGTATTGCTTTTGTCATTGCCAAATCTGTATGTCGGCATTTGCTATCATAATATAATCATTTGCGCAAAGGTGTAGAGTAGGTAGGTTCGAGCTTATGTAGAGAATGCTTTGAGCTCTTGAAAAATTATACCCTGAACAGGGTATATTAAGTTTGTCACGAAGTTTGTAACACACAGAAGGAATCGTCGGAGACCCTATAAAGAATATATATAAATGATCACTTTGTCGAGCTGAGTCGATTTGGCCATGTCCGTCTAACTGTCTGTCTGTATATATACGAACTAATCCCTCAGTTTTTAGGATATGGTTTTTAAATTTCGCAAACGTCATTTTCTCTTCAAGAAGCTGCTCGGCCGATATCTGACCACTATAATATATAGCTGCCATACAAACTGAACGATCGGAATCAAGTTCTTGTATGGACAACTTTCCTTCCTATATAAACAATGTAATATTTATTTTATATTCATTTGTGGTTTTGCGCGCAATAGATGAGCATTACTTACGCCTCCTTTACACTACTCGCGAAGTTAAACGTATTTCTCAAAGCGAAACAATGTCCGAAGTAAAAAAGAAGAGACGGCAATACTGTGCGGAATACTTTAAATTCGGATTCATTGAAAATCCCACAAATCTATCCTCGCCTTTGTGTCTTCTATGTCTAAAAACATTTTCGAATGAAGCAATGAAGCCTTCAAGACTGCAAGATCATTTGAATAAAATGCATCCAGATAAGAGAGACAAGAATGTTGCATATTTTCAAGACCTAGAGAAGAAGCATAATACTCAGCCAAGTGTAGCAAACCTATTTTCGGCGGCTGCTAAGCAAGATGATGACGGACTTCGAGCTTCGTACAATATCTCTTTGTTAATTGCTCAAAAAGGCAAACCACATAACATCGCAGAAGAGTTAATATTGCCAGCAATAAATTAAGCTCGATGAGTCCACTTTACCAACCAATGAAGCATTGTTGTTGTCTTACGTGAGGTTTATTAAAGATGAGAAAATATGTGAAGAACTATTATTTGCTAAAAATTTAGAGACAGATACAAAAGGCGAAACCATTTTCAATATATTGGAAAAGTTTTGCGGTGAGAAAGAGATTCCTTTGAAAAATATTATTTCAGTTGCTGCGGATGGCGCTCCGGCTATGATAGGGTGCCATAAAGGCTTAATAGCGTACTTAAAAAATAAAATTCCAGATGTCCTTGGTGTACATTGCGTTATTCATAAACAACATTTAGTTGCTAGAAACTTAAGTGAAAAACTATTTCAATCACTGCAATATGTCATCAAAGCAGTCAATAAAATCCGCAACAGCCTTTGAATGATAGATTATTTCATCAGCTTTGTGTTACTAATGACGAGGATTTCAACCGTTTGTTGTTTCATACTGAAGTTCATTGGCTATCAAGAGGCAATTGCCTGACTCGATTTGACAACCTGTTTGACTCTGTTATAGAGTTCTTGGAAACTAAAGATACAGAATTTCAAGACAAGCTCATAACATCAAAGAATGATATAGCTTACATGACAGACCTGTATAAATTGTTCAACGACATGAATCTCCAACTGCAAGGCGATAAACTAAATTTCATTAAAACAAATAACGTCGTTGCTGCTTTCGCAGTCAAACTGCTTCTACACAAAAAGAATCTGGGCAGACGTGAGTTTCACAATTTTCCGAATTTATCAGTATCATGCAGTAACGACGAATTGTTTGCCTACTGCCAACATTTGGAAAACTTCCACATTGACTTCACCGAACGATACCAGGACATTTTGAACTTGGAAATACTAGACTGGGTGTTGGATCCGTTTTCAAATGTCAACACAGCAATGTCACCTCAGCTGGAAGAAGAACTTATAGAATTGACAACAAACGAGGAAATAAAAATCAAGTTCAAAAACGGTTACCAAGAATTTTGGCTACAAAACCGGTCCCGCAATTGTACCCTGGATTGTGGTCAATCGTTCAACGATTATTGATAGCAATCCCATCGTCATATTTGTGTAAACGTGGATTTAGTGCTGTGACAACACTGCTTACTAAAAATAGAAATCGTTTGCTTGTTACCGAACGTTGCGACTTGCGACTGTTCTTGAGTAAATTAGAACCTGATATTAACAAACGTATTAAACAGCGTCAGATTCATCCTTCACATTAGTTTTTATATAAGGATCGATTATTTTAATTTTATTTTTAATAAAAGATTCTCTGTTTTATTACTATAAAGTTGCGTTTCAATAATCATTCTTATTGGCAGGTGGAGCCCGTAAGAGTTAACTTGAGACCTAAGCGCCGTTGTATGTTACCTTCTGCGCTCAGGTTTCAAGTTGCGGGTTATAATAAAAGTTTCGTTTAGAATTCTCCGTTAATATACATATATAGGTCACAATAATTAATTAATTTAATTTGAAGTTATAGTGGTTTTTAAATAGGTGAAAAAATGGGGGCGCTAAAAAAATATTTATTCTCAAAGTGGCCAGTAGACAAAATAAGCTTGGGAACCACTGCGTTAAAGGCTTAAATGTTTTGTTTGCAAGCCTGCTTGCTTGTCTGTTAACAAAAACAGGGGATATGCTGTTTTTGCCGATATTGATTTAGGTTTGATAGATGATATAAACGCTCGCTTTCATCTCCAATTGTCAATTTTCGACATGCTGTCATATACTTATATAGCGTCGGTTGATATAGTAAAAAAAAATTATTAACCGAAACTTGCAGAAAGCCTATTAAACTGCAATTATTTGTTTAGCACCGTACGTGTTTTATATCCATTGCCTGTATTCATACTGGTGCCGCATACAGAAAGTTATTGTTTTGATACACAAGTTTAAGCATAACTAGGACTTTTTTCTCAGGAACTATATATATAATTCATTATATAATATACTGTTCATACATTATTTTCAGAATCGCCGGCCGGAACGCACACAGCCGCTATTGGTCATCATTCTCGATAGGGCATTACAAATTTTCTTTGCCTTCGCGGAAGAATACTCCAGGTGTTCTTTAAATTTTAATTTGGAATCTAATATTACTCCGAGATACTTCAATTGCGGCTGCGAAGCTATCTTACACTCCCCTATGGTGAGCTCTATTCGTTCTTCTATCTTCCTAGTGCTTATGAGTAAAACTTCAGTTTTTTGCTCCGCCAGTTTCAGACTCGCAGAAGAGAACCATTGGTGTAGACCATTTAAGCACTCATTACATTTATTTCTCAGGTCGGCTAATTGTTTGGCCACTGCTACCTCCACGAGATCATCCGCATAAACTACTAGTTTCACGTCTGTTGGTTGCTGTCTTCTTAGCAGCCCATCATACATAAGGTTCCATAATAGTGGGCCTAACACTGAGCCTTAGGGTACTCCACTCGAGATAGAGTAGCTCTTGGTGCATTCCTCCGTATCAAAAATCAGCCTTATGTTTTTAAAATGACTCTTTATTATGTTTATGAGTTATTAAAGGGCCCGTATTTCATCCAGGGCTGTGATTATGTGTGCCCATTTTGCCGCATTCTTGACATCCAGGGTAATCAGCGCGCAGTACTTTATTGTGCCACCTTTCCGTCTTTTTCCACTTACTGCACATTTCGCAGTATCGACGACTTTTCGTAGAGCGTCAATAGTTTATCTCTTTTTTTATAAAGTCGTATTGTCTCTCTGATAATCCGCCGGCTTTTTGATTGCCGTCTTTTTCCAATCGTGTCGACATGCAAAGAGGTCATATGATGAAGGTTTTTCTGGTGGCTTTTTTGCAGTATCGATCGAACTTTCTAATATACACGTCAATGGTCTAAGTGTTATGGCTTCTTTAAGGGCTCTATTTGGTATACCATCTATTTCAGGCGCTTTCGAGTTTTTGTTTTCTTCGCAATAGCCAATAATTCGTCTTCTGTGACTAATAGGGGTGGCTCCGTAGCTTCGTTTCGTTTAATATAGGAAATGGAGGCATGTTTCGGGAATAACGCTTCGACAAAAATGTCCATAAATGATGCGTTCTTAGATTGCTGCGACTTGTTTTTGAATTTCGTCATACAAATTTTGTATGTCGTACCCCAGGGGTCTATGTTCGCTTCTTCACAAAGCTTTTCGAAACAGGACCTCTTACTACGGATAATGGCTGACTTCAGGATTTTTTTTTTGGCATTTAAATGCTTCTCTGAGGCGGATTTCGTTTTCCCCTCCCTGAAATATGTTAGTTCAATGGCCTAGGAAGTATAGAGCAGCCCCTCGCCCTAGGTGCATACTTATACCAAATGAAAGTTTGAAATCTCAGCTTTAATTTAAAGTAGAGGACATATAGCAAAAGTTTGCATAAGCACATTAAACATACAAAAAACTACAAAAAGTACGTAACGCGCACATTCTGTCGCTAAACGTATGTTAGCATTCAATAGCATGTTTACAACTTTTTACTTTTATTTTTTTTAATTGTTTACTATTCTCTTATTGTGCAAGAAAATAGAAATAAATTACATTTGTTTTATGTTAGTTATTCAGAATTATGCTTTAAAGATCATTTTTGTTTTAATAAAAATATTCTTGTTTACATAAATTTACGTTATTAATTTGATAGATAATTTTGTTGAAGGTCATTGACTTTGGGTTAGATAGTTGCATAATTTTTAATTTAAATTGATAGTGCAAGACATTGTTCTTATCTAAGTTGTGTTATGATCACTTTCTAATGTGGTTAGTTTAATTGTTACATTGTAGTGCCGCTTGTCGCCTGGCAGGAAAATAGAAAATAGTCTCTTGCATTATAATTATTTTTGTTGTCCAAAGCTCATAAGCAGCCTAATATTGTGAGCATAATTTTTGGTTGTTGTTGGTTTTTGGGCATTTTTTCCGTCCGCTGAGCCAAACCAGTTTTTGTTTTGCTCAAACATATGTACATTTTGTGTACTCGTGTACTTTTTTTTTTGCTACAGGAATGTTATCCGAAGAAGCGCAAGAAGCAATGAATAAGGAGTATAGAAACTGTAGGCTATTCCATTCTCGTAAAAATTCACGTTTTTCTACGAATTAAGATGTAATGCACTATTTGCAAATATAATCAGATCCTTATATTAATTCATTTAGAATGAGAAACAAATTGAAAAAATTAGTATACCATGATGATGTTAAAAATTATTGATTGAATGAAAAAAAAATATTGTTTTTTTTTTATTGCATTTCAATGGGAGGTGGGCGTTTTAGTGAGCGTGTTATTGTAATTTTTGCATGAAACATTTTAAATGATATAAATTACAGTAATATAGAATTTGAAGGTTGTATTTAATATATTTTAGAAAATATGGCACTTTTTATGATGAGGTAGTAAGGGTGATGGGGTTAAAAGTGGGCGAAAGTTCAATTTTTATTTCAAATAATGTTTGTAACTATATAACATTCTTCAAAATTGAAAGTTATACCAGTATAACGGACAATACTTTTTCGACTGTTGACAGGTGGGCGTAAATCTTCTCCTGAATTGTCTCAAAAATAACCTGTGCAAAATTTCAGAGCTCTACAATGACTCCTTGTATTTAATGCCGGCGTTGACTCACTTCCGCACAGCGGATACTAAATGGGTGGAGTCTTCGCCTGGTACCTTTGCCACACTCCAAACGCTCTTAAAGACGTCAGTATCAAATTCCTTTACATGCCAACTACGTTTTCGAAAGGTATTTCTCTGAAACAGTTCCCTTTCTTGGGAGAACGAAACTTCAGCGATTATATCCATACGGTCGCTATTTGTGTAAATATCTGACACCTTCTACTTAATATGCCTGCTAAGCGTATCGTTAGCAAACATTAGGTCTATTAAAGAACCCTTATTACCCTCTTGAAACGTATTTTTTGTTCCATTGTTTAAAATCGTGAGGTTTGTTTGACTCAATAATTCTAGAATGAGGTGCTGCTACTCCAAGCAGTAGACCATGCGTTAAAATCACCCGCTATCACTATTGACGATTTGTTTCTGGTCTCTAGAGACAGCTCCAGGAGAAAATATTCAAATTCGCTACTTGTTGCGCTAGGACGAGCATAGCAGCTTACAAAATATATACCTTGCATCTTCGCCTATGTAAAGCCGTTATGGACTTTTTGGAGCGTGATGAGAAAGCTTGTTCTTTGCAGGCCCATATTGCTGCCTTGCCACTTCTATCTTTACTCCAAGTGCTTTTCGAACGCTGTCCATATGGCTCGCTCAATAAGGCGACATCTATGCTCTCTTCTAGAACTGTTTGTTTTAGCAGGTCTTGTGCTGCAGCGCAGTGATTAAGGTTTAGCTGTAATAACCTCATTTTTTTCATTGTTTTCATCATTTGTACGTGCTTCGGACAAGTCATAGTTAAGACGGAGTGCTCTCCTTTGCAAAGCATACAGCTCGGGGCATTTTTGCACACCTTTGCTACGTGCCCTACAGCTCCGCAACGTGTACAGAGGGAAGACCGGTCAGTCTGACTAACCATTTGTGTGCCATATGACCCAGTTGGAAACACCTAAAACATCGGGTAATGGGTGAGTATTCTCGGAGACGACAGATAGACCACCCTATCTTCACTTTGCCGAATTTTAGTTCAGTTTTAGCGTCCTGAGCGCGCAGACAAATAAGAGCTATTTGTGTGCCACATCGGGTTTTTCTCATGCTTTTGACGCTTGATTTCTTCAGGTTTTGGATCCCACACTCTTTTTTTAGTGCCTCGCAGATTTCTTCTGGTGTTGTAATTTCGTCTAAGTCCTTACACACTATTGCAACGTTATGGGTTTTGGCTGTATCAGCGCCATTTTACCCACCGCTCCCTCTAAGACGGTTTGAAATGATTCGGTTCTCTTGTCTGCCTGATTTTTCAACTCGATCAGTAGGTCTCATTTCATCGTCTTTCGTATGTAGGTCACGTTTAATCCCAACTCTTCAAGACCGCTGTCGCTTTTTATCTTCCGGAGAATATCAGCATAAGACGCACCCTCCTTTTTGGTTATTATGATGGCGTCCGGTTTCGTTCTAATTTTCTTCTGAATCGGTTTCTTCTTTTTTACAACATCCACCCATTTTTCACCTGCGCTATGTTGACTCGTAATATTTTCCTGTATTACTTTCGTGAGCTCTCTGGTCATTTGTTGCACCTTCTCAGTAGCTTTTTTCGGTTTTTCGTGGGGGATAGGTCTCCGGACGCTTCACGCTGCCGCTTTGGGGTATTCATCTCTATCAAAATATGAGATAGCTGGGTTGCTTTCTCAACCATAATTTTTTTCCGGTTTCTCGGCTTTTTTATACAGTCTCATTAAGCTAATCAGTAAATCGCGCATAGCTTGATTTACGTGCCTTTGACCAGCCATCATATTTTCCAACTCTTTAATTTTGCAACCCAGCTTGTTAAAATGGTCGGAAGATTCATTATTTAGTGAATTCTCTTCACTTTTGCTTGCTCGGTCAGCAGTTTCATCACTAAATGTTGATCGAGCAGCGGTGGGTTCCCATTTCTGCCGTTAGGAGGCGTTCTCAAAATTTTAGAATTCCTCCGAAAAGGATTCTCTGGTGTGCGTCCCATACTATTCTCAGTGATAGTCTGGGTACACCTGTCAATCAGTATGTTCAATCCCTACCTTACTTATATTTTCAATGGTTATCAACGCCTAACCCAACAGCAAAACGAAAAGGGAGAAAACGAAAACGGAGAACAGCCGATGAATCAAAACAAAACGGCAGATTAAAAAAATATGTGTACGTTTTGATATGATTTGCTGTTAGTTGGGGAAATGGAAAAAATTAAAACTAAAAAATTTGCAAGTTTGCACGAAAAAGGACAGGTATATATGTACATATGAATTTTTGTTTAAAACAATTTGTAATTAGCTATTTCTCTAGACCACTTGATTCGTCCGAATTTCCGGTAAGTCCCAAGGCAAAATCTAGTGTGCTGTCACTGTGAAAACTGTGATTATTCCGCGAATAATCCAAGAACGTAAAAAAACACTTCCGCTTCACTCAACACTATAATACATAATCACATACGCGTGTGCATACATACAAACGTGTCTTTATTTTGGAAAATTAGTGGTGGTCTAAACGGTGAGTGCGGAAGACATACATGGTCCTTCGAGCCATAAAGAACGGCACATTGGAAACATAAGAAAAAAAAATAAGTGGAAACAAAAAAACAGTAAAGTGAGTGAAAGAAAATACATATGTACATATTCAGGGTTTGTCGCAAAAGAAACAGAACTTTTTAAATATAACAATTTCTGGTGGCGCCACCTATTGGTGAGTATATGAAATAAAAAGTTTGATCTCTTGTTGACATTCCGCAAAAATTTTAAGACAATGGGATAACTACAATCGGTGTTATCGACCAAAAAGTGACAGCAGCTTTTGGTCATCGGTTGTAAAATGCAAAGAGCAAATATTAAATTTTGTCTTAAACTTGGGCAAACGTTTACTGAAACATTTCAAATGATGAAAAAAGTTTTTGGTGATCAGTGCCTATCTCGTAGTAATGTGCATGAGTGGTTTAAGCGAATTCAAGAAGGTCGTGAGGATCTCTGTGACGATCAGAAGTCGGTCGTCTTCAGAAGTCAAAAATAAAAACAATGCTGATTTGTTTTTACGATTTCGAGGGTATGGTACACCGAGAGTTCGTCCCACCTGGCCAAACGATTAATGCTGTGTTTTACCTTGGTGTTATGAAGTGTCTTTTGTCACGCATTCGTCGTGCTCGACCACAATACCGTGAGGCAGGGTCCGGCGCCTGTTGCACGATAATGCGCCGTGTCATCGGTCGACGCTTGTCACTGATTTTTTGACAAAAAACTCCATATTTACCATTAATCACTCACCCTACTCACCTGATCTGGCACCCTGAGATTTTTACCTATTTGGAAAACTTTATTTGCCCATGAAAGGACGCTGGTTTCAGGACATTTCAGCTATCAAAAGGCGACGACCGATATTCTCAAGAGCATTCCGAAAAATGACCTTAAACACTCATTTGAAATGCTAATTGACCGGGCTAAACGCTGTATCGAAGCACAAGGAAACTACTTTGAATAAAAAAATAAAACTTGAAAACTTTGAAAAATATTAGTTTTTTGTTGTTTTTTTTAACAGTCCTGTTTCTTTTGCGACAGACCTTGCATATAAAGAAATAATAAGAAAGTGTATAATATATACAAAAAAGAAATACATGTACATACCTATATACAAAAATTGACAAAGTGTATAAAAATTGAAAAATAAATTTCAAAAAAAAACCTAAAAGTTGAAGTGAAATTAAGACATACCTACTGTGCAGTGGAGTGCATAACAATACAAACACAAAGACTGTAAAAAATTAACATGTAAAACAACAAATCAATCTAATTTCCTATAAAAAAATAAAACGGGCGAGAAACTCAATAAATATAAAACAACTTAAACTTAATACAAAATTAATTAAAAGTAAAGTCAACAAATTGGAATGCCGGCCTAGGAGCGAAACATCAGGAAAATCAGAGTGAGTGTATCTATTCCACTTTTGTTTTTTATTATTATATATATTAATACAATTCCTTTAGAATTGGTTTTTTGAAAGTTTTATTTCCCTTGGTAATCCCAAGGGCAGCCGGTCTCAGCGGAAGAGTTGAAATAACTGACTACATAAGAGCGACGTTAGCGTCTAAATACCAACACTACTTTGTTCTGTAACTTTAGTTGCTGCACGTAATTGCCGCGTGACTTCTTAGGATGCTTAAAGCAACTGTTTACCCACCCTTGCTGTCTTGCGTTTATTTTGTTGTTGTCACGCGCAAGGCTAAAAGTGTTCGATCAGCATAATGGCCGGATGCATACTTAATGCGGTATTGAGTTCTTATTAACGTGTAAAGTTGTAGACGCGCCGTCAGCGAATTCGGTGCAAGTGATATTTTTGGCGGATGTTTGGTTACCTGCGCTAACTACTCCCACTCTAGAAGTGAAAGCGTCCCCGGTTTCTTTTATGATGTTCTTCAGTACTACCATATTTCTTCGTCGTTTTCACAGAAATATTGCTATACTCATAGCTGTGGCAATTAGGATTAGGAGCAAGGCGGTTCCCGATTGTATGGAGCGGGTTTCAATAAGATTCTGTAGGTGCGCTATGTGCCTGAGGCTTTTTATATTAACTCTTTATAGGTGTGGGAGTGATAACAACTCGATATGTTCTGTAAAGTTAACGTGCTGCGCGGGTACTGCTTCAGGATGCGAAAGTATTACCTCATTCCAATTGCTATAAACGGTGGAGTTTATCGTAATTTCGCCTTTGAATGTTATCAAAAAGGTTCCTCTAGCTAATCTTGTCAAATTTTCATTTTTTATTTCAGCGGGTTGATCATTAATTAGAATTACGCCGTTATTCTACTCCTCAAGAGCGGGAACGTGATCGGCGGATTTGGATTTGCATTCTGCGAAGTGCTGGTTCAATAGTTGTCGTACACAGGGACTTTCTTTCAAGGGTTGGCAGAAGTTTGCTATTATTGCTTCCTTGCAATTATAAAGTGAGATGTATTCTCTGTTGCATTCGGCAATAAGATTTGTAGATTTGGAAATAATCTTTCCTTCCTGTATTACGGGCAGCAACTTTACTTTATTACAAACTCTAGCTATTTTTGGGTATTTAATAATGAAATAAATAAATTGTGTATTTTGAAGTATCTTAAATTTAGAAACAGAAAGTATGTCAGCTATACTGGTACTTGAAGAGAGCTCAGCAGCTAATATATTATTTATTTCCATGCCATTAAACAGAATGGGGTTAATAACATTTACTTTTCCTAGAGCTACCGACGTTATAATGGTATCTAATTCCATTATTACCGCTCTATTTCTAGCACTGACTAAAGAAAAGAGATTTCCAGTGTGGATCTGTGGGAATGCGGAAATTGCTTTAATATTGTGTCCGTCTCTTCGGCTATCGTCTCGAAATTTGATAAGTTTGTCTTGACATCTATGGGTTTCTTGCCTGTTACGGAGTGAATGGTGCGGTTGTATTTAGCCGTGGCTAGCAGGATTAATTCGGCCGTGTCGGAAATGCAGGTCTCGAGCTTTTGGCAGCGTGCAATTTCCGTTAATGTACTGTGGAACCTTTCCACTTGGCCGTTAATCGTACTATGAGCCGGTGGTGTGGTGTAGATCGTGACTCCGAAGTGGTTTTGTATTGCTCTAATAGTTTTAGAATTCAATGACCTCTCGTTATCGCAAACAAGAACTTTAGTGTTTTTGTAAAGGGTGAGGAGTTCATAGATTGGTTCCTTAATGTCTACTATGGCTCTAGATTTTATTGGAAAAACTATTGCAAATTTAGAGAATTTATCTATTGTTGTGAGAAAATGCGTTTTGTCTGTTGAATAAATGTCAACGTGAAGGATTTCTCCTGGGTAGGAAGGTATGGGGGTTGACCCTATTTCAGGGTTTGGGGGATGTCGTCGGTATTTGGCTTCGTGACAAATTTTGCAATTTGAAACTATTTCTTTTAACATTTTCCTTAAGTCAGGAAAGTAGTAATTCTCTAGGGCTTGTTGTTCATTTTTGC
Source organism: Bactrocera neohumeralis (assembly GCF_024586455.1). Lineage (NCBI taxonomy): Eukaryota > Metazoa > Arthropoda > Insecta > Diptera > Tephritidae > Bactrocera > Bactrocera neohumeralis. Next base: position 19,615,166 of record NW_026089624.1, read on the forward strand.
GACAGGATCTATGTGCAAGACTGTGTTCGGTTTGGAGGATTTCTCTTTTGTCTTCCTTATTGAAAATGTCGATAACCTGTTTTGTAGTGTAACTTTATTCCCGGAAAAGATGTGGTAAGTTCGCTTTCGATCAGTGCCAGAGTGGGGAGTTCGCATAGCAGCCGTTCGGGTTAACACATTGTTTAATGGATTTTAGTAAATCCTGTAGGTTACTGAACGATATTCGATGCCTCACTCGTGTCTTAAAGAGGATTGACGTGCTAACCGGTAATTTGGCTCCCTCTTCCAGAATGATCTGAGTTTGGAAACAATTAATGGGGTTCTTTACTGTAGGTATTGCTTGAGTGAGTGACAACTCGCTATACTTTCTGTGGCTACCTCATGATCCAAGGCATTTATGTATTGCCGGGAAAGTGCATCGGCGATAAAGTGTTCTTTACCGGGTTTGTAGTGAAACTTGGGTAAAAACTCCTCAACAAAAGCGCGCCACCTTTTCATCTTTGCATTTGGGTTTTTATCGGACAGAGCGAAGGTGAGTGGTTGATAATCTGTATAGATGTTAAAGTGTTTTACGCCGTACAAATAGTTACGCAATTTTTGTAGGGCCCATACGATCGCCAAGAGCTCTCGTTCATTGGTCGCATAGATTTCCTCTGTCTGAGACAGAGTTCTCGAGATCATGGTGATGGGTCTGCCGTTTTGCGACAAAACAGCGCCTATGGCATGTGAAGAGGAGTCCGTTGTCAGATCAAAGGGCTGTTTGTAGTCTGGGTAAAGGAGCAGTACATCCTCTGATGCAAGAATCTTTTTGATTCTACCAAAGGCGTTAAGTGCTTCTTCATCTAATGTTATTTCCATTTTCAGGGATTGGTTAGCACCGATATTTCCATTTTCCCCACGCAAGTATTTTGTTAGGGGCTTTGTAATCGCAGCGTAGTCCTTTACGAATCGTCTGTAATATCCGGCCAATCCCAAGAATGAGCGTAAGGCTCTCAAGGGTTTGGGAACAGCGAAGTCCAAAATGTCCCTGACTTTATCGGGGCATGTCTTTATACCTTCTTTAGACACTGTAAAGCCCAGAAATTCGGCGCTTTCTTGAAAAAATTTGGATTTGTCAGCGGACACTCGCATGTTAGCGGCATGAAGTTTGTGTAGTACCTGGTCTATGTCCTTTGAATGTTGCTCAGCACTTTCTGAAAAAATTATCACATCATCCACGTAGACATGGCATATTTTACCGATTTCTTCTCTTAATACGTCATCGATAGCTCCCTGGAAGATGTTGGGCGCATTTTTTTAAGCCAAATGGGAGCCTACAGAACTCGTACTTGCCGTTATTGACTGAGAATGCTGTTTTTTCCCGATCCTTTTCAGCTAACTTAATTTGGTGGAAGCCGGACTTGAGGTCTATTGTTGAAAAAACCTGGCATTTCTAATGTTAGCCAGAATTACAGAAGTATCGGGGATTGGATACTTGTCACTAACCGTTTTGCTGTACAGTTTTCTAAAATCTATCACGAGTCTGGACTTCCTATTGCCATCTTCATCGACGCCCTTTTTACTTACAGCCCAAATCGGATTATTATAAGGAGAGCGGGATGGTCTTATTATACCATCACGCAAGAGGTTCGAAATCTCCTTATTGACAAACTCGGCTGAAGCTATGGGGTATGGGTAGCTTCTTGAGTAAACCGGAAGGTCATCGGTGGCCGTTATTGTTCCTATGATATTGGTGTTATAGGGTAGAGCTTCATTGGGGTCCGCGAAAACTTTAGCATGTTGTTGCAATAGCTTAAGGATATCCAACTCGCTCACGTTTGTTTCTATTAATTTATTCACGTACGGGCAATAGTGATAAAAGAGCCTTTCCTGTCCACAATTTTAACTAAGAAGACCGTTTTTACAATCTTTTTTATCGTTCACTTCGGTTAATAGGTCAAAACCTATGATACCGTCGAAAGTGTCCAGGTTGGGTAGGATAAAAAATCTAGTATTTTTGTTAAAAATATTGATGGTACAATATTTGTCAATTTAAGTGGTGCCGTGGATGGATTTGGCTGTAAAGGTGCGGTTTGCGGGTTTGATTCCCTTTAGATCGTTGAGATATCTTATGTAACTCTTCGCGGCACCAGTGTCAATAAGGAATTTTATACCTCTTCCCCCAAATGTCCGCTCGATGTAAGGTAAGAGGGATTTTGCCCTAAAAAATTCACCTCATCATTTGCTTCGTTTTGGTATTCGACTGGTTTAAATTCTTCATAAACCTCGCTCTGGTGGTAATTATCATTATTGTCATTATTCCAATATTCTCCTTCAGACTCATCCTGCTCATGGAAAAGGTTGTTTATCCTTTGTACCTTTGGTAGTGCCTGCTGGCCACTCCCGTGTGGTCTTTTCTCTGGCCTTTCTCTACTCAAAAAATCTGGTGCCTGTTTTCCGAAAGTTTGAGTGGTGTTTCGGTTGAACAAGCCACTGGGGTTGCCAATACCCGGACGAGGAGCCCTTGGATAGGCTCCTTGATGGACCCTCTCGTCATTCCTGTTTATTGGTGGGGGTCCATTTTGTCTGAACCTTGAGAGCGATGGATCTACATCCATTGGTACGACCCTTTGTGCCTGAGTTTGTCGCTGTTGGTCAGGCCGAATCGTTCGGTATTGTGGTAAATATGAAAATTGGTTGGGAGCCTGAATTATTTGCCTGTTAAAGGACTGGGCAAACATTGACCTAGCTTGATTTGATTCAAGCTCTTGTGCTAAAGCTAATGCAGAGGGGAGATCGCTAGGCCTGGAGGAAAACAATATGTCGCACAAAGGACGATTGAGTCCTGAGATAAAAACACGAAGAGCGTCTTCGCGATACTTATTATTGAGTGATTCTATTAGGGTGGCATTTCCACCATGGGTCATAATAGTTTTGTTAATTATTAGGGTCAGCTTCCTTTCAACCTCATCGTAGAATCCTATCACTGAAAGTTTACCCTGCCTCAAAGTGGAGAGTTCCTGCTCTATCAAATGGATAGGCCTCTTATCGGCGTAGGCGAAGTTTAGCCGGGAAATAATTGCATGAAAATTTAAAATGGTGTTGAAGGACGACAGAACACCATCTGCTGCGCCTACCACCTTATTCCTGATGATGCTCACGGCTTGGTAGTGCCTAGAGCTACCCTGGAAATTTTCAAAAACCTTATAGGCAGTGTGCGCGGCTTGCCTCCAAGATACACAGCGGGTAGGGTCGCCCTTGAATTCTGGCATGGTTTTTACCAGATCCAAAGATTCGTCACACACTACGTTTGGTTGGATTGTGACTGGTTCATAGTGGACGACCTGGGTTGGAGTTTCAATTCTGGCTATCCTGTTTGTCAACTCATCTATGCGGGTCTGGAATTCCTGCCTTGAATGTTCCGTTGCCGTACGGATTGCGGTATTAAGAAGGATCTGGAGGGTTTGGGAGTCCATCGTTTAGAATTAAAAAAAAAAAATCTCTGATATTGTATTTGCAATTGTATTTATTTTAACAATTTATCAAATTATCTGATTCGAATACTATATTACTCTCGGATGGAATTCTCAGAATAGTAGCTGCTGAACATTCTACTTACATTAATATTCCCATGTTAAGTTGCTTTCGGTCTTCAGTGGATGATTGATGCTTGATTATTGACCCTCGAAAGTAACGCTTCTACGTGGCTTGATGATATATTGATGATTTTATTGTGGTGCTTAACGTTCTTATCTACAGGTTTCGCCAAACAAAATTTTTTGGTAGTTTTTTACTGTAGTACCTTTATGGTGGCGGTGATGATTTCACTTAAACAATTTTCTCGCAATGCTTGGCGGTTTATTTATTGTGGCACTTCTTTGGTGGCACTGATGGTTTTATAATAATATTTGATGGCACTTCTATGGTGGCACTGATGGTTTAAAATTTTTAGTTCATAATATTTGGTGGTACTTCTATGGTGGCACTGATGGTTTTATTAAAAATTTTTTGTTCATAATATTTGGTGGCACTTCTATGATGGCACTGATGTTTTTAAAATAATATTTGGTGGCACTGATAGTTTCATTTAAAAACATTTTTTGTTCATAATATTTGGTGGCACTTCTATGGTGGCACTGATGGTTTAAAATTTTTAGCTCATAGTTTTATTTAAACTAGTAAGGAGGTGGGTCCGAACCCACGGCCAAACTCGCGTGTCCTTTTATAAGGATTTTTTTGTTTGGCCCCACGTTGGGCGCCAGTAATACAATTCCTTTAGAATTGGTTTTTTGAAAGTTTTATTTCCCTTGGTAATCCCAAGGGCAGCCGGTCTCAGCGGAAGAGTTGAAATAACTGACTACATAAGAGCGACGTTAGCGTCTAAATACCTACACTACTTTGCTCTAACTTTAGTTGCTGCACGTTATTGGCCGCGTGACTTCTTAGTTGCTTACACTAGCAACTGTTTACCCAATTCTTTGCTGTCTTGCGTTTATTTTGTTGTTGTCACGCGCAAGGCTAAAAGTGTTCGATCAGCATAATGGCCGGATGCATACTTAATGCGGTATTGAGTTCTTATTAACGTGTAAAGTTGTAAACGCGCCGTCAGCGCATTCGGTGCAAGTGATATTTTTGCCGGATGTTTGGTTACCTGTGCTAACTTATATGTGTATGTATGTAACTTGCATAGAACCGATATTAATTAAACCCATTTAATAATAACGGTAGTAAAGGCTCTAAATCGACGGAAAATTCAAGTACCCATAGAAACCAATACGGTAAATAATATATATATGTATGTATCCACAGTATACATATATATAAGGTAAGTTTAAAAAGTGGTGCGTGGAGTCCCTACGCACGGAAGAAGTTAAACTTCTTAGTGATATTCCAAGAAATGCATATCATTTTGTATGAAAGAAAACTAGCGAGAGGGAAAGGATAAAAATATGATGGAGTGACCAACACTTTCTTAAATTCACATACAACATCATACAGAATTTAATTTGCACCTTCTCTATGCTTTAAGCAGAGAACTTAAAATAATATTTTAGAAGTTGTTCAATTTATGATTTTTAGCTTTTGCCATCGTCGCGAAAAGACGCTTGTTGACAAAGGCATGCTCGGGGAGATGTTACGGCGTCTGTTTTTATGAATGAAGCGAGGTCGCTTGTGGAATTTGCGCCTGCGTTTTTGAATGAAATCGTTTTTGTTGTAAAATTTACTATATTTGATTAAATATCCAAATTGACTATAAATATTACTATGCATGCATTCATACAAAATTATACTCATATCATAATTATGTTTACATGTCAATATGGGGCCGTCGCCCCGGGCGCAATGTCTTGGGGGGCGGCAAAACGATCTTCGCCGTCTTTTAATATTCAGAGAAAAATACTTCAACAAATTTTTTTACAAAATTTATTATTAAAGAAAAAGAGTTGTACACTCACAATGTAATAATCTGAATAACAATGAAAAATATTAATTTTTACTCGAATACTCTTTAGTATTTAAATTTGTCGTATATCTTTTGGCTTATATCTTTCTTAAAAATAGTGAAAGATGCACTTTTCGTGCTTTGTCTAGCGACGTGTCACTCTCACAGTTACCCTACGCTTTGAATGTAATATATACTTCTATTTCTCCAAATTTTCAAAAATGGTATTTAAAAACTCCAATTCGGGCAAAAATTTCCTGCAAATTGTGTCAAAAGTGTAAAAGATATAGTGATATATAATATAGATAGATAGATAGATATAGATAGATATATAATGGTTTTTTTTATGGCTTTTAATAAGATTTCTTGTAAATTTACTATCCATTTCCTCAAAAACCGTATTGTGAGAATTTGCATGGCTTCTAGTTTCTAAATTTTATATACTTAATATCAAAGATATTTTGTAAAAATTCACTTTTGTTCGATCCATCTTATGAAACTTGTAGGTAGGTATTTGTTTTTTTTTTTTTTTTTAGATCGCCGAAAAAACAGCCCTTGGTCGGATAAAATCGGAGTCAATTCCGGTACGTAGAACCGGCTGTCGTGGGAATTGGTTGATTAAGGGGGCGGCAGAATATCATTGGCCTCGGGCGCCCGAAGTTGTAGCTACGCCACTGTTTGTACCAGAGAACTGCATCGAGTAATAAATTTTTGTTTATACTAAAGTTCTGATCCGTTACCCTGTCTGATATTCTGTCAGTTCAGTTCATGTACACGAAGCGAACTGTTTGTCTTCAAATCAACGATAAAGAACAACTTTGTATCACTAGCGATCAGCTTATACCTGATTTGTTTATGAACGTTCGTATCAGCAGAAAATACCCGAAGTGATGCAAACTCATGATGCATCAATGAAGTCTCTAAGAAAATGAGGATATTACAGTTAAATTTAAATCATTGCGCAGCAGCACAGGATTTGCTAGATCAGACAGTTACAGAAGAGAACATTGATATCGCCATACTAAGTGAGCATACTCCCAGCCCCCGGAAAGCACATGGATTGCAGACAAATCCGGCAAGGCAGCAATATGGTCCTGCAAAGGACAGCCTCTTAAGACCAGTTCCAGAGAAGCTCATAACTGTTTCACATGGGCGAATACAGGGGGGATATATTTTGTAAGTTGCTATGCTCCTCCCAGCGCAGCAATTACAGAATTTGAAGATTTCCTCTTAAGACTGTCTTTAGAAACCAGAGGCAAAGCTCCAATTGTAATAGCGGGGGATTTTAATGCATGGTCGACTGCATGGGGCAGCAGATATACAAACCATCGCGGGCGCCTAATCCAAGAATTCCTAAGTCAAACGAATTTAACAATAATAAACAGTGGAACGCAAAACACATACCAAAAAGGAAACAAAGGATCCATAATTGATATTATGTTCGCCTATGATTCACTCAGCAGGCACATTAAGTGGACAGTGACAAATATATACACAAATAGTGATCATATGGCGATTATAGCTCAAATTTCGTACACCCCACAGCCGGAATTCCTCAGCAGATACACTTCCCGAAAGCGAAGCTGGAAGCAACAGAAGTTCGATGCAGACCTGTTTGAACTAGTCTGGAGTACATCAAGAGCACCAGATGCCGACGCCGCCCATCTGGTATCGACTGTGCGAAAGGAATGCGACGCCAAAATGCGTAGAACAACTCATCACAACAAACGGCGCCCGGTATATTGGTGGAATGAGGAAATTGCCACTCTGAGAAAAATTTGTCACTCAGCTAGACGATGTCTGCAGCGTAACCGCAATGAAACGATTGAAAATCGACTTAGAGAAGAATTTAAAAGCCACAAGAAGCTTCTGAAGTCTGCAATTACCCATAGCAAAAAATCATGTTTTGAGAAGCTCTGTGAAAAAGCAAACATTGACCCTTGGGGAACTGCTTACAAAATCTGTATGTCAACATTTAAAAGTAAGCACCAACAACCTAAAGAAGCATCTTTTATGGAAAAAGTCTTCGAAACACTATTCCCGAAACACGATCAGATTTCCTATTCCAAGCGGCGAAACGAAGCTGCAGAGTCACCCCCACTAGTCACAGGAGAGGAGCTCCTGGCCATAGTAAGGAAAATAAAAAACAACAAAGCACCTGGATTAAATGGCATACCTATTAGAGTCCTGAAGGGAGCTATAAGCTCAAAACCTCAACTGTTTGCTAAAATGTAGAACGCTTGTATAAAGGAAGAGGTGTTCCCCGACTCGTGGAAAGTACAGCGTTTGGTTCTGCTCCCAAAACCAAAGAAACCACGTGAAGAACCTTCATCGTACCGACCTTTGTGTATGCTCGACACAATGTAAGTACATAAAGTGTACGAAAGTATAATACGAAACCGCTTGGAGTTAGTAATCCAGAAAGCCGGCGGATTATCAGAGAGACAATACGGCTTTATAAAAAAGAGATCCACTATTGACGCACTACGAGAAGTCATCGATACCGCGAAATGTGCAGTAAGTGGGAAGAGATGGAAGGGTGGCACGAAAAAGTACTGCGCGCTGATTACCCTGGATGTCAAGAATGCGTTCAACACGGCAAAATGGGCACATATAATCAAAGCTCTGAGAAAAATTCGTGCTCCAGCACACCTCATAAACATTATAATGAGTTATTTTAAAAATAGAAGGCTGATTTATGATACGAACGAAGGAGCCAAGAGCTACTCCATCTCAAGTGGAGTACCCCAAGGGTCTGTGTTAGGCCCGCTGTTAAGGAACCTCATGTATGACGGGGTGCTAAGATGGCAACAACCAAAAGATGTGAAACTAATAGCATATGCGGACGATCTCATGGTGGTAGTAGTGGAAAAACAATTAGTCGACCTAAGAAGCAAATGCAATGAGTGCGTAAATGATCTGCGGCACTGGTTCTCTTCTGTGAGTCTGGAATTGGCGGAGGAAAAAACAGAAGTTTTACTCATAAGCACTCGGAAGATAGAAGAACGAATAGAGCTCACCATAGGGGAGTGCAAGATAACTTCGCAGCCGCAATTGAAGTATCTCGGAGTAATATTAGATTCCAAATTAAAATTTAAAGAACATCTGGAGTATTCTTCCAGTAAAGCAACCAAAATTTATAATGCTCTATCAAGAATGATGACCAATACAGGCTGTGTGCGTTCCAGCCGGCGATTCTTAATAGCGAAAGCAATGAGTTCCGTAATACTGTATGCAGCACCAGTATGGATACAGGCAATGAATATAAAAGCGTATGCTAAACAAACAATTGCGGTGCATAGGCTCTCTGCAATTCGAGTAATAAGTGCTTTCCGGACTATATCAACCGACGCTGCTGAAGTATTATCCAGTATGCCACCCATTGACATCCAACGACAGTATGCCACCCATTGACGACTTCTGAATGGTGATTTTAATGAATGAATTCCTTTTGGTTAAAATGCTCTGCGTTGGCCGTTGAAAAGTTAAGACTATACTTCTCAGGATCATTCATTCTTTTAATTTCTTCAAAGAAATTAAGGACTTTTAGAAATATGCATATTTGCATTATTTCGTTGTCATTTCATATAATACATATGTATGTATGTATACGTATGATCGTGAATAATATCGACGCAGATTTTTGGGAGCAGCACTAGAAAGTTGTGCAGTTTATGATTTTTGGCTTTTGCCATCGTCGCGAAAAGACGATTTGTTGGCAAAGGCATGCTCGGGGAGATAATAAATTATAATAAATTTATAAAATGTGAATTTAAGTTTTCTAGTTTTCTTTCATACAAAATGATATGCATTTCTTGGAATATCACTAAGAAGTATAACTTCATCCGCGCGTAGGGACTCCACGCACCTTTTTTCTCCATCAACTTCACCATCACCTCGAATTGCTTTTGGCTGGTTCTTTTTATTCTGAAAATGAGTAAGTTTTTAATAAATCAAATACAATAAATAAATTTTTAAAATTATATTAACGTTTTTTTCATTTTCAATTTCACGCGCGAATCAAATAAAGGTTCGCAAAATTTTGACATTTGAAGCGAAGCGAATTTCATAAATTGGCAAGTGGCAATACCAAATATTAATTTTCGCTAGTTGTTTCGCTACTTAACGGTGAATTTACTATGCGCTCACTACTCGCAATTAGAAATAGCGAAATCATCTTAAAATTTCATTCGCTTCGCCGGTGACAATACCAGCATAAATGGAAACAGAATTCTACCTTGTACATCTATTGTAAATATCGCTGAAGTTTCTGAATTCTTATCTTGCACAAAATTAAAAAAAATATCCTACTTTTCTAAATTTATGTATAAGATAAATTTAAGACCCGTGTAGTAAAGGCGCGAGCTAAAAGCCCCTGATGATCTTTACTCTGTACTCTATGAAATAATAATTGTATTATTATTTTACATATAATAAATAAATAAATAAAACAAAATGTTGTCAAAGAATTAAGGTTTAATTATCGAAAAAATCATGTATGGATTACAATAAAATTTGGTAAAAATATTTACATTGTGTTGAAAATAATTTATTTGCGATTTTTCTACATTTCTTTTTCAATGTAACGCAGCTGGACAAACAAAATTTTTTATTTCCTGTTCCTGTGTGTTAATGTACACAGAAGATGGTTTTCCAACTCATGAACACGCCACGTGTAGCTGGCCGTGTGAAAAACATGGCATTTCCAGATTTATGCCACACACTTTCAGCGACTGACCTTGTGACCCGTTGATTGTCCTCGCCAATGCAAGTTTCACTGAAAAGTGAATACGTTTGATCTGAAATGGAAAATTGTTGGAAATCAAAGAAATTCGTAGAATCAAGCATTCTGCCCCCTTGTAAGTCCCTTTCAAAATTCCTGCAACTATCGCATTATTCGATAGCTGCGTCACAATCAGTCGGAAACCATTACACGGTTTAAGCGCATGACAATTTTTTTTCTTTTATTGAAACGTAACAAAGATATGGTTTTACATTTAATGCGAATTGCAACTAGTTACAAAAGTACTAACAAGCAATATTTTTCATAATTTATAAGGTAAAACAATAAAATCTCTATTAAGAAGCTTTTTACAAAAACTAAACTTTGTAATAAAAACTAGATATTTCGCCGAAGTGGAGTACGGAATTACTTCATTCCCAATATATAAGGTTATACGTAGCAGTTTTATTAGTGAAGTTTATATGTATAGACTTCAACTCCTTGAGGGTAATGTTCCATTTTTGTGTCCATTCTACGATTAGGTTGATTGAAGACTGCATTCTGTTCGACGACTCTATTTAATTTTTACCTGTAGTAATGATGCAGGCATCATCTGCAAATGTGGCGATTATGCTGTTTGGCGGCATAGGCATATCGCTTGTAAACAAAATGTATAAGAGTGTTCCCAGGACACTTCCTTGGGATAGTACAGTGAAACCTCTACTTGCGGACACCTCCAATAAGCGGACCCCTCTCTTAACCGGACAAAAATTTAGGAAACAAGTTTCACTTTGCGTTTTCAGAACAAATTTCACTCTAACAGCCGGACCCTCTCGTGACCGGACGCGGACACTTTTTTTACTACTTTTTATTTTTATTTCCTCTGGAAAGCGGACGCGGACCTCTCGACAAGGGACAAGAAACTTGGATTACTCAACGAAAGTGTAAAGAAAACAGTAAAAACCTCTGATGAGTGGACTCGAAACTCTTATTTGAGGACAACGAAGACCAATAATTGAAGTAAATGTAGAGTAACTAACCGAACAGCCGAAATCTATATACGAGTAATATGAGTACATATTCGTACACACACCATATGTATGTTAAACTGTGAGGACAAACATAAACATGTTAAGATGTAACGGGATCTACATATACATATGTAACAATTTGTAGCTATTAGCATAAAAAAAATAAAAATTATGATTCATTTGATTTGTTTCGCAAAACGTTTAAGTCTATTTCTATTAAAGAAAGATGGAAATTTTAAATGTGTTGGAGAAAGAAAATTTATCTGTTCGTTCACTGGGAAAAAGGTTAGTGCTTTATAATAGTACAATTTTTTTTTTACTTTTTTTTGTTTGCTTTTAAAGTTTCGATATTGGAAAATCCCAGGCTGCCACTATTGTGAAAAAAGGAAGACATTAAAACGATATGGTTGAGTGGTGATAACATAAATAAAAAGAAAACTTCTTAAATAGTGATGGTTCAAAAATGGATGGTTGGAAAAATGGCGGAAAGGACATAATGTGACTTTCAAATGCATATGTGGAGAATCTGCTGAGGTTAATCCTGAGAATGTACATCAATTCAAACAAAAGCTACCAGACTTATTATTGGGCTACAGACCAGAAGATATATTTAACGCAGATGAAACTGGACTTTTTTTCCGGGCTTTGCCAAATAAGACCCTTGAAGAGCGAAAAATGCGTTGGCGGTAAGTTATCGAAGGAAAGATTTACAGTGCTATTGTGTGCCAATATGGCTGCAGATAAAGAAAAACCGTTAGTGATCGGAAATGCAGCATGCCCACGCGCGTTTAAAAAATGCGAAATAAAAAGTCTGCCAGTTGAATGGAAGTCAAATCCCAAAGCTTGGGCTCTCAGATGAGAAAAGTTTTACTATTTTTGGACAATGCCACAACTCACCCTCGAGATATTAAACTTAATAACATAAAGTTGATCTTTTTACCTGCTAATACAACATCCATTTGCCAGCCCCTCGATCAGGGGATTATACAGAATTTCAAATGTCACTACAGATGCAATATAATCAAACATATTTTAACAAGAATAGATGAAATTTCAATGAACAAACTTTCAAAAACATTTGACATTTTGGAGACTATTTATTTTATTAAGACTGCATGGAACAACGTAACGATAGAAACAATTAAAAACTGTTTTTCAAAAACTGGTTTCCAAAAAAGTTTGATCGAAATTTCTGACTTCGATGCAGAGGACGATATTCCCGTAACGACGTTATCGGCTTTGATAAAGCTTTTAAATGAAAATGGGCAAGGGCAGCATTCCGATGACTTTTTGTTAATCCACGAAATTGTTACTACAGAAGATGATAATATTGACATTGTTATTGACGAAATGGTTACTGACGAATTATCAGACAGAGAAACTGAAGACCTAAATGAAGTATGCGCTCAGGATGCGGGTCAAATTAAATCATACACTGAAGCACTAAAACAACTTCGTCGCATTAAAAACTTCGTTAGTGACGACGTTACTGGATTTGAGTACGCCAAAAATTTGGAAAGTCATCTTGAAAACTGTTTTATAAAACAGAAACAAGGAAGGTTGCGACAAACTAGAGTAAAGGAATTTTTAAAAATCCAAACATAAATAAATATGTTCAATTTATTATAACTATGAAACATCTTGCAATAAAAATGAAATATAAATTAAATTACCAAGAATCTAATTTATTTGAAAAGTAAGATTGTGGAATGTTGCGATCTAAACCCAAATTGATGAATTGATGATGATAAGGCTCTTTTCTTCAATTATGTTTTGAAGTCTTCTCATAATTAAAACTTCAAGTAGTTTGGACAAAATAGGCAACAGTGAGATTGGACGATATGATGATACTTCCTGTGCGCTTTTCCCGGGTTTTTGTACCATAATAATTTCAGATACCTTCCATGACAATGGAACTTATCTGAGATTTAAGCAAGCGTTTATTATCGATGTAAGTTTTTTCAATGCTTTTCGCGTTAGATTTTTCAGTATATCAGCTGTCACCAAGTCGAAGCCGGGAGCTTTTCTTGGTTTTAATCTACTTTTAATTATATTTTCCACTTCTTTACTTGTTGCTGGTTGGATTTCTTCTACGCATTGCGATATTTCCAGTTGCGGTAAAGTTCCATGAAACGACGCCATAGGTGCGAAATTGTGGAGGCCGGATTTGTTTGTTGCAATCCAAAATGGCTACAAATAACGGATTTATTGAATCGCGATCAATCATTAAGCGATCACACGATGTCACAGCACGAGTTTTCAAACAACAGTTACGATATTTGATGGATTTTATCCTGCAGCAGCATACATACATTATAGAGGTGTGTTCAAAAAGTATCGCGAATTTTGAAATTTCGCGGGTTAAGTATATTCAAATTTCGAATTTTTTGTTGCGTTATGTTGGTACGCATGTCTCTCACTTATGCCGACAAACTCGGCCATTTTGAATGTTCATTTAATTGTTGACAGCTGCTTTGCTTGCACGTGTTTTGGATAGTCTTCGATTTTTACCTATTCAAAAAAATGGATCAAAGAGCCTGTATCAAATTTTGTGTGAAAAACGAAATTAAGTGCGCGGATGCATTCTGAATGTATAAGTTATCGCGAGGAAACGACACACCCTAATTCCCGTCGTAATAAGAGCCTACCACTCTGCACATGTCGCTAAGTCAGCACATTTTGCGTGAGAACATTGGCCAGACATCAAAGTAAACAAACACCATGCACGAGGCGCAAGGTCAGCAAAACGTCAGCAGAGGAGCCACAACGCGATGCGGGTTGGTGGCTTGAGCTAAGTTAGGAATAATTTTAAGTGGCACTTTATACTTGACAACTAAGCCGAGATGACGGCAAATAAAATAATTTTAAAATTGAACAATACATTTGAATAATTGGCGCCCAACGTGGGGCACGCGAGTGAAAAGTTTAATAGAAAAATATAAAGTTCTTAACTCGACTTGTGTGACTACGATAGCTGGCTCACTTAAAATCAACAACAATCAACTACTTGGACTCAACGTGGACTTTAAGAAGAGACAACCTTTGGCCCGATCAACTAACCGGAAGAACCTGAACCTAATTTTAATCTATTCAAATCCAATGGAAGGGTAAGTGAGATGCTCGTTTCCTGGAATAAATATAACAATAATTGTGAATAAAATAAAGGAAAGTGACAGAACAAAAATTAATGAGTGAAGGTCTGGAAGACCTTTTTAGAAATTAAAAGTTAGGAAGTCAGAAAGCAAATATGAACACAGAACAAATAAGCGAGTTAATTAAGGCGGAAGTTAGAAGTGCTTTGGCAGCACAAAGGTTGGAGTTCGATAGGAAGTTATTAGCAATCCAAAACCAAGTGACGGGCAGCAGGCCAAAGGTAGAAAAATATCTAAAGGTATCTGTAAATCCACTAGTGACATGTGACATAACGCTTGATGCGATCAAATCACTTCCCGAATTTCATGGTCACATAGGCACATATGTGTCATGGCGCGAGGCGGCGAATAACGCTTATGAACTGTTCAAAAGGTACGATGGCAGTGAACGACACTACCAAGCAGTTACCATTTTGAGGAACAAAATAAGAGCGGCTGCCGATGCGGTCCTCTCATCGTTTAGTACTGTGCTTAATTTGAATGCCATTATAGCACGTTTAGACTTTACGTACGCGGACAAACGTCCCGTATATCTTATAGAGCAGGAATTATCTACCTTAAGACAGGGTTCTAGGTCCTGTCTGGAATTCTACGATGAGGTAGAAAAGAAGCTAACGTTACTAGCTAATAAGACTATAATGTCTTACGAGAGTAGCGTGGCAGAAATTATAAACGAGAAATATAGGGCAGATGCCCTAAGAGTTTTCATTTCCGGCTTAAGGAAGCCCTTATGCGACATTCTTTTCGCTTCACGGCCGTCTGACCTTCCGTCTGCTCTTGCTTTAGCACAGGAGGTAGACTCAAACCATGAGCGGTATGCGTTCGCGGCCAATTTTGCTGCCAGGAACGTCGAGGGCAACCACATTAAAAAAAATAATAATATAATTTCAAGCCAGAACAACCATAGGACAAACACTTATGATCCACCCTCAGCTCATAAGAGCCCACACTACTATAGTAATAGGCAGTACAAACCCGGACATGCACCTCATTTTACGGAAAATCAAAGGGTAAATAACGGACGTGACAGCGACAGACTAGTCAGAGCGGAACCAATGGACGTTGATCCATCCTCATCGAAATTTAAACACCAATCGTTTGACAGAGACCGAGGTGCCTATCAAGGAAACAGTAATAGAATGCAACAGGGGTATCAACAAAAACGTCCAGCAAATTCCGGACGTTACACAGGACCAAAGATCCAACGTGTTAATCATCTGGAGGAGGAAGTTGAGCCACAGAGTGAATCATTGTACGGTGCAGAAGCCGAACAAGCGGCGGATGATGTAAGTTTAGATCAACTTAATTTTTTAGGGGAAGGTCCCTCCTACCCTGGATTTCAAAGTCCCTAGGAGGGAAAGAAGTGAAACTCCTTATCGATACTGGTGCGTCGAGGAGTTATATGAAACCAACACCGGCTTTAAGGACACAACATTTCAGGGACACATTCTCTGTAAAATCTATTCACGGGGTTACTTCTATCATGGAAAAATGCTACATAAAAATATTTGGTGTAGTGGCAGAATTTTTCATCTTACCGGACTTAACATCATTTGATGGCGTGATTGGGCTCGACATACTAAACAGGGTCCATGCGAACATTGACCTTAAATCGAACACAATAAATCATGATTTTGGTGAGGAGGAAATCTTCTTCATTTCCAGTCATGACGTAAGCCATCTTAGGCTTCAAACAAATCTAGTACCAACAGACGTTAGGGAAGATTTTTCTAGGATGATCAAAAGGATGAATGGGGTTTTTGCTGACCCCAATGAGGCATTACCGTACAATACAAAGGTGATAGCAACAATTCGACAATTCGAGCAACAGTTTACTCAAGATTATACCCGTACCCACTGAGTGTAGCGGATTTCGTGGACAAAGAAATCAAGGACTTGTTAGCAAATGGAGTTATCCGGCCATCAAGATCACCGTTTAACAACCCTATATGGGTGGTAAAGAAAAAGGGGGTAGACGAAAACGGACAGGCGAATACGGTCGAGTTACTGCGTCCCAATCAAAAAAAATCAGAATTGATTTGACGGATGAACAGAAAAAGACCTTCGAAACAATTAAAGAAATTTTAGCGTCAGTGGATGTAACCCTGACGTACCCAGATTTTAACAAACCATTCGATCTAACTACTGACGCGTCGGCTCATGCTATAGGCGCCGTCCTCTCTCAGGAGGGCAAACCGATTACCATGATTTCTCGCACTCTGTCCGGGAGCGAGGAGCATTACGCTACCAATGAAAGGGAATTGTTAGCTATTGTATGGGCATTGAAAGCTCTTAGAAACTACCTGTACGGCGTAACAAAACTTAATGTTTATACTGACCACCAGCCGCTGACCTTTGCGGTTTCGGATAGGAATCCTAATTCGAAAATTAAAAGATGGAAAGCCTTCATAGACGAATGCAACGCAAAGCTAATCTACAAACCAGGAAAGGAAAATGTGGTGGCAGACGCTCTATCTAGGCAACATATAAATGCTTTAGATAACACGAGCATCGAGACAATTCATAGCGAGGAATCATCAACCCATACAATTGAAAGATCGGAAAAACCGGTACATTGCTTCCGCAACCAGATTATTGTGGAGGTAGGTACAGAACCTCAAAGAAAAACTTTTATAATTTTTGGAAAAAAGACAAGGCATATCATTTCTTACCGAGAAAAAAAGGATTTATTAGAACTTTTACAGGAGGCCGTAAACACAACAGCAGTAAACGCAATACACTGCGATCTGCATGCACTTGCACAGTTTCAGCACGAAATGTTTCCAACAGTTAAATTCAGACATACGGATAAATTCGTTAACGACATTACGAATCCGAATGAGCAGCAGGAAATTATCGCTGCTGAACATAACAGAGCGCATCGAGCAGCGCAGGAGAACACAAAACAAATTCTAGAGGATTATTTCTTTCCAAAAATGGAGAAAAAAGTTAAACAATTTGTGGGAAATTGTCGAACTTGCTCGTGGGCGAAGTATGATCGGCACCCAAAGAAACAGCTTATCGCTCAAACGCCCATACCAACATATTGTGGAGAAATTCTTCACATTGACATATTTTCTACCGGGTCCAAGTTCTTCTTGACGTGCATCGACAAGTTTTCAAAATTTGCGATAGTACAGTCGTTGAAATCAAGAACGATAGTAGATGTCAAATCACAGCTTCTTCAGTTACTCAACATGTTTTTCGGTACTCGAATAGTTTATTGCGACAATGAGCAGTCGCTGAATTCACACAGCATCAAAGCTACATTAAAGAATCACTTCAATATCGACATTGCGAATGCTCCACCACTACATAGTACATCAAATGGTCAGGTGGAGCGATTCCATAGCACACTATTGGAAATAGCACGATGCCTTAAACTTGACAAAAATCTTGATGATGTTGAGGAAATTGTCCTTTTAGCTACGATTGAGTGTAACAGGTCCATTCACACAGTAACGGGGATGAAGCCCCTTACCGTATTTCGTTCAATTAGAGATGACAACCAAATACCATGCCGCTTAAGAAACGCACAGGAAAGAGAACTAACAACTCATAATAAGAACAGGCAGGATAGGGAGTTCCCTGTTGGAGAAAAAGTACTTGTTAAAAATAACAGGAGACTAGGCAATAAGCTTACGCCTCTTTATACTGAGGAAGAGGTGGAAAAAGACTTGGGTACAACAGTTTTAATAAAAGGGAGAAGGGTCCATAAAGACAACCTTCGTTAAACTTAATCTAGAACCTAGGTGTTTCTAATGATAAACAATTAACAAAAAAGTTTCATATATGTTTTTAGGATTTTCATAATTTTGGCCATATCAATATCGGCAACGACAGGAAGGTTAATCGACTATACCAATGCAAGGTACATTCCGGTGGTCGGTGAGGACCTTGTAATTTGGGAGAATTCAGGACACATCAAGCATGTTACCAACTTGACACTTTACGAATTACTGAGAGACGAGACAATTAATGCCACAGACCACTTTCCTCAGTCACATATGAGGAAGTTACTAGACGCGGACATAAACCAGATAAGTCGACTGATACAAATGATAAACGCTCACCACAGACAGGCGAGAAGCCTGAATGCCCTAAGGACAGTCCTGAAATACATTACTGGAACTCCTGACCATGACGACTTCAATAGATTAATGAACACAGAAGAACAGCTAATTAACTCGCAAGACAGACAGTTTACCATAAACACCCAGGTACAGAAAGAAATCAATAACCTTACCATTACAGTAAATAAAATCCTGAAATTAACAAAAGAAAGAGAAATAAACACCGGTCACCTTTATGACATACTTCTGGCTAGAAACAGAGCAATTATTACAGAATTAAATAACATTATAACAGCTGTCACTTTCGCCAAAATTGGGGTCTTAAGTCCCATTCTCTTAGACAGTAACGAAATAAATTTCATAACAGGAGACGAGCACTTCACTGACCTTACCGTGGCCGATGTTATGGCAGTGGCTAGAATTAAGATATTACAGTATAATAACATAAGTTACTTTTTAATAAGATATCCGATTCCTATGTTTAGATGTAAGAAAATTACTATTTTACCGGTAGCTCATGGCCACCAAATCCTGCACCTTGAAGAATCCATCTTAGCCAAGTGTTATAACCATACCGTAGCCGTAAAGAACTGCAGCGACACAACACCAACGTTTTGCTTACCATCTCCGACTACATCATGCGCTCTGCAACTACTGACTCGCAACACCGCTAATTGCAGTACAACATTTAACAACCTCACACCAATTTCACCGATAAGTGACGGCCTTGTTGTCATCAATGACCAATTGGCTGTCATCGAGGAAAATAATGAGGTTCCTATTACGGTCAACGGAACATACCTCGTGGTCTTCAAAAACAACGTAAAGATTAATGGTACGACTTTTTATAACGAAAATTCTACATTGCCTCTAAAACCTGAAACTCCATGGGCTTCTACAATCAACTTGACGCAGCACACAGAAATATTAAGCGCTTCTTACCTTCACCATGTGAATCTAGAGAATGTTCAAAGGATCAATCACCTGCAGCGATCAATCCATTATGGCCACGTTACAAGTTTCTCAGCCTTTGGTGTCTTATTAATCATGGCATTCACTGTTTACGTCCTTCTCAGGATAAGGAGGACCAAGAGAGAGATTATCATAGCCAAATCCGTTAAAACTGCAATTAAAACCGCTTCTTTGAGGACCGAGGACGTTCCCCATTTAGAAGGGGAGGAGTTATCGCGAGGAAACGACACACCCTAATTCCCGTCGTAATAAGAGCCTACCACTCTGCACATGTCGCTAAGTCAGCACATTTTGCGTGAGAACATTGGCCAGACATCAAAGTAAACAAACACCATGCACGAGGCGCAAGGTCAGCAAAACGTCAGCAGAGGAGCCACAACGCGATGCGGGTTGGTGGCTTGAGCTAAGTTAGGAATAATTTTAAGTGGCACTTTATACTTGACAACTAAGCCGAGATGACGGCAAATAAAATAATTTTAAAATTGAACAATACATTTGAATAATTTATATGGTGCTGTTAGATGCTGGATGTACTCTGTTGAGTGGCAAAAAAGAGGTTTGCCGGACGCACACATTCTTCTTTGGATGGTGGTTACACCAGATCAAATTGATGAAATCATTTCTGCGGAAATTTCTGATCCAGAGATAGATCCATAGTTATACGAAGTGGTGAAAATCAATATGCTTCATGGACCCTGCTGACACAACAATCCCACTTCGGTTTGCATGTCTGATATTAACACGAAACACCATCCACGTGCTTTTCTTTCGGAAACGCTAACTGGAAATCGGCGGCAGAACATTCAGCATTTAATTTAGAGGAGTGAATATCGATATTGACAACACATGGATCGTACCACATTCGCCACTATTGTCTAATTCAAAATAAAAACTCATATCAATGTTGTGTAGTGCAGTTTGGTGAAATCGACCAAATACGTTTGCAAGTTCGTCACCAATAACCGTTATGGCCTTGAACGAGATGAGATGAGCAAGTATCAAATAGGTCCATACGTGAACTGCAATAAAGCGCTTTGAAGGATATTTATTTTGCAATTCATGAACGTTTTCCGACTGTTGTGCATGTCACAGTTCCAAGCCAAAGAGCGTATTTCACTCCAGAGAATACAGTACAACCAGCGGAACAACAGTCAAAAACAAAATTAGCATTGACGAGTTTTTTACTACTTCGCAATCCACTGAAGTTCGTACACTTTTCGCGATGATTTTTTCGACATATCATCCTTCAAATCCGCGTAAATTATTGGATACGAACAAAAATTACATCGCCGAAGACATTTTACATCGTATTCACTAAGTATTGGAAATGGGCAAATTCCCGTAGATTCTTCCAGTGGCTTGATATCAATTCATCTGCCTTTTTTCAATTCACTACAACGAAAAATGAGCTAATCACGAATGTTTTTTTCGAACATTGGCCAAATTATCGTAACTACGATTCCTTGAGTGCACGCGCAATTTTAGCTGCCAAAAGTACCGATGTTAATGACTAAAACTGGAAGACTCAAAGTCAAATTTCGGGAGATTCGCGCTCATACAAATCGAGCAATCGTTTTGACAATCGCGTCAAGTATTGAAAAAATGTACGAAAATTGCAAATAAATAATTTTCAACACAATATAAGTTAATTTTTTTTAATTTCAAAACACATAATTTCACGCAGGACAACGCCTGCGGGGTCAGCCAGTCTTACTTATGTGGGATTCGAATTGATATCCGAATTTCATAATTCATCATAATTAACAGATAAGTGGCAACCACTTATTCGAATGTCAAATAGTGGATGCCAATTGTGGATTACGTAGAAGTTGTGGGCGGTAATGCTTAGCGTCCATCATAGCGAGATAAGTACGATGGCTATTCCTGATTGTAACGCGGAGCAGTGTAGTACTTATTTTATTGAGCTAGAGATATTCTTGTGTGTAACGCTAAAACGCCATGTTATTCAGTTTTCCCCTTTAAGTGACTTTTGTGATTTCCATTCTAAATTGTAACGCCGGGCGTAGTAAAACGCTCTGTGCCGATATATGAGACACTCCGTAGAGTTTAAGGGATTTTCCTTGTTAATTGCAACATCCAGTAGCGGATGCGCTGCGAATTCAGTGACTTTAATTATAATCCTTTTCCTTTATTGTTACGCTGAGCGTAACGACGGTCAGTGCAATTTGGTGACTTTTGGCTAATCTAAATCTAAGTGATACGTTTATATGAATTTTATTGCGAATAAAGCAAGCCATACGTAATATAAAAGTATACTTTAATTCCATAACATCACAAATTCTACAATTGGGGGTTCAACCGGGATGGCCCAAAAGTGAAAAGTTGGAAGTGTACGATTCGAATAAGGAATCAACGGGCATACGTGCAGCAAGGCACAAAGAGGAACGTGTGGGTTACGGCTTCCTTACAAATATACTGTACATATTCAGTGAAGTACTTAGAATTAGTACAGCATCAACTGTATCATTTGAACTTTAGTTTATACCTACAGTATTTTGTATTTAACTTATGTGCGCATTGTAATGATATATGAGGAAAAAAGACTTGCAAATAAGGTTGTTGCAACACATGGTTTTCGAGGACGAAGCGGATGATGTAGGAAGTGATAACGAATCAGCAAATCCGTTAAACACTACAGTAGATAGAAGTGTAGGTAGGGAGCTATTTACGTTGCATGATGTCGAGGATAGTATATCCAGTTTTTATGGAAACGGTACCTATAACGTGTACCACTGGGTTGATGAGTTCAACGAAGTCGCCGAAACAGTAGTGTGGAACGATTTACAGAAATTTATATACGGGAAGCAGTTGTTGAAGGGAGCGGCCAAACTATTTGTTAGAGGAGCGATAGGAATCAGGAATTGGAATAATCTGAAAATAGTGTTGGTAGAAGAGTTCGTGGAAAAGTTGAGTGCCGTAGAGGTACATCGTACGTTGAGGAATAGATGTAAGCAACAGAAAAAAAGTTTTCAGGAATATTTAAATTGATAAGCCAATATCACTCGATGAAAAGAGTATAATAGAATATTTCGTGGAGAGTATACCGGATAGTCGAGAGAATAAAAGTGTTTTGTATCAAACATGTAGTGTAAAGGAACTGAAAGAGCAAATCCGAGTATATGAGAAAATTAAAGGTACATACGTCCGTTGCAAATCATAAAGCTTTCGTTCAGTCGTCAAATGCAAGTAGAGGTACTGAAGATCAGATTAAGAAGAGATGCTACCGGTGCAATAGGGAAGGTCATTTAGCTGGAGACTGCTCACGCGGGGGGATGAACAACGTTTTTTGTTTTAAGTGCAAGGGAAAGGGTCATTATGCCCACGATTGCAAAGTCACGCAACCAGTTAATGTGGTGAAAAATGAACGTGTTAACACGAAAGGTGGTGAGAACGGTGTAGGGAAAGGTGAGCATATTTTCGTGAATGCGGTGATTAACGAGATCACGTTTAGCGGATTGGAGGATACGGGATGCTTCACGAGTATATTGAGATACGACACGTTTAAGAAACTAGGAGGAATTAGCCTCAGAGAAGAGAAAAAACGGCTGTATGGAATAGGAAAGGGCGAGGTTACCACTATGGGCAACCTTATAGCGGAGATCTTTGTAGAAGGCGTGACAATGAAAGTCAAGTTTGATGTAGTAAAAGTGCAAGATATACTCTACGCGGCAATCTTGGGAAGCGATATACTTAAGAAGTGGATTTTGTGTGGAATTTAGAAAACCCAAGAGGGGTAGAGAAATGTTGGTTGACACGGGTGCCAATAAGTTGAAGTTAGAAGCAAACGTATTAAAGTGGGCGATGAAACTGAAATCTTAGTGAGTGAGAGGTTTCTGCCGAGCAAGTGTGCGAAGATAAGGTTTGTCCGGAAGTGCTGGGAAAAGAGGTTAAAAGTAAAGGTATTAAAGTAGAATTGAATTGTTAGTTCGGAAGAGCTGGGGAGAGACGTCGAGGTAAAGGAAATGGACAGGATATATCGTGGCAAAGGCTTCAACGATGATAGTGAATTTAAAGTTTTGGGTGGAAAAGAGATGCAGATGAATGATGGCTCGGATAGAGTACACTTGCCACATTTTGAAGATTCTGACGCAGCGTTCGTTAAAACGTTGATAAACAAATATCAGCCTCAGAAACCGATGAATGTACCAGTTCAAATGAAATTAATTTTGACAGACGGAAGACCAGGGTATCAACGGCCTCGTCGGGTGTCGTACGAAGATCAAAGGTACAGATATGATCAAGTTGGGGAAATGCTTAAAGATGGGATTATTCTAAATATCACGTCGGAGTACAATGATATATTTGACTATAGATCCGGAACGCGGATGAGACATGTACGCGCATTAAGTGGCGTATATTGTTTACTGATTGAGGACTCGTTAAAGTTTAAATTGAAGGAAGCTCAATTGCAAGACAATTGGATTACAGCAGTAGGGAAAGCGTTAGAGAATGGACCCTATAAGAAGTTCTACATAATGAATGAGTTAGTATATTACGATCCCATCAAGGAGTTGTTAGTTGTACCTGCGGGCATGGAAGAGGTAGTAGATAGATTAGAAGAACAGACATCGATTTTTGGAAATCCGAGGCGGATTGTTACAAATAGGAGGCTGACTTTACGGCAAATGCTTTCAAAGATTATTGCAACAAAGAAGGCATACAACACTTGCAGATTGCAACGGGAGTTCCTCATGGCAACGGCCAGGTAGAACGAGTGCATCGTATAATTGTTCCAATGCTCTCAAAAATGTGTCAGAGCACTCCAACTCAGTGGTACCGATAAGTGCCGAAAGTTCAACAAATTATGAATAAAACCTCTCCACGTAGTACGGGGATAGCACCATTCAAAATACTTACAGGTCTGAACATGCGTACTTCAGACAGTCCAGAAATACAAACTATGTTAGACGAAGTAGAGGATGAGGAGTTAAATACACAACGCGATTAAGAGAGACAGGAGGCAAAAGAAAACATAAAGGTAATTCAGGAAGAGAACGTTAGAACATTCAACAAGAATAGAACGGGGGATTTTAGATACAGAATTAATGAATTAGTCGCAATTAAAAGAACGCAGTTCGGAGTTGGCATGAGATTGAGACCGAAATATTTCGGATCATACAAAATAGTCGCACAATTACACACGGAAGATACAAAATAGGAAAAGTAGGAGTCCATGAAGGACCTAATAAGACCATTACATTTGCAGAAAATATGAAGAAGTGGGGTTAGTTATTCGAGGGCGAATAACTTGCCAGGACGGCCGATTGTGGAATTCGAATTTATATCCGAATTTCATAATTCATCATAATTAACAAATAAGTGGCAACCACTTATTCGAATGTCAAATAGTGGATGCCAATTGTGGATTACGTAGAAGTTGTGGGCGGTAATGCTTAGCGTCCATCATAGCGAGATAAGTATGATGGTCATTCCGGATTGTAACGCGGAGCAGTGTAGTACTCATTTTATTGAGCTAGAGATATTCTTGTGTGTAAC
Organism: Bactrocera neohumeralis; assembly: GCF_024586455.1. Classification (NCBI taxonomy): domain Eukaryota; kingdom Metazoa; phylum Arthropoda; class Insecta; order Diptera; family Tephritidae; genus Bactrocera; species Bactrocera neohumeralis. The sequence goes on from NW_026089624.1 coordinate 19,640,056, forward strand.
GCTAAAGCGCCATGTTATTCAGTTTTCCCGTTTAAGTGACTTTTGTGATTTCCATTCTAAATTGTACGCCGGGCGTAGTAAAACGCTCCGTGCCGATATATGAGACACTCCGTAGAGTTTAAGTGATTTTCCTTGTTAATTGCAACATCCAGTAGCGGATGTGCTGCAAATTCGGTGACTTTAATTATAATCCTTTTCCTTTATTGTAACGCTGTGCGTAGCGACGCTCTGTGCTAATTTTGTGACTTTTGGCTAATATAATCTAAGTGATACGTTTATATCAATTCTATTGTGAATAAAGCAAACCATACGTAATATAAAAGTGTACTTTAATTCCATAACATCAGAAATTCTACATATGAAAAATTTAAACGCTATTTTGGTATGTCCGCGCATAACGCCCGAACCACTGCATATAAGACGTGTCCTAACTGTGGCCTTTGTTTTAAAATCACCCTCGATGTCACAATTTATGTGTATATTTGTAACTCCAGAACGTCTGAATTGATTTGGCTCATAATTGGTGATGAGGTAACTTGGAACCTCGGGACGAGCCTATTCAATCCTTTTGAGTTAAAAGTCACAACAATTCAAAAATGAAAAAATGTATTTCAGAACATAAGCATGTGGTCAATTTAAGAATCATTTGAATAATTTTTTACTAACTTACTTTTTTACTTTTTAAAAATAGGAAAAGGTTGAATCATAATTTGATGAGTGCATAATAGCTGATAAATATTCCTGTGTTTTCTTACGTGTAGTATCTAGGTTTTAGCCGTCGATTTTGCAATTACATTCGATGAATGCTGAACAAAACAACACCATATGATTAGATATAGGGCGTGAGACGCGCCCTCTTCTGCTCTACTTCTGCACTGTTATTCAATATAACAAGAAGCATATATATATAGTTTTTTTTCCCCCGAGGAGGAAGCATCGAAAGCCTGAACCCCATGTAAGTGTGGAACTTGAATTTAAACTAAACCTACTACCGTCCTTTACCGTTCCCCCCGGTAGCACCGTCAAGTATTAGGTCTGGAGGAGCATTGAGTGACACTCATAATGCATTCAATTACAAGTTGCATTTACTTGGCCCCACCTATGTTAGTCTGATAACCCGCCTCGTGAATTGCTTGTCGCCAATCCTTCCCGTCACGTCAATGTTAGTGTGTTTGGGGCGTAGTTGTTCGTTACATTTAACAGCTCTCTTTTCCTCCGCTGTTCGCTGGCACTTTGTGATTTCATAACTCTGGCTGTAACTTCGCAAGCAGCTTTCCACTGATTCGATCATTTGGTTTTCAAAGTTATCGGAAGTTGGGTCTATACCAAACACGTTTTTTAAATGTTGCCTCTAATGGTTAAATTTCGGGAAATAGAAGAATGTGTGTTCCACATTTTCGACGGTCTCGCCTCCGCAGTAATCACAAATGTCGTTATTTTCGTATCCAACTCGTTTCAAATATGCTTTGAAGCAGCCATGTCCTGTGAGGATATGAGTTTTCTATTTAGCCATGGTTCCACGTTGGGGGTCAGTCGAAATGTCCACCGCCCGTTTATGCTTTCTCCCCAACGCTTTTGTCAGTGATTCACCGTCTCTGCCTCTGCAATTCCTTATCCGGTAACCAGTCATTCGTAAAGCATTGAAACTCCTTGGCCAAGAGGTCTAAGGGGTGTAAGCCCGCAATTAATAGGGAAGCATCTTCCGATACTCTCCAAAGCGCAGAGCATACTCTCAGCGCGCAAGAGGCATATATCGAAAGAAGGACACGACAATATGATTTTATTTCGAAGGCTTTTCCCCATATCTGGACACCGAACAGCGCGACTGACTATACCAGCCAATAGTCGTCTTCTATTTTGCTTAGGCCCGCGAGTATTCAGCATTAACCGGGTCAAGGCTCTGCCCACTTTTGTAGCTTTTTTGCACTTGTAAGCTTAGTGTTCCTTAAAGGACATCCTTGCATCAAGAATAATTCCCAAGTATTTAAATAATTGCTGGTTGTATTGTGACGCTTACACCCTTTGTGTTCAACTTGGCACGGACTTTTCAGCCAGTAATAAGTACCGCTTCGGTCTGGCTCTCTGCTAGGTTCAGTCCGTTAGTTTCGAGCCATCGCTTATTAACGCTATTGTTCTGTTGGGTATCGTAACTATATCGTGTATGTGTTTCGCTATAATCACAACAGCGATATCGTCTGCGATCCCAATGATGTGAACGTTTCTGGGTACTTTCAGTCGCAGTACTCCATCGTACATGATGTTCCAGAGTACCGGACCAAGTGCAGATCCCTGGGGTACTCCACCGGTGACTTTATATTTTTTAGAGCATTCGTATGTGTTGTAGCTCAAAGTTCTTTCCTCGAAAAAGCTTACTATGATGTTGTTAGTATAAGCACGGAGAAGCTTTTTAGTGCACTTAAAATAATATGCCAGGATGCCGAGTTAAAGGTATTCTTTACATTCACGGTTACAACCATACAGTTATGTATTGTGCCTCCTTTTCATCTTTTCCCACTTATAGCCCGTTCAGCCAAGGTCTTTGCGGTTGTGGATCTTGCTTTCACGAATTCGAATTGGTTTGTGGATAGTCCAAATCGTCGATTGTCTTATTTAGCCGTCAAAACTTTTCCAGCGGAGTCTAATATGCAGAGAGGCCGAAAGTGTGACGGTTCTGTCATTGGTTTAATAGGTTTCGGCAGTAATATCATATATTATACACTGTTCGAAATGGGTATGTTTCCAACAATCGCTGTTTTTAGCGCTATATTCGATATTCTATCTGGCCACGAGAGGCTTTAGATGGGCTTAACCGATTTCATGTTTCTCGGACATCTTTATCCGAAACAACCGGTATAACCTGGGTTTGTGGTACTCTCGCGATCACCTGATGGAGTGGGATAGGGAAGAGTACCAAAACTATTCTAACAATTGTTGAGGGAGAGGTTGGCATTTGTCCCCCAGTGCGAAGTTTTCCCATTACCGTTTTATATGCGAATCCCCAAGCGTTGTTTTCAACATCGTCGCATAGTTTAGGAAAACATTCCTGCTTACTTTTTTTAATTGACTGTTTTAGCAATTTTCTCTTGTCTTTTAAGTGTTTTTGGAGAGTAGTGTATTCAGATGTACCTTGTGACCTTTAGTACAAGCGCCTTGCTTGCTGGCATTCTTTAAGTAATCTAGCGATTGTTTCGTTTCACTAATACACTGGGGAGTGGTGTTTGCGTCGAGATACGCTCTTACTACAGCTCATAATCGGGGAAACAGCTTTGTTAGCCGACAATAAATTGTCGGGAAGAGTAGTTGGTCTAAAGGCTTGTTCAAAGAGGTATGGGTCGAAAGTTTTGGGTCGCCAGTTACTTCTTTTTATTGTCGGGAAACACTCTCGTGCGTGTGTAGTATTGCTCGAATGTAATGGAGTGTTGGTAAAAAGCTAATTTCCCAGTGAGATCTACGAACTAAACTCGGGTGTACAAACGTTAAGTCTATCACCAATTGTCGACCACCTTTGTTAATTCTTGTGCATTTAAAAGCTCCAGATCAAGAGAGGCAAAGGCTTTTAGTCAAGTTTTTCCTCTGCTGTTGGTTCTTTTGCATCCCCATTCGATGACCCAGGCATTAAAATCAGCACCTATATACTTCGTCGTTGAAGCTAGGCGGTAAGTAGCAGCTATACTATATATATTAATATTATTAAGAGTTGTTTGAACCAAACCATCAGAAGAGAAGGATGATTCCAGTTGCGCCAAGTTGGGTTAACATTTCCATATAACCGCTTTATTTCGAGTGTCACTTCTCCAGGTTACACCTTGTCCGATTTTGTATGGTTCACTTATTAGAACCACATCAATTTGCTTTTTGGCAACTGACTCTATTAATAAGTTATGTGCTGCTTGACAATGGTTTGCGTTCAGTTGTAAGAACCTCATGTGACCTGTTCTGCTGCTTTCTTGTATATTAAGCGCCTGATGCTTCCGGTAAAGTGATCAATTTCCTTTGTACCGGCTTTTAAGCAGAGCAAACATTTTGGCTTGTTGTTACAGTCCTTTGCCTGGTGCTCCCCTTCGGCACATCTCCTACAGAGTTTGGACCTCTCCTCATTTGTGCAGGTTTTTACAGTGTGTCCTTAGTCGAGACATTTAAAGCATGGCTGTGGTTGTATGTATACATATATTTTCGAAGCAGTAGAAGCTGTTTAGCTGCCTCAACCGGGAGTTGAATGAGTGCTGTTTGGGTGTCTCCATAAGACTTTCTTAAGGTCTTAATTGTTGAAATCGTCAATTCAGGGTTTCCTAACTCTCTCTGTGGGGCATAAAGAACTTCTTCCTTGCTTGTGACTTTATCAAGGTCCTTGCACTCCAGTAGAGTCTTCTGGGTTAGAATTTTACCTTGGCCTTGATCCCCAAGACATTTCTTCATGGTCTCCTGAGAGCAAGAAGCATATAAAATACGTATGTATAACGATATGCGATGCAGATGCAGATACTGTGGAGATGTTGTTACATCATACGTATTTATGTATGTACCATTCTTTAAGTGATTTACGAAGTTAACAAAAATGTAGATTGCCAATTTAACTATTCCATTATATTGTTATCACGATATATGATATCCTTGACTAGTGGTATATAAAAACAACTGACTTTTGATCTTTTAATAATTAATAAAGTTATTCAAATTTGCAAGCTCACTATTATTAAATGTTTTAATCATTTTCCTAAATACATTTTTCGTGTTTTCTTTAATTTTTTACATTTTTATTATCGGCGAAATATTCCTCCGTTCACATTTATTATACCCTGAACAGGGTATTTTAAGTTTGTCACGAAGTTTGTAACACCCAGAAGGAAGCGTCGGAGACCCTATAACGTATATATATAAATGATCAGTATGTTGAGCTGAGTCGATTTAGCCATGTCCATCTGTCTCTTCTGTCCGTATATATACGAACTAGTCCCTCAGTTTTTAAGATATCGTTATGATGAATTTTGCAAACGTCATTTTCTCTTCAAGAAGCTGCTAATTTGTCGTAACTGCCGATATCGGACCACTTTAACATATAGCTGCCATATAAACTGAACGATCGGAATAAAGTTCGTGTAAAGAAAACATTCACGTTTGACGTGGTATCTTCACGAAATTTGGTATAGATTATTTTCTAAGGCAACAATGTAATTTTCGAAGAAATTGTTCAGATCGGTTAACTATAGCATATAGCTACCATACAAACTGAACGATCGGAATCTAGCGCTGGTATGGAAAACTTTTGCATTTGACGTGGTATCTTACGAAATTTGACATGGATTACTGCTTAAGGTAATGATATAATCTCCGAAAAAATTGTTCAGATCGGATAACTATAGCGTATAGCTTCCATACAAACTGAACACATAGTTACTAAAAGAAATGCACCTGTGAAGGGTGCATTTAGCTTCGGTGCAGCCGAAGTTAACGTTTTTTCTTGTTTTTGGTAGAGTTTCGATATGACCCTTCCAGTCATTCTAATTGTAAAACGTCAAAACCTACCCGATGCAGTCAACAGTCAGAGTCGGGTAGATGAATTGTTTTCTTATTTTCAATATCAGCAGTGTTGGACATCTCTTTATCTCTTGTTCGGAAATAGTTTCCGAGGAGGCAAAATAATCGAGTGTTGTTGGCATCGCATAAAATGGGGTTTTGTGATTCATTTATACTCCACATTCCTCCTATAAGATTATAGGAATATAATTGAATTTAATTGTAAACATTTTTATCTTTTTCGTTAAAACTCCTTTTTTATTTATTTAGCAATCTTAGTTGTTTCGTGTTTGGCAAAAATAACAAAAAAAGAGCCTATTGATTATATCTCAAATTAAAATGGGATATTGTATAATCCATGCGTATGCATTTTTTCTTATTTAAACAAATAAGTAATATAACTTATATAATAATATTACGTAATAAAATACTAAGGTTTCTCCGGGTAATGGCTCGACCAGACTTCTTTTTTTGAGCGTTCCCGATGACCGCCAAAGCAGAAAGGAGTATTACGCGAAAGTACTTAAGCCACCCCAGGTAGTGGCTCGACCAGCGTTATTTTTTAGAGCGTGGCCAAAGGCCTCGAACGAAGAAATAAGAATTACACGAAAGTACTTCAGTCATTGGAGTATTTTCTTGACCAGGGTTATTTTTTTAGAGCGCACGAAAGTGCAAACCAAGAAAACGGTGCCAATGAAAAGTTCTTCATACTTGGTTTCTAAGATGTGGCAACGTTCGTTTTCCTCGTAATAGTAAACACTCTAACCGTTTCAACTATGAGTGTGCTGAGTGATTTCTAAAATAACAAATTTAGCTTAAAAAAAATAAATAAAATCCAAATGTGAGCTTATTTAAATGTTTAAAATGTATATTTGAATATACTTAGAGTTGAGTTAAACCTTGTTAAATACCGTCTGTTATAAACACAGTTTTTTGAATTTTTAAACGCTCGTACATCCCAAAACGCAAATTGTGTAAATCATATGGGCACACTCACAACATACTATTCGGTGAATTTATTGTGAATGACTATTATGCAAAACTCTTGTGAATATTTATTGTGCATTACTCGTTTAACGAATATTGTGATTGAAAAAATAACAAAACAAAAACAAATTGCGAAAGATTAACGAATCTATTTTTTAAATATGCCACAAACTTCTGAGAAACAAAAACTTGTTCATTTTATAATTGAAGAAGCTGCTTCTAATATATTACTACATCTGGATGGTAATTGTTTATTTCACTTTTTTAAGCTTTAAAAAATCAAAAATTTGAACTTTTTAGACGACAATAGCTATTGGAAAACTATGGATGAATTGGATGAAAGTCTTACAATTATCTTATCGGAATGGAGGACTAATGTTCTTGACTATTTAGACGAAGGACGTTACCAACAAATGCTCCGAGTCTCAAGAGATCAATTTACGTTGCTTTTGTCCTTGATCAAAGATAGTGCACAGTTTAACAACGATCAATCCATTAGGCAATTTTCAGTATAAATGCAGTTAGCTATAACCTTCTATCGTTTGGGTTCATCGGGTGAAAGAGCGGCGATTCGGAAAGTAGCTACACTGTTTGGTGTAGGAGATGGTGAAACGCTTTACAAGATTACAAAGAGAGTATTTTCGTCAATTTTGGAGTTAAAATCTAGATATATCACTTGGACTGATACCAATGAAAGACAAAATATCGTTAAAACAACGTACAGTGAGCTGCCGCATTGCATAGGGTATATTGATGGTACTGAATTGAAACTTGCAGAAGCACCAGTTGTTAACCATTCGGCTTATTTTTCAAAAAGCCGAATCTATCCCATAAAGGCACAAGTTGTATGCGATTAACAGTTAAGGATTCGGCATATAGTAGCGGGACACTTTGGTACTGTACACGATGCTCGCATGTTTCGTACTAGTGCTCTCTCTACTCAGGAAGGCTCACTTTTTTCTTCTTCTCAATGGCTAGCTGGAGATTCTGCTTATCCATTGCTGACCACTCCTATCACGCCATTTCGAACAAATTCACAACAAATTGACTATTCAAAGCGTAAAGCATTCAACTTGCGTCATAGCAGATATCGCGTGAGGATTGAACATTGCTTTGGGATTCTAAAAGAACGCTTTGGCAGCCTCAAAGAATTAAGAACACGTATTCAGGACGAACAAAGTCATATTCTATGTTCCAACTGGATTATTGTTTGCTGTATATTGGAGGATGGAGTCATGTGTAGAAGTTCACGCAAGTGAGGAAAGTTCTCTGGTCGCCATTCACTTGGGAGTGGCCAGAAACGATTCTTTTACACATGGCTCAAGCAGCTCACTACTTCCGGTCTTTGACCAAGTATCCTCTGGGAAGCCTAGGAACATCCGTTTGAAGGCGAGCTAAAGTGAGAAAGCGAAACATCCCCTGCATAGGGTTGTGCGCTGGGTTTGGGACCCGCCACGCAAAACAAACACCCCCAGTGAATAGGTATAACCAGCCTCGGATGAAAGACCCCCCTTTTGCTGACCACCATGGAAAACGAAATAAAGACTACGAAATGAGGGAATGCACCTGGAATGTCCGGTCCCTTAATTGGGAAGGTGCCGCTGCCCAGCTGGTTGATGTCCTCGTAAAAACAAAGGCTGACATCACCGCCGTCCAAGAGATGCGATGGACGGGACTAGGACAGAGACGAGTAGGTCCTTGTGACATTTACTACAGTGGCCATATAAAGGAGCGCAAGTTTGGTGTAAGATTCGTGGTGGGAGAGAGACTCCGTCGCCGAGTACTATCATTCACTGCGGTGAATGAACGTCTAGCCACAATCCGCATCAAAGCGAGGTTCTTCAACATATCGCTGATTTGCGCCCACGCCCCGACGGAAGAGAAGGTCAATGTGACCAAAGACGCCTTTTATGAGTGCTTGGAGCGCACTTATGAAGGCTGCCCCCGCCACGATGTCAAAATCGTGCTTGGCGACTTTAACGCCAGGGAGGGCAAAGAAGGTATATTTGGCACTACGGTCGGTAAATTCAGCCTCCACGACGAAACATCCCCAAATGGGTTGAGGCTGTTTGACTTCACCGGGGCCCGAAATATGGTTATCTGTACTACTAGATTCCAGCATATGAAGATTCATCAAGCTACCTGGCTGTCTCCGGGTCGAAAAACTACCAGTCAGATCGATCATGTTGTGATAGACGGAAGACACGTCTCCAGTGTTTTAGATGTGCGTGCGCTCCGAGGTCCTAACATCGACTCGGACCACTATATTGTTGCAGCTAAGATTCGCACCCGCCTCTGTGCAGCAAAAAACGCACGTCACCAAACACAAGGAAGGTTCGACGTCGAGAAGCTGCAATCACAACAGACAGCCGAACGATTTTCTACTCGGCTTGCACTCCTGCTCTTTGAGAGTACTCGTCAACAACTCGGTATAAGGGAACTGTGGGACGGCATTTCAAACTGTTTACGTACAGCTGCAACCGAAACCATTGGTTTTCGGAAAGTGCAAAAGAACAGCTGGTACGACAAGGAGTGCCGTGTCGCAGCGGAGAGAAAACAGGCTGCCTACCTCGCAAAGTTACGATCGACCACTACACGTGCGGGATGGGATAGATACCGAGAGTTGAAGAGGGAAGCGAGACGCATTTGCAGACAGAAAAAGAAGGAGGCCGAAATGCGTGAGTACGAAGAGCTTGATAAGCTGGCCGACAGGGGTAATGCTCGACAATTCTACGAAAAAATGCGGCGGCTAACTGAAGGTTTCAAGACCGGAGCATACTCTTGTAGAACCCCCTAAGGTGATCTAGTGACCGATGCCCAGAGCATACTTAAATTATGGAGGGAACACTTCTCCAGCCTGCTGAATGTCAGTGAAGGCACAACGTCAGAAGAAGGCGAACCCGATTCCCCAATCGATGACGATGGAGCAGACGTTCCATTGCCTGACCAAGAAGAAGTTCGAATAGCAATTACCCGTCTGAAGAACAACAAAGCGGCGGGGGCCGATGGATTGCCGGACAAGCTATTCAAACACGGCGGCGAAGAACTGATAAGGAGCATGCATCAGCTTCTTTGCAAAATATGGTCGGACGAAAGCATGCCCAACGATTGGAATTTAAGTGTGCTATGCCCAATCCACAAAAAGGGAGACCCCACAATCAGCGTCAACTACCGTGGGATAAGCCTCCTCAACATCGCATATAAGGTTCTATCGAGCGTATTGTGTGAAAGATTATAGCTCACCGTCAACAAACTGATTGGACCTTATCAGTGTGGCTTTAGACCTGGCAAATCAACAACCGACCAGATATTCACCATGCGCCAAATCTTGGAAAAGACCCGTGAAAAGAGAATCGACACACACCACCTCGTCGTCGATTTCAAAGCTGCTTTCGACAGCACGAAAAGGAGCTGCCTTTATGCCGCGATGTCTGAATTTGGTATCCCCGCAAAACTAATACGGCTGTGTAAACTGACGTTGACTAACACCAAAAGCTCCGTCAGAATCGGGATGGACCTCTCCAAGCCGTTCGATACCAAACGAGGTTTTAGACAAGGCGACTCCCTATCGTGCGACTTCTTCAACCTGCTTCTGGAGAAAATAGTTCGAGCCGCAGAACTAAATAGAGAAGGTACCATCTTCTATAAGAGTGTACAGCTGCTGGCGTATGCCGATGATCTTGATATCATCGGCCTCAACACCCGCGCCGTTAGTTCTGCTTTCTCCAGGCTATACAAGGAAGCAAAAGAAATGGGTCTGGCAGTGAACGAGGGCAAGACGAAATATCTCCTGTCATCAAACAAACAGTCGTCGCGCTCGCGACTTGGCACTCACGTCACTGTTGACAGTCATAACTTTGAAGTTGTAGATAATTTCGTCTATCTTGGAACCAGCGTAAGCACCACCAACAATGTCAGCTTAGAAATCCAACGCAGAATAACTCTTGCCAACAGGTGTTACTTCGGACTGAGTAGACAATTGAGAAGCAAAGTCCTCTCTCGACAAACAAAAACCAAACTCTATAAGTCACTCATAATTCCCGTCCTGCTATATGGTGCAGAGTCTTGGACGATGTCAACAACGGATGAGTCGACGTTGCGAGTTTTCGAGAGAAAAGTTCTGCGAAAGATTTATGGTCTTTTGCGCGTTAGCCACGGCGAATACCGCATTCGATGGAACGATGAGCTGTGTGAGATTTACGACGACATCGACATAGTTCAGCGAATTAAAAGACAGCGGCTACGCTGGCTAGGTCATGTTGTCCGTATGGACGAAAACACTCCAGTTTTGAAAGTATTCGACGCTGTACCCGCCGGGAGAAGCAGAGGAAGAGGAAGACCTCCACTCCGTTGGAAGGACCAAGTGGAGAAGGACCTGGCTTCGCTTGGAATATCCAAATGGCGCCACGTAGCGAAAAGAAGAAACGACTGGCGCGCTGTTGTTAACTCGGCTGTAATCGCGTAAGCGGTGTCTACGCCAATTAAGAAGAAGAAGAAGTATATTGCATAACATCTTCCGAGCTACTTCTAACGATATTGAATACGTAGACAATATAGTTGTCGATAACGCCGAAGAATCAGATGAATTTCCTTCACATGAAAATGGCCGCCGAATAACTGAGGCAAAAGCCAAGAGCATATCTTTATACACAATAATGTTTGGTGATCAATATAACGTTAATTAGTAATATATGTATGTTATACCACTGGTATTAGGTATACCAACTCTATTTTTGATCTAATACTTTCGAAACCTAAAGAAATAATCTAACTGCCATGAATAATCATAAATAAATACAAATGTAATTTAGTTTTTTTTATTTTCATTTTTTTTTTCAATTTCATACATAGCCACTCTTTCATTCATTTCTAATTCTAACATTTTGAATTTTTCCTCAGATTCTGTTTTTTTCAACTCTATGTCTAATTTTTTTGACTCAATGTCTAACTTTTTTTCTTGAATTTTCTTTTCCTCCTCGAATTTATATTTATCAACGGATAGCCACCACGGATAGCCACCACGGATGATTTCGGAGGACGAATTGACCGTTGGCATGTTGATACTGGTGTGGAGATCGGTGCAGGACTAAGTGGACTTAACTGAGGCGAAGGAAGGTTGCTTTCAACCAGTAACGGTTGCGTGGCCGTTGTGTTATTCCCCTTAGCTGGTCGTAGTATGGACACAATTTAGCAATTTTTGCTGAAATTAGTAAAAAAATGTTTTATTTACAATAAATTTAAAATATCTGTATAATACTAACCTTCGATGGTTCTGCCGTCAGCTTCATCTTGTAGTCCTGCACCCGCTGACGCGAGCCAGTCATTGGCTTTACGGTATTGCGCCTTCAAATGTCGGACCTTCCACCGCACCAGATCCCTTGAGACATCCAACTGCGAGTTATGTAAAAATCGTTTATAAAACAATTGCGCAGTTGGAGCCTGAAATAATGTAAAACCGAATTAAATAAAAAATTAAGAAAATAACGTATCAACTTACCTCAAATTCCGCCTCTTCCATTAAAAACTCTATTATAGAGTGCACCTCACTCTCCTTCCACTTCTTGTTTGGCTGCTGCCTTTTCCTCTTCGCTGGGGGCGCAACTTCGCTATTCATATTTGTGGAAAACTGTAAAAATTCTTTAAAAATTAAAAAAAAATTTTAAAATCTATTTAAAACTTACCTTTCTCAACAATTTAACGACGTAATATGTCTTTATGTAAAATGGCAACTACAAGAGTGTTGCAATTATATTTTTGCGTGACATTGCACGCAAATATACATAGGTTTTGGTCTGACATATTTTACAGCCCTTGCAAATATGTTTCTGCGTGTGTTTGTTGTTGTGCCGTTGTAAATCTGCAATTCTTGCACCGTGCACCGGGTTTTGCAAGAGCAAGAGAATACCCCTAATATGAGTTAACTAATTCGCAAGTTGTATGATAAAATACTTCTTCAAATAATGCTAGCATTCTCCAACAAATTTTGGAAAAGCTTATAAAACAAAATGAGTTCACCGCATGAGTTGCGCAAACAAAAAAATAAGTACGAAAAATTAATATATAGATATGACTAAATTCTTAAAAATTATGCAATGGAACGCAAATTGACATATGCTTAATATCTGAGACCCATTTTATACCATGTTCAGACCGAAAATTTAAAAGATTAGATTATATTTAAGCATTTCATAACCCAACAGTGTTCTCACTGCCGTTATAAAGATCAAAAAACAGCTGTTATTGTCATTCAAGAATTCACATCGCTTAATATTTACCAAAAGAAAAGATTATCATATAGTATTTTGAAATAAATTTTTTTAATATTTCCATATAATAGAAATAATGGATGCATTTTTTCATTTGTTAAGTCGATTTTCAGATGAAATTAGATTCATTGCTTTAAAAAAAATTTGTTTGTTTTCATTTTTTTCCTTTTGTAGTGTCTAAATCAGCTGTGATAATGTAACAGATTTCCAGTGCTGACAAGTAGATTGCGCAAAACCAGAGTCGCACAGAGAGATTTAGCGTGAATCAGTTTCAAATCATTTCAATGAAGTGATTTGGAACTGTCATTTTTGTATGGCGAAATCTTGATAAATTTTTAAGATTAGTGGGATATTCCATTCAACAGCCGAAATCGTGTGATTAAGTGTCGGTCTGAACATGGTATTAGCAAGAAAACTTACATTAAATTCAGAAACTTTGAAATGTATCATGCAATACATGCGAATAATTGTGCGCGCGGAGGTGCTGTCATTATAATAACAAGCAACATAAAAAACCACGAAAAAAACAGCATATATACAAAAACACTAATGATAACGGTAGATAGTGACATCAAATAATATGCAGTAAGTATCTAAAACTGATCAATAACCATAAAAACCGATTTAAAATGGGTGGGGACTTTAACGCGAAACATACCCACTGCGGCTCGAGGCTTATAGCACAACCACTGAAAAACGTAGAATCGTGGCTCGTGTCAGCTGGCACGACCTATCTTATGGGCGCGCAATGTAACTGAACAGTGAAAAACGCTACTCCCTTCTCTCTTTGACGTGGGATGACGTGAGAATTCACGGCATTTGGATTTTTGCCGTAGAAACGTGTCAGCTGATTTCTCTCTCACAACGCTGGGCTGCCAATATCGATATACTGTAGTAATTATCAACTTTTATAATTCGATCTGTTCAATATGTTTCAGTATGTTTGAAATTTTCATAAAATAACTCAAAATCAGAGTCGAATGCTATTATTTATAAATATGTAAACTATTTTTGATAGTTTGTTTTCAGTTTTGACATTTTATATTATAAAAAATTGTAATTGAAAACATAGATGTGTACAAAACTATATATGCGTATTGAGCAATGGCAACATTGTTCAAATGAAAACAAACAAAGATGGCTGATTTCTGCGTTTTTACCACGTTTTTCACTGTTCACACATTTTGCCGATGAGGAAGGAAAAGGAAGGAAGGCAGTAGCGTTTTTCACTGGTTGTGCTATTATAACCGCAAAGGTCAGAGAGTTAATGAAAGCTCTTCAAATGACGGGATGCAGTATATACGTAATGTCTACTGGAACAGAAACTTACTGGCCAACAGATCCACTTAAAACATCAGATCTTATTGATTTTTTCATAACCAAACATAACTCTTCAAAATATATGTGCATAAAAACGGTTTGAATATGACTTCGGACTATTCACCACAACATTTAACACTACACCAATCTTTTGTTTTTAAGGAGTCACTACTTACGGCTACAAATAAAACCACTGCCTGCGAATGCTTTAAGCAAATGCTATCCAATGTGAATAATCACGTAGAAAAGTTGTAATTCCAAGCTTGATAACGAAGCATGAATTTGACAAACACAATTCAATATGCAGCCTAGAGTATTTCACAAATTAAAAGAAACGTCACAACAGGTCATAACTATACCAAAGAAATCAAAGAAATGGTGGCAGAAACGCCGAAAGTGGCAACAAATAATATCTCCATCTGACAAAAATTTTCTTAACAAATTGTGTAAAAAATTCACCAATAAATATTTAAAAATACAGCTCCCAGCTCTTATCTGAAAAGTTTATCCATAGAAATGACTTATCACTTTGGAAGTGTACAAACATTTTTTTTCGACCGTAAGTCAGCATCATCCATTCAGAAAAGCAGATCAGGCATGGGCCAAAAGCGATATAGAGAAAGCAAACGTTTTTTCGGAATACCTTTAAGGGGTCGTTAAACCATATGACAGCAGAAATGGAACCTCAGTTCCATTCAGACAATTACACTGAAATTCCTCTTATAACTGAACGATGAGGTATGTGCAGAAATAAAAAAAACTGAAGTCTAAAAAGTCACCTGGGTCTGCCCTCATTACCGGTGAAATACTAAAAAAAACTTCCTCAAAAAGCTATAAGTAAAATTACTGCTATAATGAACGCTACTATTAATCTACAATACGTATATATTTACTGGAAAACTGCAGAGGTGATTATGTGCAATAAACCTGGAATCTTCGTATCGGCTCATATCTCTCCTGCTAATACTTTCAAAACTTATGGAAAAACCGGGGAAAAACTAAAACAACTTCCTCAAAACGCTACAAGTAAAATTACTGCTTTAATGAACGCTACTCTTAATCTACAATACGTATCTATTTACTGGAAAACAGCAGGTTATGTGCAATAAACCTGGAATCTTCGTATCGGCTCTTATCTCTCCTGCTAATACTTTCAGAGCTTATAGAAAAACCGCTTGCTGTGCGTCTCAACAACATAATTGAAGAGAGAAAGCTGATACCGGTGCAACAGTTTGGCTTTCACTCCACTATCACCAGATGCATAGAATAAATCGAGTCATTGAAAGTGCCTTTGAAGAAAAAAAGGTTGCTAGGCCGTCTTCCTCGACGTTTTTGTAGCTTTTGATAAAGGTTGCTACGGCGGACTCCTAACCAAAATTAGATGCTTTTACAAAAAGAATATTACAATATCTTAAAATCATATCCTTTGGACCGTTTTTCGAATTTAACATGAGCAGTTTGGACTTATGGGATACAACTTTGGGGCTGCTCAAGCCCTAACACTGTCGTACAAATCCAGCGATTCCAAAACGATTTTTTAAGATGTCAACGCGCCTTGGTATGTTCGCCTGAACGAGATCTCGGAATTGACTCAGTAGCTGCATCCGTCAACAAATATACATATACATAAGGGTGTGTCATTCTGAGTCAACCTTTTTTTTCAACTGAAAAACAAGCTAAAAACTTTCGAAAATGTGAAAAAGAAAGTCACTCAAAAGATGAGCTCTTAATATTAATATTAAGAGGTGCCTATTTCAATTTTTCTGTTTTCCATATAAATTACATGGAAAAAATATCATTTTTTTTTGTGGTGGTTATTGTGCAGAGGTTATTATATGCGCACGCGATGGCTGCCAGTAGGGATGGTAAACTCGATTCCGATTCTACTGGAAAATCGAGTTTTCTCGTAAAATAATCGATTTTTCGGAATCGACCTTCAGTAGTCCTTCTATATTTCGGTATAGGATTTTTGCAATCTGCACACATACAGCGCACATAAAGCGCAACAGACTGCAAGCTTACACGACAGGAGGCGCTCAGTTGTCGCTGTGGCTAACTTGAAAATATTTTTAAATTTGCCGACAACAGTAGAGAGGACAGTAGAGTTGACACTAGAGAGGGGTGGTGCCACTAATATGTAAAATGTAAAATTATTCAAAGCTCTAACAAACCTGACGTTATGTTACAAATAAAAGCATAAAATATCTCTGTTATATCTTTTGTAATTACAATTAATAAGTTAAAACAAAAATATTTACCTACTTACTTATTTTTTGCATAATGTCACTTTGAACAAAATATTAAAATTTCATTGAAGTGAAAGGTATTAGTATGGCAACAACGAAATTGTGTACATACAAAATGGACAACCAAGAATGATAGAAACAATGATGGACAACTGTGTTATTTTGTGTACATGCCGGCCATTGTTATGTCGCTGCTTTCTTACAAATGTTCATGTAGTAGGATTCAGTTCACTACGTGCTGCATCAGAGAACCAGAGAACGTACATCGTAGAGAAGGTTCACGACGCGGAGAACGTAAAAATATTTTTGGCTAACTCGGTCGAGATGAGGGAGTTTCACCACTGCCAGCTCGGCGAAGAAATCTTAACAGTTGGGCTTGAACAGAGCTCTGCATGGAATAAAAATTAATCTCAGAATTATATATTGCTGTTACAGACGTATGTTAGCTGGTTTGCTTATATTGGTATACGTTTATATGCAAACATATGTATTCAAATGAATTTTTTTACTTATTTACTTTTTCAAAGCAATATTTGTAGTTAATGAGAAAGTCCTTACTTTTTTCAATATTTTCCTATGTTTCTATGCATTTTTCAATATTTCCTATGTTTGACATATACATATTTATGTCTATAATTCATTACATATGTATATAAAATATTAGCATAATATATTAAAAAAAATAAATATATTACAATAGTGATAAATGTACATAAACCATATATTTTATCATTCAAAGCTTATATTCACATGTATCATGACCATATGTGGTTATTTTCGCTTTCGCGAACTCAAATCATATTATCGCTTATCAGTAATAACATGTTCGCTCTGTTAATAAGTACATACATATGTGCGTAGGATATTGCCACACAAATAATGCGTACACATGTAAATATATCTCCCACAAAAACTACAAGCATTGTTCTACAGAAACAATCATCGTCTTAAATAGCATCAGCAGCGTCACAAGTCAATAGACGAAGCCCAAGTATTGTAAATCTTACAACAAAAACATTTTTATTCATGAACGCAAGCGCACTTTCAACAAGCAAATCGCTTCATTCAGAAAATCAACCACCTTCACATCTCCCCGAGCATGCGTTTGCCTACAAGCGGCTTTTCGCGACGATGGCAAACGCTAAAAATCATAAATTGAACAACTTTCTGAAGTTTGTTCTAGAAGGAAAAACTGACAACCCCGCAAACTCGCAAAACACAGAAAGAAGTGACAAAAGTGGCAACATAGTTCTTGTTGACTTAAAATATTTGTCATTTCTAATATAACAAAAAAAAAAACACAATATGGTGACGGTTTGAGGTCGTGTCAATCCGTCGACAGATTGAGTCTTTGATATGAAAACAAAAAACGGTAGTGGGAGCTGAAATTTCGCATAAAGTATTGAGTGTGCATATTTGCATACATATGTATATTGCATGTAGACAAATTTAAAAACATTATGCGTATGCTCTGTCATATTTGTTTACATGCACACATAATTATATACATATGAGCATATGTGCGACTGCTTGATCTTTTGAGATAATATCAAAACTTTTCATGTTGTTTAAGTAGATGCGCACTTTCACTTCGATCTTTGTGACACTTACCACTTTCACTTCTTTAAATAAAAACACCCGGTTAATTTAATAGGGTAATTTAATATGGCTTTAATTTCGTTTTTCTTTGAACCCCTATACAAATCTTAACAAATTTTGATTTCCATTTAGGTTCGATTTTCAATTTAAAAAGAATATGCGGAACGATACGGATCGAAAAGGCGCGAGGATCACAGCGACGGTGTGTAGGTTTCGAATGGCAGGTCAAAACGAGACTGAAGAAAGACTTGTAAGTTGATCCCCTTTTCACCAGTGTGGTATGTGTTTGCGTGTGTGGATGTCCTCTCGCGTGTGGGTGGTGTTGATGTGTGGGTCGTGTGGAATGTAGCTTCGGTGTGTGTGGTGTATTGATGGTGGTGGTGTAGTCGTGTAGTGGCATTAGAGGGGGGCGGCTTATCTCATTTAGACATCCCGGCCCCCCTAGGCGAATATTCAGCCTAGCAATCTTTGCAGTTGCTGGAGTGTGGCCACTACGTTGCTGAGTCCAGTAGCGGGGCGATGCTGTGGCGCTTTTGGACGACGCCTGGTTGGTGCAACGTGGTGCGAACGCCATTGATGGGGCGCAGGCCGGGCTGCAGTAGTTCGGCGTCGCACCGTCCGGTTTCCTTGCGTTGATCTACCCGTGCTTGGGGCAGCTGGCCGACCTACATCGCGTCGTGGGGTCCTGTGCAGCAGCGTATGATGTGGTCTGCCACACGTGTGGCATAGATCGGCAGAAGCACACTCCTGCGTCCCATGCGTGTGCGACAGGCAGTTGAGGCAGTGCTCATGTGCCTGTGCCACACGCTGTCGTTGTGTCGGCGTTAGCTCCTTAAAGAGCCCACAATGTTGTAGTCGATGTTTCCGGCGACATATCGGGCATCGGATGCGACGCGGCTCGACTTGAGTGGATGGCGTTGATGGGGCTGCTCGTGAGCCACTACCAGAAGCGGCAGGCGATACAGTCGCATTGGTTGGGCGAAGTGGAGGAGTAGGCCCAGTACGTGCCCCGTTGGTTGCCGACCGAACAGCTGGTGTTGGGATTGTAGGCATGTCCATGTCCATCCTGATCTCTGTAAGAAACTGTATTTGAATATACATGGTAGTATATAAATAGAATGTGTGATTGTGCCACGTTATGTGGCATGACTGGGTCGTCGTATTGACAGACCATTTTTTTGTAATTTTTATTGTTATTGTTAACGGTTGGTTGCGGGTTGCGATTTTATTGATTTATTTTCATTTGTGTTACGGCATTATGTTCGGATTGTTTAGTATCGGATTTTCGTTATTATCCGCGGTTGGTAGAAAGCATAATTTAACCAGCGGTCTGGTGAGTATTCCGCTTTGAGTACGGAGATCAACGACGCGGATGTGGCCGTCTGAGCCATAATGGAGCTTTTCTATACGGCCAAGTCGCCACTCGGTAGGTGGGAGACAATCGTCGTTAATAAGTACACAATCTCCAAGCTTTGGGGCATTTTCTGATGTTTT